>NW_022991168.1:334065-859065 GCF_902827175.1 Gymnodraco acuticeps | reverse complement strand
TAAGTAATAGATACAAACAGAGAGAATCCATACCTTTCCGGTGACGGAGGTTCATAATCAGAGTCATTACTGTCCCCTTTGTGCGTGACGAGATCACTATCTTCCGACGGAGAGTCCTGAAATACGATGTCCAATGCCTCCTCGACGGACAAAAAAGTCTTCTTTCTGGCTGCCATTGCTACAATGAAGACAAAGAAAACAAATCCTGCTGTTTCGCTGATCGATCTGCCGTTCTCTGCTCTCCTGTCGCCGCGGGACATGCTATGCTACGCTATAGCCTAGTATGCAGCGTACAAAGACTGGGTCATGCGTAAATCAGCTGATACAGCCTTTATTTATCCTTACGCAAACTCCTATCTCTGGAACCCATTGGTCGATTTGGGTGATTGACACCTTTTTTGAATCGTTAGAGCCAATCGAATCGAGTAGCAGTTTACGTAAATACGTCATGCCTGCGGAGGGGGAGCTATGCGTAAAAAGCAGCTCCCGCAGCTGAATCCACGGACTGTTAATCGTTGGACCTACTCTTCTGCCGTGAATGAAAGGATTGATTCTCAGTAATCATTTTAAAGTGACAAGAGACATTGGATTAACCCTGAGCAGCGTTTTTATTCCTTTGAACACAACTTTTGATCACAAAACAGCCAAGGTAAGACCTAATTATTGTCAGGGATTTGAAAACTGATATTGTTTACTTGCTATGTTGTGGCTGCCAGCTCAGTTAATGTTGTGCCTGTAGTGATGGGGTGTACACCCATGGAATCTGTGGAATCTCAGCTTTCAGAAAATGTGTTGTTTGTGCGGAAAGGATGAATTATAAATGATCGTTTTTGTGAGTTATGAGCAGACATAGCAATTGCCCGTTTTTGACATGGGGTCATTTAGAGGCTTCTTGTGAGACTTCTTTTTCGAAAAAAAAAATTGTTTTCGTATAGTCAGTAAGCCAAGTTTCCTCCGGTCAGATGGGTATGAAATATTAATATTTTCATGAATGACACTTCAGATATAGCACTGTTGCTACATATATAGCATTTTCGGACCCGAGCTCGGGTCCGTGGGGCTTAAGAGGTTAATTGTCCAGCAATCAGGTTTAATAACACTACTCTTCAATGTATATCCATGCACAGAAAGACCTACAATGATGTTTCAAGTTTTAAACATTTAAACATTCCTTTCCAGGTTTTACAAAAGTCTTTGAATATTTGCCTAACGTTTCCTTTTCAGATTGTTAAACATTTTGAGAATTGTTTAGTTTTCCCTTCAGATTTTGAAATGACATAATGATTGATAGTTGAAGTAATGTAATTATGTTATCATGCCTTACTCTTGAATAAAGCGTAATGAAGTAAACGTATAGTAATGTTAAAGATTGAGGACACTGTAACTTTACAGATTGATCGATTCATCACTGTGACCTTACATACCTTAACTGGGAATCTTAGCTGGATCTCTCATGATTCTGATTTTATACCTCAATTGGATTTCTTATAATCCTAAATTCTAATTGTGTTTTAATAAGTAATTGCCTTGAAGTAAATCTTTGAGATGTAAGCTGATTTTGAATTTGTGTTTGATGAATGAGATTAACTGAGTGATAAAAGATCTTATTTTTTGAAACATATATTCTGCTATTATATTTTTGTATTTCATGTGTGTTTATTATTGTGCTTTTGACAAAAGAAGTCAAACACTGAAGAGAGATGATTTTTCTATTATGATTGACTGTGTTCAATCATGGTGATTGAAATGTTTTCAATCTTGTTTTACTTTTTGATGTAATTGATGTATGTGAGCCCACAACTCTGAAGACGCTTATTGATTTAAGTATTGACTGAAATATTCTTAGACTAATGTTAATTGGTTATCATAAATTGTTAAAAAGAAAGAAACTGTGAGAGAATATTTTAATCCGATCTTGATTGTATAGAGTTTCTCAGCTTTTCTTAGAATCTGTCTTATTGCAAACATGCTTTTCGTTAAAGTCATATGATCCTCTCTGTAAGTTGAGGTCACAGGTCAAGAAGCTTCTCTGCTCTTCCTGTGGGGGAGGGTTTCCTTTTCTCTCTACTTGTGAGACAAACAGGCCTTTTGTCCCGACATCTGGCATTCATTAAAGCAGTGGTTCTCAAAGTGGGGGGAGCGCCCCCCCAGGGGGGCGCAGAGGCATGACAGGGGGGGCGCAGAGGCATGACAGGGGGGGCGCGAGAGACCAGGAGGAGAAATGGTTATTTAAACTTTTTTTTTTTTTTTAAATCATATTTTTAAAGATGATTGATTCGAAAATACGTCTGGGTCTCTGTGTTTCATTAAAGCTCCGTGTGTGTGTGGAACGAGCGAGAGATGATGTTAGCTTCTGGTGCTAGCGAGCTACGCTAACGGATATAAGGAGTTTTTTCAACAACACAGTGGAGGAGAGTGTTATCAGTGTTATCTCAGTGGGTCTCAAACGTTTTGGTCACCATTAATGTAAACAATTATTTCCGAGGCACACGTTTATATGATCATTATAGTTATAAAAAAATAAGAGAATAAATAAAAAACAGGTATGAAATACTATATGACATTAAAAAATGAATAAAGTTTAAAAGGGGAGTGATTTGTAAAATATCCATAAATAAATAGTAAATCTGTTTACAGTTCTGTGTTGAGAGATGTATCCATAGATCTCTTCATTTTGCTCTCAAAGTGCACCAGATTGATGCTTTTAACTTCAATATTTAAAAATCTTCCTGGGGGAGCTTGCCCCCGGACCCCCCTATGTGAGGTCCACACACCACCTGTAAAAATAGCACTTGACCCCTGCTTACACCTATATGCCGTGAGCTGATTATCGAGCCTTCATTGTAACTGTCACACTGTGTATATGCGTGGGGAGTGTTGCACATTCAACTGTAGCTCCCGGTACATTAATGGGAAACGCTAAATGTTTGAGCACCCTCTATGAAACGTCAAGCTACCCCACAGTAGCCTACCCCCAAAATAAATCTCTGGCGCCGCCACTGAGCCTGACTATTTGTGTTGGGGGGGCCCGACTTTTTTTTTTCTCCAAAGGGGTGGCCTGACAGAAAAAGTTTGAGAACCACTGCATTAAAGGAAAGCCCGCGTTTCTAAGGCCCCTCCCTTTCTCTTGTAAGTTCCTGTGTTTCTGGCTTTGTCTTTAGAGCTGGCCAGGTTTCTTCCTGACAGGGTAGAAGCTTTGCTATCTCTCCGGCTGTATTAATTGTACTCTTAAATAAACTCTCAGTGTTTTGGCTAACGACGATCCAGCTTCCATTCCTTTCACGAGCATTGGCTCAGCATTGATAACAGAAGTTTTCCTCACAGTTCTATGTTCCTGCCTGTCGGCGTCAGCTGATAGAGGTGTTATGATTCTATCTTGTAATGCAAAATGTTGATTATTCTCTCTGAACTAGCTAAACACATGGGTCTGGGGTAGAGATCTTCAGATTTGACGTGGCAACTCTACCGTGAAGTCAGAACCTCTGACTCTTTGACTTGTGATGTGAATTCTCCGGCCGAAGCTCCTAAATAAACCATCAGTGTTTGACATCAAAGCTCCAGCTCTCCTCGTGTCTCTCTGAGTCCTGACTCTCCATTGCTGCAGAAGTTTCCCTTACAGTGACGTGTGTTGTTGTGCAAGAGATGTAGTTCATTGAGAGTTTCACACAAAAAAATGTGTTACTTCACAGTTTTACGACACATTTTTTTTTTTTGACTTGCAAAATTATCTTTTAAATTGACAAACATCATATGTGTAATTCGTGGCACAATTCAAATCAATGTGTATTTAAATGTACATGTATACATATTTATTGCCTCGTTTATTTATTTCAGAATTTATTTCATAGGCATATTTATATATGTATTTATTTATTTAATATTGGCTTAGATGGCATTCCATAGTCGGCGATTGTAAAGTTTTTTTTAGCCATTTTCTCCGTCTCTCTCTCTTCCTCACAGACGTAAACTGATGGGAGACATAGTCGGATAGTTGACCGGTCATAAAACTCATAATGTCAGCAATAGGTGAAACGATAGTTACGGCTGTAACTACGGTTCTATGAGTCCCGGATGACCGCCAGAGACGGTGCTTTAGCACTGGATGTGTCCATCGCGCACATGCGCAGCTCGAGTACCAACAAAGTCACCTGTGACCCACGTGACACCGGCTATATCAGCCGGTGTCGTCAGTGGATCTGTTCCCAGAATCTTCTCGCGAGCACACAAGAATTCTGAGTGACAGGATACTCTGGCGGTCATGCGGGACTCATAGAACCGTAGTTACAGCCGTAACTATCGTTCTATTTCGTCCCTACTGACCGCCAGAGGCGGTGCTTTAGCACTGGATGACCTATACCAGGCATCCTCAAACTACGGACTCTGGTCCGGATCCGGACCGAACCACCACTGTCTCCGGACTCTGAGCAAATTATACTTTTCATATGTATTATCTCTCTGTATTATATGTGAGACATCGCCACAACGCATTCGCAACGAGTCAAAATTCTCCGCTATGTCCACTGCAAACAGCGCTCTACATGTCTGACTGTTCCACTGTGTTCCACCTGTGTGTGTCAACGCTTTGGTCCAATCACATTCAGCATCCAGTCAGCGTTTTTTTCCCCCCAAACAATCTGCGAATCAGAGGCACAGTAGGGCGGGTCTTCGCGGACTGCGGGTGGGAAAAATGTGTGTGTCTCTTTCAACCTGTCTAAGTCAGAGCGAGAATTAAAAAAAAAAATTCAGAGCGAGAGTTAACAGCTCATCTAGTTCCATATGTACTGTAGCTAGTAGCCTAGTTTCACCTACCGGGGTGGCAACTGACACCCTAAAAATAGGCCTTGCCACCCCAGCTGCCACCCCAGTTGGCAGCTTTGTTTTGAAAGAAAAGTTGTGGCTCATCGGACATTTATGAGAGAAAGTCTCTAATGTCCGAGTGCAAGTGAATGCAGCACAAGATGTACGTCATGTAACCCCTCCCCCGGTCCTGGCGCGAGCGTGGACATATGATTGCCGGCGATTTCATTTTGAACTGGACGGCGCAAAACGAGAAGCATTCGGACCCAAGCGCTGAAGGAATGAGGTATTTGCGGTCTACACTGACAGAGAAGAGACTGTCAGTGTGGCTGTACTCAGCATTGAATCAAAACGCACTAAAGCTGTTGATCTTAATACGTTTGTGAGGCGTTTTGCTGAACAAAATGGTAATCGCCGCATTCAGCTGTAATAGACATGCCAACTTGATGCTCTGCTCACGGATGAGCATACACAACTATTAAGATGATGACCTTACGTGTGTAAATATATTTTTTTCTTTGAGGGGGTCTGCCCCCAAAAAACTGTTTTAAGTCCTGAGAAAGTCAAATCAGACGTTGTGTAAAACTACACTGCCCAGCCAAAAAAAAGTAACCACTTTGATTTAACTAGGCCAGTAGGTAAGAACTTTCCACTGGATAATAACTGAAGTATAAAAGAATGCATGACTGAAGTGATGGAGACCATGTTGAAGGCAAACAAAAAGAGGAAATAACAGGTCAAATCAAGCAAATCTCCTCTCAGATTCCACAGCAACCAGAAGAACATAAATACTGGCTGGTGATTTGATTCATCAGCTTTATGATGGAATAAAAAATGCACAGTGCATTTCCTTAGCTGTGGGTGAGTCCACTGACACCACTGACAATGCTCAGTTGCTGGTGTTTGTGAGTTTGTATGATGAGGCAAAGGGGGGAGTTTGTTGAAGATGTGTTGGGCCTGACGAACCTCAGTGGACACACAAGGGGGAATACATTTATAAAGCAATAATGGGAATGCTGAATGAAAGAGGGTGCAGCTGCCTTTATTCATAACTGTGCAGCTCTTACACTGCGACTCTGAGGGGTCAAGCACAGACACAATAACAATGAAAACGGCTGCATACAGATTATTTTTGTTTTTGCAACCTCGTGTTAAGAATCTTGTTGCAATTGTTTAAAAGTTTGAATGATCGTAATAAACGGACCTTTGTCTTATTGAAACATTTATTTTGGACCTTTAAGATTTGTATTTGAGTACCCCTGACCTATACCAACCATGTCATGAAGAATCCAAGCACTTACTCACCTAGCTGGAAGCAGCGGAGCTTGGCAACAGGACCACACCCAGAGGGTGAGGAGTGGCGACATTGACTCGGTAGAACCTGGAGAATGTGCCAGAAGACGCCCATGATGCCGCGGCACAGATGGTCTCCAGGGGCACCCCTCTTAGGGCAGCCCACGATGTTGAGATGCTTCTTGTAGAGTGGCATCTCACCCCTGATGGCAGGGGGCGGCCACTGGCCCCATAGGCATGTGTGATGGTATCAACCACCCAGTGGGACAGCCGTTGCTTAGAGAGAGCACGACCCTTCTTAGTGCCGCCATGGCAAACGAAGAGCTGCTCTGACTGCCGTATACCGGCTGTAGCATCAATATACGCCCTCAGGGCACGCACAGGGCACAGCAACTCAGGTGTGCCGCTCTCCTGTGGAATGTTAAAGCGTGCCAGCTGGATAGGCCGATTGGAGTGGGCTAGTGGAAGCACCTTGGGCAGGAACGCCACATTCGGCCAGAGGGTAACGCCCGAGTCATCGGAGTTCCACCTCAGGCATGTACTGCTTACGGAGAGGGCATGAAGCTCTCCGACTCGCTTCCCTGAGGTTACGGCAAGCAGAAATGCTGCCTTCAGGGACAGCCACTTAAGCCCGACCTGGGCCAGGGGCTCAAAGGGAGGAGATGATAGGGCATTCAGCACTAGGGGCAGGTCCCAAGCCGGGGCCCTTGGGGTGCTAGGCGGACGTTGCCGTAGAGCCCCTCTTAGAAAGAGGGACACCAACCTGTGGCGCCCCACTGTGGCGCCATCGACTCCGACATGTCGGGCAGAGATCGCAGCCATATACACCTTCAAAGTGGAGTGAGAACGTCCACTCTCCAGAAGGGACTGCAGGAACTCCAAAATGGTGGCCACGGAGCAATGCCCCGGATTCTCAGCCTTACTCACACACCAGTGGGAGAAGAGCTTCCATTTGCACTCATATTGTGCCCGAGTGGATGGAGCTCTGGCATTCAGGATAGTTTCCCTGACTGATGCCGTGACGCCGCTCAACAGTGGGTTGGGCCCTGCAGAGGCCAAACCCAGAGCTGAAGGCGGTGAGAGTCGGGACGCCAGATCTGACCCTTGAGCTGTGACAGAAGGTCCTTCCTGTCGGGGAGACGCCAAGGTGTGCTGCAGCAGAGACTGCGCAGCAGTGGGAACCAGACTCTCCCCGGCCAGCGGGGGGCGACCAGAAGGAGCCTGTGCCCCTGAGTAAGGACCCTCTGAAGCGTCTGCAGTATCAGAGGCAGCGGCGGGAAGGCATACAGGAGAGTGTCCGGCCAGTCGTGCGCCAGGGCATCCTGACCCAACGGGCTGGTCACCTCCGTCCAGGAGAACCAGAGGGGGCAGTGCCTCGACTCTTCTGAGGCAAAGAGGTCCACCTCGGCCCTGCCGAAAAGGCTCCAAATTGTCTCCACCACCTCTGGGTGAAGCCTCCACTCCCCCGGTGGAGGCTTGCGCCGTGAGAGGAAATCTGCGACCTGATTCAGGTCTCCTGGCAGAAAGACTGCCTGCAGACTGGCGAGGCAGGGGAGCGCCCAAGGCAAGAGGCTCTGTGAAACACGGAGCAGCTGTGTGGACCTGGTGCCCCCCTGGTGGTTGATTTGGGCAACGGCGGACATGTTGTCCGAACGAATGAGCACATGCCTGCCTGCCAGTTGGGGTAAAAAGTGCATGAGTGCGAGCAACACAGCCCGCAGCTCCAGCACATTGATGTGGTGTGCACCTTCCTGGGCAGACCACTGCCCCTGCACAGTCCTGCCCTGCCACACCGCACCCCACCCCGAGAGACATGCATCCACAGTGACCGTCTCCCGGCGGGATGGGATGGCGCCCATAGGCACACCCATCAGAAGATAGGCCCTGTCCCTCCAGCGGGACAGAGAGTGGAGGCACCGTTGAGACACCCTGACTCTCTTGTGCCTGTGCCGTTTGGCGTCCAAGCGAAAGTTGTTCAGCCACATCTGCATGGGGCGCAGTGATAGCATGCCCAAGGGCACAACGGCTGAGGCAGCTGTCAGTCTGCCTAAGAGCCGGATGAACTGGATGTAAGGCACCCTCTTGCCCAGTCTGAAGATGCGAAGATGGTAGGAAATGTCGTCCACACGACGAGGTGTCAAGTAGGCCCTCATGGCGACCGAGTATAGGACCATCCCCAGGTAAGTGACCTGTTGGGAAGGGTCCAGGCAACTCTTCCCGGCGTTCACTGTTAGGCCCAACCGGGCTACATGGGATGAGAGGTGCGCCGTATCCTGGGCCACTTGGGCCCGGGACGGCGCGCAAACTAGCCAGTCGTCCAGATATGGCAGGACCTTCATGCCCTGTGCCTGCAGGGGAGCGAGCGCTGCCGCTACAACCCTGGTGAACACCCTTGGAGAGAGGGAGAGACCAAAGGGAAGCACCCGGAACTGATAATGTCGGCCCTGAAAGGCGAACCTCAAGAACTTCCGGTGATGGGATGCAATTGGCACGTGGAAGTAGGCGTCCTTCAAGTCCACGGTTGTGAACCACTCCCCCTGTGTGACAACACGAAGGGTGTCTGCTGTGGTTAGCATATGGAAGGGTAGTACCCTCAAGAATCTGTTGATTCCTCTGAGGTCCAGAACTGGACGGAATCCGCCAACTTTCTTGCTCACAAGAAAGTACGCCGAGTAGAACCCCCCGCCCTGAAGCAGGGGGTCCACTGGCTCGATTGCGCCCTTGGCCAAGAGGACGGACAACTCTTGGGCCAGAGCTAAGGCCTTCGCCGGGTCGTTGACAACTGTCATACTGACCCGGCCGAAGGCTAGGGGCCGGCGTCGGAACTGCAATTCGTAGCCCTGGGTTAGGGTGGAAATCACCCAAGGGTCGGAAGTACAGGCAGCCCAGTAGCTGAGCTGCTGCTGGGAAAAACAGCCGACGACCGGCCTCGAGACTTCAGGGCCTAGCCCCCCGGCCCCTGGGGCCCCCTGGGGCCCCCTGGGGGGCGCCGGTAAGGCTCTGAAGTACGAGGCCGCCTGGAAGCCAGGCGACCTGGGACACGAAAGCCATCGGCCGGTTGAGTGGGCCGCTGGGACCTCTGCAGACCACCCCTGTAAGCCGGTGGCTGAGTGCGGCTGCTAGAGCGGCCCCTGGGCCTGCTGGGAGTGGCCACGGGTCTGCGAAGACCCGAGAGCTGCTGCCTGGTCTGCCTAGCTTGGGCAGCGCGCTCCAGCGCCTCCAGGGCAGCTGACCCAAACAGCTCCCCTGGCACGACTGGTACGCTACGGAGGACTCTCCTACATGTCTCCGTCAGTGGTGACTGAGCCAGCCAAACCTGGCGACGGGTCTGTACCAGAAAGGACATAACTCGTCCCAATTCCCTCGTCATTAGGGCAAAGGCCTGCAGTGATGCATCACTGAGGCCCAGCAAAGAAGGCTCGGCCGGAGCCTGCTGCAGCGAGGCGGAGACGGCCAGCATTAGATGGGAGAGGGAGTTCCCGATACGACCCATGCGTGCTGCTGCGTCGTAGGCCCTACAGAGCAGCCCATCTGTGACCCTGCACTGAGGCTGAGGGCACCTGACCACAGGCCTTAGAGCCTCGTCAGGAGCCAGAATCAGGGAGGCGATGGCAGGCTCAATGGGTGGCATGCCACCCAGCCCCACCCTCGCCGGGTCCTGCATGGCAGCCAAGGTCCGGGCATCGGAGCCAGCGTGGCCGAGGGCCCTGGTGTTCCTCCAGCATGCCTGGAGCTCCCTCAGGTACTCCTCTGAAGGAGGAACGGTGAGGGGGACAGGGGCTGGGCTACGCCTGAAGAAGGCACTAGCCTGAACTAAGTCGGCCTGCGGAACCGGAATCTGCAGGTGCGCCAGGACCGTACGAATAATGGCCGCCATGGAGTCGTCATCCACGCCCTGCCGAGACCCCTGAGCAGAGGAGAGGGAAGCCTCCTCGAGCGGGACCTCGTCCTCCGTCTCTTCATTGAAGAGGTTAGCCGAAGCCGCTAGCGACAAGGCATCCTCATACAGAGGTGCGGCAACCGAAGGAGGGGCGGCAACCGAAGGAGGGGCAGGCGGCACACTAGCAGCACCTATACCGGGCCCTGGCTGAAGGGCCAAGAGGAGCGACTTCATTGTGTCCATGTCGGTAGCCAGCTGATCCACTTTAGAGGACAGCCTGTTTCTAGTCCTCCTATTGGGGGGTGCACCCATGGCCATCGCTCCCTCAAGTCGCCGGGGATGGCCAAACTGATCTGGAGGAGGATGTGACCAAGAGAGGTGTCCGTTGGCTGCCGCCAGCTGTTCCACCTCCGTGAGTCTAGCCATTCTGAG
Source organism: Gymnodraco acuticeps (assembly GCF_902827175.1). NCBI lineage: Eukaryota > Metazoa > Chordata > Actinopteri > Perciformes > Bathydraconidae > Gymnodraco > Gymnodraco acuticeps. Next base: position 848,663 of record NW_022991168.1, on the reverse strand, counting down.
TGCCCGGGGCATGCAGCTACAGTTCATGCAGGCCCCTACCGTGAGAGCCTCCCTTAGATGCTCGAGGCCGAGGCAAGAGGGGCAGCGGTCATGGCCGTCCTCGGGCTCAAGAGAAGCCATACAGGCACTACATGCATGAGCCATTCTGTAGGTAGCCAGACGCAGCGTAGCCGGGAGCGGGTGCGGGAACACAGCCTTCACCAGCTACCTGCTTCACAGAAAGAGTAGAGCCGCGCCGCTACTTGCCAAACAGAAAGAGGGATGTAAGTATACCCACGTTACCGGCAGAGGGAGCGGGAGCGAGAGCACTGCCTTCACCTAGCTGGGTTAATAAATAAGGCAGTTTACCAGGAGCGGGGGCGAGAACACTGCCTTCACTGGTTGAGCTAGAGGCGAGTGCCAGATGCAGCGTAACCGGGAGCGGGTGCGGGAACACAGCCTTCACCAGCTACCTGCTTAACGGGAACCGGGCAATTTAGCGTTTACCAGGAGCGGGGGCGAGAACACTGCCTTCACTGGTTAATTTAAGACAAATGCCAGATGCAGCATAACCGGGAACGGGTGCGGGAACACAGCCTTCACCAGCTACCTGCTCAACGGAATAAACGAGGCAGTTTAGCGTCTACCAGGAGCGGGGGCGAGAACACTGCCTTCACTGGTTAATTTAAGACAGATGCCCAATGCAGCGTAACCGGGAGCGGGTGCGGGAACACAGCCTTCACCAGCTACCTGCTCAACGGAATAAACGAGGCCGTTTAGCGTCTACCAGGAGCGGGGGCGAGAACACTGCCTTCACTGGTTAAATTAAACACGAGTGCCAGATGCAGCGTAACCGGGAGCGGGTGCGAGAGCACAGCCTTCACCAGCTACCTGCTTAAAGGAATAAACAAGGCAGTTTAGCGTCTACCAGGAGCGGGGGCGAGAACACTGCCTTCACTGGTTAAATTAAACACGAATGCCAGATTCAGCGTAACCGGGAGCGGGTGCGAGAGCACAGCCTTCACCAGCTACCTGCTTAAAGGAATAAACAAGGCAGTTTAGCGTCTACCAGGAGCGGGGGCGAGAACACTGCCTTCACTGGTTAAATTAAACACGAATGCCAGATGCAGCGTAACCGGGAGCGGGTGCGAGAGCACAACCTTCACCAGCTACCTGCTTAAAGGAATAAACAAGATAGTTTGGCGTCTACCAGGAGCGGGGGCGAGAGCACTACCTTCACTGGCTAAATTAAAGACGAATGCCTACCTGCTGAACGGGAAGAGTAGAGCGGTGCTGCTACTCGCCGAACAAACAAAGGGGATGTAGCTACACCCCAAATCAAGAAGCTTTACACAAGCTAAGACCGGAAACTGGCTTTTAAAGAAAAAACAGCACGGGAAACTCCGGTGCTTAACACGGCGTAAGCCGAGTGGCTGCAGCGCTACTGCTAACTAGCTCAATGCTAATGAAGTTCGCAGAATAAGTACAAAAGCACAGCAAGGGCAACTCCTGGGAGAGGGAGCGGAAACACCTCCGTCACCATAAAAGTTGTAGCCCAAAAAACAAAACAGACAGTAATGGGACAACTAGGCTGGGAGAGGGAGCGAAAACACTGCCATCACCAACCAAGCCGACACCAACCTGTCCGAACGAAGTCTCTGCGCAGCCAGCCATAGCTCCTGGAGGACGGGTAAACCCGCGGCCCCGACTGGATGAGTCGCGAAGCTGCACGCAGCCAGCTGTTTGCAGAGAATCCTTAACAAATATTCCAACCGAACGAACGCTGTAGGCTACAAAAAATGTAGCCAAGGTACTCTCGCGCAGCGAGAAGATGAAAGGAACAGATCCACTGACGACACCGGCTGATATAGCCGGTGTCACGTGGGTCACAGGTGACTTTGTTGGTATTGGTACTCGAGCTGCGCATGCGCGCGATGGACACATCCAGTGCTAAAGCAACGCCTCTGGCGGTCAGTAGGGACGAAATAGAACTTCCCATTCCTTAAGACAGATAACAGACTTCGGCTTCGTCGTAAACGTCAACAGGCCGAAAGGTCAAATATCTTAAGTAAAGACTAAATTAATCCCTCACAATTCCTCTCTTTTTATCATCTTTGATAACCTTAAAACATTAGTCTAATAATAATTTGGTCAATACTTAAATCAATAGACGTCTTCAGAGTTGAATGTGGTCTCACCGTACATCAATTACATCACAAAGTAGAATAAGATTGAAACATTCAACCACAATGATTGATACAGACAATCACAATAGAAAAATCATCTCTCATCAATGTTTGGATCATCTGTTGTCAAAAGCACAATAATGAACACACATAAAACACAGATGCATAATAGCAAAAAACATCTTCTTTAAAATAATATGTTTTAACATGTAATCATTAATTGATCTCAATTATCAAACTATAAAATCAAAACCAGCTTGCAGTTTAAAGGTTTACTTTAAGGCAATCACTAGTCAAGTGAATTTAAAACATAGGATCATAAGAGATCCAGGTGAAGTATAAAATCAGGATCATAACAGATCCAGCTGAGGTATAAAATCACAGTTAAGGTATAAAATTCACAGTTAAGGTATACAATTCACAGTGGTGATTTGATCAATTTGTAATCTGCAAAGTTACAGTGTCCTCAATTTTAGGATTACTTTACGTTTACTTCATTACGCTTTAATCAAGAGTAAGGCACTCAGCTTTAATGAAATCAATACATTCATTTTAATCAAGTACATTGTTCAAAATCTGAAAAGGAAAAGTCAGACATTTATCGTGTAGTGTAACAACCTGAAAGGGAAAAAGCCAAAATATCTTTCTTTAATCTGAGCATCAATTTTAATTTATTGGCCATCCGCTGTAAGGGGGAACCCATGGCTCGGATTCCACGGATGAGACCCACGGGTCTAGAAGCTCGGCGTCGTACATCATCACGGTGTCATCAACGGTGGTGTACCCCACCAGTCTCTGTGGAGCCTGGAGGGCGGTTTTGGTAATCTTTTGCAAGACTAGTTTAACTACAGTAATTAGGCACACTATCAGGATTAGCACAGCTAAGATAAACATTGAAATGGTAACAGCAATTTTAACAAACCCCGCTCCCCATGACCCAAATGTTCCAGTTAAATCCCCAAATGTAAACCCATGAGTTTCGTGCAATTATTTTATTCCCCTAGCAGTATCATGAGCCATATCCATGACCTCAGGTGTAGCATCAGAGATGAAAGAACAACACTCAGATCCAATCACCTTGCATGTGCCCCCCTGTGCTGCTAGCAGAAGATCCAATGCCATGCGATTCTGTAATGCCACTGTTCTAACTTCCTGCAGTTCTTTGTGTTCGGCTAACATGGCTGTGTTGGATACATTGAGGTGGTATTTCACTACCTTGGAGAGAGCTATAATTCCTGCTGGGAACATAAATACCGTACCAGGGCAGAAAAGCGCTAGCCAGCTGCTGACCTGTTGTGATGGTCCTACGATTTCTGTGTAGGGAGGGGAGTATTGCTGCAATCTCATCAGTCTCTACTTTACGGATCAAAGGGATCAGATAGGCTAGATAACAGGTGCCCCGAAAAATGTCATAAGGCACGCAACCGTATGCCTTGTCCCCACAAACCATGTAAACTCTCTCTGGGAGGGGAGTTCCGGTTAATTTGACCTTTACTACGGTGTTACAGTCGCTGTGGCCCACATCGTCAGAGGGTAGCAACCCTCCTCCGTTCTGGAAACAGATGGACACATTCTTCCACTCATGCACCACAACTGGGGGAATATAAACGGAACAGTCACGTGTAGGGGACTTACCTAGGGGTAACGGCAGCGAACAGTCATGCATTTTAACTTTAACTGAGTCCACTGTTCGGGAGCCAAACCAGGGTACGACTGTTACCAAGGCTTCAACCAACAAAGATGGTGTGTGTGGTTGAGGTGAACATGTTGGACTTGTAGAATTAGCTGAGCAATTAGTCTGGACTAGTGCTAATTGGAATCTGTATTCAAAAGCTAGGTGAATGTATTTCTTGACATATATAAGTCTTAGCATCATTAATCGTTTGAAACCGTCTGGAAGGTAATCTTTATTTACTGTGTCAACAATGAGTGAGATTAAGCCCTCGTACCTTAAAGGTTGCTCAGAGCCTATGGGGTAGGAAGGAGTGTAACAATCATCTGCCTCATCGCTAATTCGGGATGCTATATCATTCCAGCTAACTAAACCGTAGTCAGCTTTTGTGAAAGGAATTGGGCTGAACATGGGAGAGTGCATGGACTCTGGCATATTTTGACACAGCCAACAGTTGCTAACATTGCGTTCATGTGCATAATCTATCATTAAACTCATTGCAGAATTGGTTCTAGTTTGTTTAGGTGGAGGGATTAGGGCATTCTTGGAAGAATCTACATAACTTCCTGGTGAGTTAATTGCTGCTGAACCTGGTTCAATATGCGAGCATCTAGTGACCCCTGTACTGGGACCTTTGTAATTGGGTGTCCATCTGGTACACCAACCCAGTCTCACGGCATTTTGTGTTCACCAACATGATTTTTAATCTATTGATTCGTGTTCACCAACACGATTTGCCCCTTTTTTTCGTGTTGCACAGCACGATTTTAAAAGCAATGTATTTCTACTGCCTGCAGCACGTCTTTTTCTCCGGTCGGGTCGTGGGAGACTGGAAGCTGTGTGGTTCATAAAAACATGTTCTTACTCAATATCAAGCCACAATTATTGCTTTTATTTTAAATCGTATAATTTCGGACTTTTGTTGCCGTCTGTGAGGAAAATAAATGGGGCTCAGAGCCTCAGAATACGGAAATCTGTATTTTTTATATTTTTTTCCTTCTAATTCGTTATTCTTTTCAAAATAACACACTGTTATTTACTCACCAATAACACACAATTATCCTTGCTTTTATTTATTGGTTTAATTCCATAATCTCGGGCTTTTTTGGCGTCCGTCAGGAACTGAATTTCAAAATAAAAATAACCGGAAACAGACGTAGGCCTATAAGGGACATTTCGAGCATCATTGCGATTGTCAACATTTCTGAGTTTAGGATGGCCGAAGACACTACACTACCCATAATCCCCAGCTATCGTTTAGGACTACAGTCCCCGTAAGGTTACGCAGAGCGTCAAACAGCTGTGTGAAATGGAACGAAACCACGCCAGACTATCCAAAACTGGAATCGAACGCCCCCCCAGAACTACACATGCTGGCTATTGTGTTTCGCAAAATGTTCTATGGGACGTCTCTACTGAACGTTTTCGTTTTTCCCACAATTAGAAGTTGCAAGTATTAAACACATTGGTGTTATCAAATGTAAAACATATAATTAATAAATGGGTGAAAATCGCTTGTGTTCCCACATCACAGCTCATTGTTACTTTCTAATTCTACTCCACTACAATTCAGAGGTTAACCTGGTATTTTTACTCCACTGCATTTATTTGAGTTACTTTGCAGATTCTGATTAATTATGTGAAATATAAACAACCCTTAAATCAGACTTTAGTTACACCTGAGTAAAATTCAGGTAAGGTGATTGTCAAGTGCCAACAATCAGGAGAGATATTTCATAGTTGGTGCTTGAGAAGACTAAACATGTATCTGCAATTGACATGAATGGAAACGAGTAATAAAGTATATTCATTACTCGTTATTCTCTACTAATAGTTAATTAAAGACTGTATATTATGGCTATTTTGCACATCCCTTTCAAGATTTTCAAAGGTGTATTGACATATCATATACACAACTACGGTGTAGTTATGCAATGAATGAAACACTTGGGTCACAGGTTCCTCAACAGTGCATTACAAGACATCTATCAATATGTGTGTACCTCCACCATTAAACTGTCATATTCTGCACATTTCTTATTCTATACATAAGAGTATAATTCATATGTATAATATCAGTTAAAATAAGTGCTTCAACATAGTTAACATTGCAGGAAAGCAATATATTAGACGTTAAGTACTTTGTCAGGCTTAATATTTATCTGTAGATAGATACCCCCAAAGTTGTTTTCTTATTTAAAAGAAGACCTTAATCTGTTATTTAATGTTTAAATAAAGGTTAATTCGTTTTTCTGTTTTACACCTCCTCCTATTAATATCTTTGTACATTCTGCACTAAACTGTTTTATTGTAGAGATCACTTATAGTAACTTCTTGATTTTTTATATTCTATATTTATACTTTTCCCCCTATGAAAGTATGTACTCTTAATATTTTTTTAATCAAATAAAACACAATAATTCAATAACGTGCTTTAACCACTAGGCGGTGCACACAAGGTACACACAGCCATAATAACGTTGTATTATTAGTGTAGGACACTTTTTCGTACAACATCTGAAGATGTGTAGTTTTATGCATGCTTTCACATAATTTTACAGCATATTGCTATACTATTTCAGACTCAGTATTTACATTCTTACATTCAAAGAAAATCAGTAATATCTTTAAAAACTACAGTCCTTTTATATCAGCTGTGCACCGTTATGGTGTAAATATAACCTATCTGTGAATTATATCAAATGTAAAAGTCAGCCGAATTAGTGTTGATACTGCAAGGAGACGTATTGTGTGAAGAGAAATTGAAGATGTTGTTTAATTGTTGAATATATTTATGATCCACGTCAAGTATTCAGTTTCGGCGGCATTTTCTCAGTTTTTCCAAAGGCCTTCTCATCAGGGCTCTATAAATAAAGAACTACGGCAGATCTGTAATATACAATGCAGCCGAACCATGTATTACAATGCCGTTATGTGATGACTTTCAAAGAGAAAAGCAAGAGCGCTCGGAATTAAGTATTATTTTATTCTTTTAAAATGTTTTCCGGATTTCATATCATATAAACACCAAATCCCAGCATGCATTGCGGCTAAAACATCCAATAAGCGAGCTTAAAACCATAGCTGAGGATCTTGGGTAATCGCTCGAAATGCCTACGTCTGTTTCCGGTTATTTTTATTTTGAAATTCAGTTCCTGACGGGCGCCAAAAAAGCCAGAGATTATGGAATTAAACCAATAAATAAAAGCAAGGATAATTGTGTGTTATTGGTGAGTGAATAACAGTGTGCTATTTTGAAAAGAATAACAAATTAGAAGGAAAAAAAGATTTAAAAAATACAGATTTCATATCCTGAGGCTCTGAGCCCCATTTATTTTCCTCACAGACGGCAACAAAAGTCCGAAATTATACGATTTCAAATAAAAGCAATAACTGTGGCTTGATATTGAGTAAGAACATGTTTTTGTGAACCACACAGCTTCAGGTCTTCCTCGACCCGACCGGAGAAAAAGACGTGCTGCAGGCAGTAGAAATACATTGCTTTTAAAATCGTGCTGGGCAACACGAAAAAAAGGGGCAAATCGTGTTGGTGAACACGAATCAATAGATTAAAAATCGTGTTGGTGAACACGAAATGCCGTGAGACTGGGTTGGGTACACATAGGATAATTCTTTAACTGTTCTTTAGTGAAACACCACATTTCTGGGGGTGCATTTGCAATGGTGTTGAGTGTTATTCTTACCATCCGCTGTGAGACCTGGAACCGCTGGTACCCTGTCTCTGGATAGACGTTCCACACGCACAAGTCTTTGCTTAGAAACATAGGAAACACAACAACACAGTCACGTGAGTTACATTTTGTAATCGGACATTCAAAGGAAACATTCTGTGATCCTGTCTTGCAAATGAAAATACCGTGTGGGAGTGGCCTCATCTCTGGGCCCACTTTCCTCCTTCTTCTCTCTCTTTTTCTCTCTCTTTTTCTCTCTCGCACCTTACTGAATGTTTGTGTGGTGTTTGGAAACAACCTGATTTTGTCGCTAGGCAATGATGTGCCCGTTGGTGTGGTTTGACCTTCAGGGTCTGGGCCCTGAGTGGTCAACCTGTCTGCGCCCTTTGATAAGAGCACCTTATACTCTCCCTCTGAGGGGAGAGAGCCCTCGCCACCCGTCGTCGGGACTGCCTCAGCTTCATCTAGCAGAGCTTCCTTAGCCAGGTATAGCAGACCCAGAACGAGGAGTATGAGGACCGCCTTCACACGCCAACACCCTGACCCTCCCCCACTGACCGGTGGAGGAGACAGACGGCATCGTGTAGCGTGGATCCACTCTGTCCTTCCTTGGACTTTTAAGGCTGTTCTGGTCACGACTAACACCTGGAAAGGACCTTTCCACCTGGGAGACAAAACATATTTTTCAAGAGACTTGATTAGCACATTATCACCAATCTGAAAAGGGTGGGTGGGCTCCTCTCCAGGCTGAGGGAGCCTGTCAGCCACCTGCCTGTGAAACTTTCTCAACATGTCGGTTAGATATTTCACATAGTTAGTCATGTAATCTTCTGTCCACAAAAGAGTAAGTTTATGGGGTGTTACTGGGGGGGTGGACCCTGTGGACATTACCCTTCCCATTAATACTTTGTGGGGACTAAGCCCTGTCGTAGCATTTGGTGTGCTTCTGATGGAGCACAGGACTAGTGGTAGCGCATCTACCCATTTCAATCCTGTGGTCAACATTGTCTTGGTGAGTTTCTCCTTTATGGTCAAGTTCATTCTCTCAACCTGGCCTGAGCTCTGTGGGTGATAGGGAACGTGCAACTGCCATCTGAACCCTAACACTGTAGCTAGACTCTGGGTTATCTTAGAAACGAATGCTGGACCTCTGTCACTGTTAATTCCTGTGGGCACACCAAATCTAGGAATAACATCTTTGAGAAGACACTTTACAACTGTTCTAGCGTCTTCTTTTCTGGTTGGGTAGGCCTCTACCCATTTGGAGAACTGGCACACTATTACCAAGAGATACTTGCAACCTTGGCATGGTGGCATGTGTGAGAAGTCGATTTGCATATTTACAAAGGGCCCCGACGGGGGTACCAAGTGTTCGTGTTGGACTGGGCCACTTTTCTTTCTTGTCTACTGGCATGTCATGCATCTATCTACTAGGGCCTGTGTCGCTAGTGTGATGCCTGGGGCAAACCATTGTGATTGTATAATCCCATTCATCCCTCCTTTTCCTACATGTGTAGAGCCATGAGCAACATGTGCCAAAACATGGAGGAACGAACGGGGGCAGACCATTCGGCCTTCTGGGTGGAGCCACAAGCGGGACTCTGCGTCAAGTGTACAACTTCTGCGCAGCCATAAGTCTTTCTCCCTAGCATCAGCGCGGGCTTGCATGTCCGCGACATCATTAAAGGAAGGCAAACAAATGGGTTCTGCGGGTTGTGTGGAGGGACATTGGAGCACCATGGAGCAGGAGGAAATGGCCGCTTGTTTAGCCGCGGTGTCGGCTAACGCATTTCCGTGCGAAATAGGATCATCAGAATTTGTGTGAGCAGCACATTTAACTACTGCTAGCTGTGCAGGGAGCAGGATAGCGTCTAATAGCTCAGCTACTAACGCATGATGTTGAATAGGCTTACCAGCTCAGAAACCGCACATTTTCCACAAGACACCAAAATCATGGCATACACCGAAAGCATACCTGGAGTCTGTGAAAATGGTCGCAACTTTATCTTTAGCCAAAATACACGCTCTAAGTAGAGCATACAACTCTGCCGCCTGAACCGACGTGCCATTGGGCAACGCTCGGCTTTCTAAGACTTCCCAGTCGTTCACAACAGCATAGCCAGATAAGTGTAATGTGTCAGACGGTCTGCAGGCAGACCCGTCTGTGTACAGAACCATATCTGAATTTGGGATTGGAGTTTGCAACATATCAGTTCTGGGGGAAGAAGACAGATCAATGGTCGTGATGCAGTCATGTGTTAGATCAAAGTCTGGTATTGGGACCAGTGTGGCAGGGTTCAGAGGAGGGGAGAGCCTGAGAGTGATGTGCGGGCTTGAAAGAATGACCGCCTCATAACCAGAGCGCCTTGCTGCTGTCATATGCTGAGTAGCAGAGGTGTTCAGAATGTGCAAAACTGCATGTGGGACATGAACTACACAGTCACTGGCCAGTACAATGGGAGAGGATTGCTTGATAACTATTGCAACTGCGGCCACTGCTCGCAGGCATGAAGGCATACCAAGTACCACAGGGGAAAGCCGAGACGAATAGTATGCCACAGGCCGAAAATTAGAGCCATGCTTCTGTACCAAAATGCCTGTTGCAAAGCCCCCATTTTCATGGAGGTGTAGATGAAAAGGTTGATGGTAATCAGGGAGCTCCAGGGCAGGAGCAGATATGAGGGCCTGCTTTAAGTCCTGAAAAGCTGTGTGCATGTCCTCAGACCATTGAACAATGTTAGGGGCGGCCTGCAGAGTGGCAGCACGCAGGACGGAGTCCATAGCAGCGTACTCGTATATCCAATGTCTGCAGTAGTTTGCCATGCCCAAGAAGGAAAGCATGTCCTTCTTTGTGCGAGGTGGTGGCACTTTGTTCAAAAGGCAGACTCTCGCAGGTGAGAGGAGGCAGTGTCCATCTCTCAGAATGTGACCCAAATACGTGACCTCAGTCTGGCAGTATTGCAACTTGGCCAGGGATGCTCTGTGTCCGCATTCAGAAAGTATTTTCATGAGCAGAATGGAGTCGATGCGACAGGCGTCTTTGTTAGGGGACGCAATCAACAGGTCATCAGCATACTGAAGGAGGGTGCTACCCCCTGTAAGGACCAAAGTGTCCAGGTCTCTTTTAACAGCTGCTGCGTACACAGTAGGCAATTCAACAAACCCCTGTGGGAGGCGCGTGTATGTGATTTGTTTACCTCTGAATGTAAATGCAAACAGATACTGGCTTTCTGGATGCAAAGGAATAGAGAAAAATGCTGAACAAAGATCAATGACTGTGTAATGTGTGGAGTCTGGAGGCAAAGAAGCAAGGATTGAATTGGTGTCAGGCACAATGGGTGCTGTTGGAATGACAATGGCATTAATAGCCTGCAAATCTTGGACAAAACGCCACTCATCAGGGCGATTGTGCTTCGGGATTGGCAAAATGGGTGTATTGCAGGGGCTGGAGGTGTAAACCAGGACCCCCTGATCGAGTAGCGACTCTATTACCCCTTCAATGCCCAAAATGGCTTTTTGGGGTAAATTGTACTGTCTGATCGCTGGCAATCTGGCATTGGCCTTAAGTGTCACTCTGTGAGGGGGAGCAGAACTTACAAACCCCACATGATTCTTGTGCTTGGCCCATAATGTGGCTGGAACCTCTGAAAAATCTGAAGGGGGGCCATACTCTGTGAGGGGGGGCGGTTGTAAATGGAGAAATGTGCTTTGGGGGAGAGCAATGGGCTCAGAGAGACGCAGCATGCAATGCTCCTCTCCAAGGCTGATCAGATTAGGTGTGTGTGGGAGAGAAACAGCTTCTAGCCGAGCATGGCAGTGGGCTGCCATAGCCCCCACCTCCTCAGGACTACTGCCTGGAGTGACAGCTAGTGTAACGTGAGGGGCAATCTCCACAACATGAAGGCCCTGCTGTGGGGGTGTGAGCCTAACAGGCAATGCGCACCCCTGGGGTCCTAAAATAGAAACTGCTCGCATTCCAACTGATCTGAGCTGTTGCAAAAAACTCCTCGCTGACAGTGCATACTCATTTGATGGGTTAAATGCAGCTGTGCAGTGACAATGTAACACGGGCCTCATAGATGACATCATAGAGGCGCATGCTGGGGAAATGCTAGCAATGTTTTGAATTCCCTCTGTAGAGAAAATAGAAAGCATTGGAAATCTGGAAATGACCAACAATAAAGATTGTTTTGAGATGAGTGTATGAATTGAACAGCCTGATATAATCTGCTGTCCGGAATTGTCAAATACAGTCCGTCTGGTGTGCAATGTATGGTTGCTTGTAGCTTATACAGTAGGTATCTGCCCATTAGGTTAATTGGGCTGCCCTCTGAGATAATGAACGAGTGTTGCACATGTGATCCATCAACAGAAATATTAGTTTCTCTCTGAAAGAGGCTCTGCCAATGGAACCCCTGAAACGCCTACAGTGGTAACAAAATTGTTAGTTGCTTTACACACTTGCTCCTTTGTTCGTACTGCTGATAATGTGGCACCACTGTCAACCAAAATGTCAACAGTTGTGCCATTAACCTCAACCGGCATCATTGGATCTTCGCGGGGGTTAGTGGAAAGGCGAATAGTTGCTGCTTGAATGGGGAAATTCTGTGTTGCTGATCCTGTTCCTCCATGGCCTCCCTATTTTGATTATAGCCATCCTGTGCTGCGGCATACTGCCCCTGCTGGGCCTGCCTGTCATAGGGTGGAAACTGGCTGTTGGACAGAGGTGGGGGTGCTTGGGGAGTTGGAGGAGGCTGCAGTGTGTGCCACGGGGGTGGGGGCAGAGAAGGCAAGTTGTGTGTGTGCTGCTGTGCTCCCCACCTGTTGGGACATCTAGCTGCCCAATGATCTGTGCAACCGCAGACGTGGCAGTGCATTTGTTTTTGGGGGTTTCTGTTTTGCTGCTGTCTGTTTTTATTTTGATAACCCTGTGACTGTCCTTGGTTCTGATACTGTGGTGTGTGGTTCTGTCCCTGAATCTGCTGTGAGTTATTCTGACCCTGATAAGCCTGTGTGCTGTCCTGAGGAAGTTGTTGCAGCAGCTGGGCAGTTCGGGGGACCAGAAACATCTGGCTTCTGTGTAGGGCCCGCATGGTGGCGACAGTAACTTTCCAGGTTTTTATCTGCCAATCAGGGGTGGCTAACATGTACGCCTGAGCTGTCTCTGGGATAAGGTTATGCAATAAGCTCTGTACTGCAAACAAATCATTGATCTCTCTTTTAATGCCTGCACTGTTGTCCCACACTGTTATGAATCTCTGGATACATTCTGGCACTGTTTCTGTAGGGCCCTGGATGCAAGCCATCAATTGGGAAAAATCAGTGTGGGTTTTAGCACATGCTTTGATAGCTTTGGCTGCGTCAGTGTCTAGCCACTGAGTGAGGGACTGTGATACGGGCCAATCTCCTGCGTCTGTGCACACTGGAAACGTAAACTCATCTTTGCACGTGGGCCATTCTGCCTTGTATGTGAGGACGATCAGCTGTTTAAACATCATGCACTAAAACAGTTGTACACCATGCACACATTAGTCAGCCATGATAGATACTCATCTGGGTTTTTAGTGGGGTTGGGAGCGTGTCTTGTGACATCTATAACCTCTGAGGGAGTCCATGGTTTGTAAACCGGGACTTCTCCTATCAGGATTTTCGGGAAAATTAGTGCTTCTGCGCTGCACTATGTGTGTCTCGCTCTAGCGCTGAATGCGCCGCCTGTCTTGTGATCCTTTTTTCCTTGAGTGCCTCTAACAGAGCAGGGGGGCTTCGTGCTGGAGATGGCTCTCCTGAATAATCAGAATTCTCACCTTCGCTAGTCTCACTGTCGCTCTTGTGATAGGGCATGTGTAAAACTGCGTTCTTCTCTGCGTGTGTGTCTAGTATTTCTTGTTCCCTTCTCTGTTCCTCCAGAAATGCTAACTGTCTCTCTTCTTTCCTTCTCTGTACTTCTACCTGTCTGTCGTTTATGATAGCTGCAGCTGTCATTAGCAAGTCGTTATCTGAGTTTCTGGCAATAGGATTTGGTTCATTTGTGTCTGTGGTGGGGATCACTTTGGGGCAGAGAGTTACAGTGTGCTCTTTGATAATGCTCTGTGTCAGTGGGACCCCCAAGATGCTAATCACTTGGGACGGGAGGGGAGCTTTGCCCTGGCGCTTAAGCCAGTCAAACATTACAGCTTTAGCTATGGCCGCTACATCTTTGCCATGCCTCTCTTTATTTTGGACATGTTCTCTGCTCTGACGTCAAAGCGGCTTCTAAGCTAAGCAAGTGACAACCCGCAACACATTTGGAAACATTATCAATCATCGTTCTGAGCTCACTGAGCCCCACTCGCAGTCACCTCCACTTTCACTCTTTTTGTCATGAAATCCTTTCTGTCTCCCACAGACATCCACGCTCTCACACATTATTTCATGTACACTGTGTCCCAAGAGGGATTCTGTTCATCCTCCACAATTTGAAACAGCTTGCCACAGGCACACTCATGTTAAAAGTGTCCTGTGTATGGCCATTCAAACGGGGTTTTCCCTCTCTGATGTTCCGCTGTGAAAATTCGCACATCAGCGCTGTAAAAAGGCATCACATGATTCCAGCCTACAGCTCTGCCGACTATCCCGGACGGCATATTTGGGGAAAACATGTGTGTGTAGTTCTGGTTGTCTGTTGTGAATTGGTGGGGGGGTGTACTAGTCTAGCTTGAGTCTGTCCTTTATTGTGTGTGTGTGTTTTAGCTTTAACAACTGGCTCAGGTGTGGACACATGATTACCCAGTTTTTATGGTTAGTACAAGAAAATCAACACTGCAATTTGGACAAACAAACATGAACTCGCAATAAATACCAGCGTGACAGCAAAAGTTCATTCAGCTCAATTTAGTCCGAATTAGGAGGTTTCAGAGGGGGTAGGGAATTATAGAAATGGAGCACCTTGACTCGCGCATCCACCCCTTGTACAAGTGCTAAGATCGTGCCCTGAAGACCGTCCAAAAGCGATAACTAGCTTATCCTCTTGCGACAACCACTACTATATTCTAGTGTCGCTATGATCCCCCGACCAGGAGAACATAGACTTCTTTCGATAGAAACAGGCGTCCGTTTTACCTTTCAGTTGTAGGATCCTTAGTTGTCAGAGATCATTCCAGGCATCTCCCTCCGTCCGCTGGCTGCTAGTGTTTTCCTCTAAACAACCCTTTTCACCCGCGTCGGGGTCACTACTTGTTGTGGCAGAGTCATTCTTTGGCGGGGGCTCTAAGGCCCCCCCCTGCCTCCACGCGTCCTTTTGTGAATGGGTCAGATTAACAGAGGAAGAATTCACAGCAACCATTGGTAAGGTTATAACAAATATGCTGATTTAATGGCAACAGACACATAACACCATTTCACGAAGTAATCCGGATTACCCCGGCCCTGGTTCCTCCCACTGGGAACTCTTACTTACTCGTCTTGGCAGCAGGAGAAAAGAGAACGAACACCAGGACTCAACAGGAGATATTGTAAAAACAACAGGAGGAGCTGTGTGCATGGTCCTCCCATACAGGTAATCTATTGGCCCATATACAAACGATGGGCTTTCGTAGCATATCAAAGCGCCAGCTGAGATGATCCGGAAACAGTCTCAGTTTGAAGCAAAAACATCTGGTATTTCAGCAGGTTTCACGCACACACATTCTACTCTCTGCTGTCGATAGCATATGTCTATATAAGGGTATTTCCTCTCTGTCCCCTCCACTTCTCATATCTCCAGCTTCTTGTTCATATAAACTGCTACTATTAAATACAAAGTAATTAAGTACACACATGATATATAAAAACACACTTCTTATATATCAGGGGACATTAAGATGAATATACCAAAAATACGCTATATCGAACTTTCACTTCAAACTTTCAAGTTACTTCAATTTTCCCTCAATTCCTCAACACTTACCAGTGCAGTAATAAAGTAATCTGTAGAAAAGCATCGTATTTAGGTCAGCCTTCATAGTAAGGCAACATTAAATGTTATAATATTCATCGTGTCCTTTCTACTGTATATGCATATATTCCTGTCTATTGCTTTCATTTGTATTTAATGTCTGTCTGTCTGTCTGTCTGTCTGTCTGCCTACCTACTACTACCTACCTACCTACCTACTACCTACCTACCTACCTATCTGCTTGCCTACCTACCTACTTACCTAGCCTACTAGTTGTTTTGTTTGGAAAGGTTTTGTCATTGTATTGCTCTTTACCGGCACCTGCAGAGCACAGGACTTTACATTGTACTTACAATTTTCAATTGTAACTTTGACCCGCTTGACTGAATACACAACAAACAATGAAGAAAAGAGTTTTATCTGGGCTGCTTCGCTGCCATCTGCTCCCCCCGGGACCCGAACGTGGCGTATAGCCTGTACTTCAACATCAACGAAAGTGCTCGATATATGCTGTATTGAACCAATAAACTAACACAAACTAACTATCACTATAACATGATGATGGTGATGATGATGATGATGATGATGGTGATAAAGAATGCATCTAACGTTCCGCTGCTCATTATAATAAAAAAACAGAGCATTAAACAAACCATCATGCTCTTACTTTGAAATCATGCGGAAATGTCGTCATCAGCAGGCCATCACGTGGTTTCCGAAAATAACCGAGTGACACGAGTAGATTTTAACCGAGACCGGCGGAAAATATGTCTCAAAATTCCGTGTGTGTAAAAAGACGATCCACAAGCAGAAATGTGAGATCCACGAGCAGAGATTTGAGATCCGCAAGCGCCTTTTTGGTCGACAAATACAAAATGGATTCACAAATGCCGGATCGAAAGTTGTAAATGTTAGAGATATTCACAGATCTTTTTTTTATTTGTGAAAAATATATAGCGTATTTGCTGATCCGTTTTACACTTGCACATTTATTTGTGAGTTTGCAAATCTTTTAAATGCATTTGAGGTGTTGTACATTTACAAATCACATATTTACACACAAATTATTTTTATGTTCACACAAATAATTATGAGACATATCTATGCCCATAGATTCTGATTGGTCAATTCAGAACACGTGACACGTTGTTAATCCAGAACAGACAGACTGCTGTCAAGGACGCTCACATCTGCACAAAGAAGTCTGTTCGATTTAAATGTAGGCCGATACAGTTTGGCCGAAAAGCAAACTGCATGCATGACAAGAGCGACAAGAAAACAGCGGAGAAGTAACGGGCAGAAACCCTCCTTTTTACGCAGCGGTCCAGACATAGACATCAAACGGCCAGGGGCGGCGGGGGTACTGTAGGCTAGGGAAGGGTAAGCCTTCCCAAATATTTTTGTCACTGCATCCTGGTAAAATAAAAATATAATGTAGCCTATAATGTTTGTGTCTTTGACATTAGCGCTGCGACGGTTTGGGCACCTAGTTAGGATGCCACCTGGGCGCCTCCCTAGGGAGGTGTTCCAGGCACGTCTAGCTGGGAAGAGACCAAGGGGTAGACCTAGGACCAGGTGGAGGGATTATATCTCTTCGCTGGCCTGGGAGCGCCTTGGGATCCCCCAGTCAGAGCTGGTTGATGTCGCCAGGGAAAAGGAAGTTTGGGGCTCTCTGCTGGAACTGCTACCCCCGCGACCCAACCACGGATAAGCGGAAGAAGATGGATGGATGGATGGAAACTGAGCTCTGATTGGTCAGCAGGCGGTGCTTTCACTGAGTTGATCTCTTTTCTATAGACGCCGGAGACGGGCAGCGTCAGGTAAAAAATGTTATTTAGCCTTCCCAAACCTGAGCCTCACGCGCCGCCTATGCAAACGGTGACACATATTCAGTTGCCAGTTCCTTTGGCATTAGGGCAGGGATATTTAGATACTTTCCAAGGTTTGACATAATGAATTGTGCTACTTTTAAAGCAAGCAACGATGTTTTCAAATCTTTAATCAAAAAGCTCCACAAAAACGCTATCAAAGCAGTTCCTGCCGTTGCTACGTTAGTTCAAACAGTAACAACAGACTATTTTTCTCAGCGGATGCATGTCAATTTAAATCAATACAACTATTTTCTAAATCCATAAAAGCATTTCAATTAATATTGGGAGTCATGTCGTTACTTTGTTGAGAATGTGGCCATGTAATAAGCGGGATAATGTGCAGCGACTTGTCATTATGGGGAAAATAACACCTTCATGCTGATCTAGATCCCTCCGCTGATCGTGTCGCTGCACATTATCCCTTACATAGATATGTTTAGTTTTACTGTCGGGTCGCTCATTACTGATCCACAAGCTGCATAATACTGGCGGGCTGTCAGGAGAGGGAGAGAGCGCTCTGTTTATTATTCCCGTGTTATTGTAAATTGACTGTACACTTTTGAATAGTTAATCTAGCCTACTACAATTAGTTTGTTTAATATCGAATCATATCAATTTGTTTTAAAGCTCAATAAATAACAAAGAAGACCTTTGACCGGCACTTTTCAAATTTTGTCCGGAAGATTTAAACTTTAACGGACATGTTGACCAGCGAAAAAATATTCTAACGGGAACTCTGCCCGTTAGAATTGTACAATTTACCTAAATCTAAAAAAACGGGGGAACAACGGAGCTGATCCAGATTTGCTGGGGTCATGACGACATTACTCAAATGTGGGCTGGCTTTACGCCCACAGCCCTAACCAAACCACAACACCAAGTTAAAGCTCACCTATTATGCTATATTTGAACAATATATTATAGGGCCATATCTATACAAAACATGTCTCTGAAGTGTTCTGCTCAAAATACCAAACAGATCACCCATTGTAGATGGGTGACCCCTCTATTTCAGCACTGTTACTAAAGTGCTGATTCTGGGTCTGGCCCTATAAATGTAACCGGAGATGCTGCTGGCCACGCCCCTTTGGAGCTGCTGCTGGCCACGCCCCTTTGGAGCGTCCGTCCGTGTGCAGTGAGCTCTGTGAAGAGAAGGCTTTCTACCAGCAGAAACTTAGCTAAACGCTGCCGTGATTAAACACCATATTAGGTTCCAAACGACATCAAGGATTGTTTCTGAAACAGTATGGAGCTCAAACGTTTCAGTTCTAGTGACATCCCAATTGTCAATGATCAATATAATAAACTAAGATGTACATTATTTCCCTTTGGGTTGTAGTATATGGCTACATAAAATGGAAATCCTTCAGTAAAGTATAGAACCCTTTGCTTTAGTTGAACAATTGTTTCTACTTTCAATTTCACTATTGCCCGAATTTGTATCACCCACTAGAGGTGAGTGATCAGACCTTCTGAGGACAAGCACTTCACGTTGAGTAGAGCCACAAAGTGGAAATTTAATTTCACCATAGTTTTGAGAATGTCAAGCTAAGCCAAACACTCTGTCCTCAACACTTCATACACTTAACACTTTGGTGCAAAATATACTGCTGGTTCACACAAGACAGCTCCCATCCTTCATATTGCATAAAGTGTGTGTTGCTAACAAGATGAGAACACTGGACTGCAGCCAGGAGTAGCTCTCATCATGAGAGCATGTTGGTTAAACTCCAAGACTCAGGAGACACTGTACAATACTGAAGTTTGCCAGTAAAGTGGACATACCTTGCTACTGTCCCATGTATATGTTAAAAGTCTCCTATCATGCACAATGCACTTTTTAATGTTTTTTATACAAATGTGTTCCCGGTGTGTAAGGGAACTCAAAGTGTCAGAAAATAAAACCCTCTCTCTTTTCCTCCGTACCCACATCTCTAAAAACGGGGGTACAACGGAGCTGATCCAGATTTGCTGCAGTCATGACGGCATTACTAAAATGTGGGCTGGCTTTACGCCGGCGGCCCTTTCAGAAACGTCGCTGTATCAGAAACAATGCGCAACGTGTTTTGGAAGTAATATGGTCTGTGTTTATATTAGCAAGAGAGAGAGAGTATGTGTACAAAAGCAGGAAATAAAAAAGGAACTCACCTTGTGGTAAACCCGCGAGAGAAAGCATTTGAGCTCCATACTGTTTCAGAAATAATCCTTGATGTGGTTTTGAACAGGATATGCCGTTTAATCTCCACAGCATTTAGCTGGGAATCTGCTTCTCTGCAGCTTTCTGCACATGACAGAGCTGAGAAGAGGACCTACGATCAGGGGTAGCAATCACATAATTTAGGTCTGACACCTTCTTCACAACATAATATGGACCAGAACAAGCAGCTGATCTCCAGGGAGATCATAACGTTTTCTCATATTTTCTTGTACAGCTGCCAAATTGCTCTTGCCACCTCCTGGGCTTTATAAAGCCGTTACCTAAACCCAGTCGCGATCGACTGGTTGGCAACCACTGATTTAGACACAGGTGACAGGTTATATCTCTCACAGGCTCCACCCTCTACTGGACTCTATGGGTACTACCTTATCATGCAAGCATTCACCTACTGAGATTTCTATAGACGTAGCCGGCCCCGGGGTGGGCCTACCTGAATGCGTGCGCATCTCACTTCCGTATAAAAGGAGGCCCCGCCTCCTGACCACCATCCTTTACTCTTCAGCAAGCGGAGGTGATAGCCTAGCACTGAGTCCGAGACGTATTTTTTGAGAGAAAGGAAGAAAGAGAAAGAAAGTAAACGAGTATTTTTTGAAATCGTGCCCTGGCTTAAATAGCGGGCGCCGATCCCCACCACCTCTGCTTCGAGTGTTTGGGGGACCAGGATATGGCCGAGGCTGTGCCATTTCACATTCGCCATTCCTTCAGAGTCTGGCGTCCATGGAAGTCCACCGCCCAGGGCTGTACTCTCCCTGGATGATGATCATGGCGGCGGGTGCGTGGGCTACTCGCTCATTGCTAGAGATGCCCCCGCCTCACCAGGTCAGAGCGATTATTGGGCCGCAAGGCCGAATAAGTAGTAATACGTGGGCCTTCGTAAGAGTGGCCGCGGTGCGTTCAGGGACCTCCGCAGGGGAACGGTGGTTTACGTTTGTAAACTCTAGTTCTAGAGTGATGTGTGTGTGTGGGAAAAATGCATTCAGTGAGAATGAGTGCATTTATCCCAGAGTAAGAGTAATCTCTCTCCACAATTCCACTTTTCCCCATAATGACCGTTTCGAAGAGACGGCATTGGGCCCCCCTCCCCTTCTCAGTAGAGAGAAGAGTCACCGCAGCGCGCGCTCCTCCACAGGCTTTTCTGCAGACATGGGAGCGCGGCGCGACGGTGAGACGAAGGGAGAGGTGCCGGCACGGAGATCTCGTGCCCACGGCGCCCTCCACCTTTTCGGCCCACCCCGTGGAACCGGCATGCCGATGTTGTGTCACATTATGCCTCCCCGTCATGAAATGCCCCCTTGTCACAGGAACGCGCATTTCTAAATGACACGTTTTACCCACATTTACCCTAATCTATACTTAAGCCACTGTGTTGCTTTTAAAACCCTGATAATTTCCCTGGTCAATATTAACCCAACAGTACCAATGGTCCAAGCAGTGATACAATACAACAATTTGCATGGCACATTATTAATATACTAGGTTATTGATGCATACTTATGAGATACAATTAATAAAAGTAACTACATGAAGTCATTGACAATGTTGAGAAAAGGTAACAAACCAGATTCTCTGAGGAAAGAAGTAGCAATGTCCAGCCTCAGCTCGTGCACTGCCTTCTGTGAGGTTTCAAACTCAATTGCCTCCCCCAGTAAAATCTTCTCTGCAAACTGAAGAGAACCTTGATTAGTATATGGACTGCATGGTCTATGATTTTACCCTCAAATGGAATACAGACAAATGACCCAACAGATTTAAAGAATGACATGTTGTATATCAATCAATCAATCAATGTTTATTTATATAGCCCAATATCACAAATGTTACATTTGTCTCAGTGGACTTTACAGTTTGTACAAAATATCAGTATGACAATACGACACCCTCTGTCCTTAGACCCTCACATCGTACAAGGAAAAACTTCCGAAGAAAACCCACAGTTTAAAGGGAAAAATGGGAGAAACCTCAGGAGAGCAACAGAGGAGGGATCCCTCTCCCAGGACGGACAGACGTGCAATAGATGCCGTGTGTAAATTGAAAAGATAATACATTTGCAACATAGGTAGTCCAAATGTTTGGAAATGCATGTGTGTATAATAGGAAGATGAATCCACGAGGATATCCATCCAGGACCTATGATCCAGGACCACAGCCACGACTCAAGATCCAGGACAGAGGAGCGCAGGATCATCCATGACTCCGGATCCCGGCGTATACAGACACCAAAAGAAAGACATTTGGGGAAGCTGGGTTAATCGGAACATGAGAGTACACAGGTATAGACAGAGAGAAGGAAGAAAGTAAGATGTCCCCCGACAAACTAAGCCTATATCAGCAAAACTAGGGGCTGAATCTAATCAGCCCTAACTATAAGCTTTATCAAAAAGGAAGGTCTTAAGCGCACTCTTAAAAACGGATAGGGTGTCTGCCGCCCGAACACAAATTGGAAGCTGATTCCACAAATGTGGAGCTTGATAAGAAAAGGCTCTGGCTCCCATTGTACTTTTAGAGACTCTAGGAACAACCAACAACCCTGCATTCTTGGAACGCAATGCCCTAGTAGGACAGTAGGGTATAATGAGTTCTTTAAGGTAAGATGGCGCCTGCCCATTAAGGGCTTTGTAGGCGAGAAGAAGAATTTTAAATTATATCCTGTGTTCTATAGGGAGCCAGTGTAAGGCAGCCAGAACAGGAGTAATGTGGTCCCTTTTCCTAACTCTGGTTAGTACACGAGCTGCAGCATTTTGAATCAGCTGAAGCGACTTGACTGACTTCTTGGTACACCCTGATAATAAAGAGTTACAATAATCCAGCCTTGAAGTAACAAATGCATGGACTAGTTTCTCTGCATCGTTTTGAGGCAAGATATGCCTGATTTTTGCAATATTACGTAGATGGAAGTAGGCGGTCCTTGAAATTGATTTTATGTGGGCGTTAAAGGATAAATCCTGATCAAATATAACACCAAGATTCCTTACAGTCTCACTGGAGGCCAAATTAATGCCATCCATGGTTAATATATCCTTAGATAATTTGTTTCGTAGATTCTTCGGGCCAAGTACAATAACTTCAGTTTTGGTCGTGTTTAACATCAAAAAGTTTAAGGTCATCCACGTTTTTAAGTCCTTAAGGCAGTCTTGAATTTTATTTAGATGATTAATTTCATCAGGCTGATTGATAAATATAGTTGAGTATCATCCGCATAACAATGAAAATGTACAGAATGATTCCTTATAATATTGCCTAACGGAAGCATATATAATGTGAACAAAATAGGTCCGAGCACTGAGCCCTGTGGCACTCCATGGCTAACTTTGGTTTGCGTGGAAGATTCATCATTGACACGTACAAACTGAGAGCGTTCAGATAGATAGGACCTAAACCAGTCTAAAGCAGTTCCCTGTATGCCAACTAAGTGCTCTAGTCTTTGCATAGGATATCATGGTCGATAGTATCAAATGCAGCACTGAGATCGAGCAAAACAAGAATAGAGACACGTCCCTTGTCAGAGGCTATTAGAATGTCATTTGTGACTTTAACCAGAGCTGTCTCTGTGCTATGATGTGTTCTAAAGCCAGACTGAAAATCTTCAAATAAATCATTGTTTTTTAAGTAATCACACAGCTGTTTTGCGACCGCTTTCTCAAGAATTTTGAGAGGAACGGAAGATTGGAAATAGGTCTTAATTGGCTAAAACCTCTGGATCGAGGTTGTGCTTTTAAGAAGCGGTTTTATCACTGCTACTTTGAATGATTGTGGAACATAGCCTGATAATAAAGACATATTCATAATATTAATAAATAAGTGCTAATTAATGGAAAAACTTCCTTCAACAGCTTAGTTGGAATTGGGTCTAACATACACGTTGATGTTTAGAAGAGAGAATCATTGAATTTAATTGTTCAAGGTTTATGGCTGAAAAGCATTCTAGTTTACTATCTAGTGTAATATTAGAACTTACGTTTCCGGGAGCTGTTGATAACACTTATACTGGTCAAAGGCAAGAGGTCATTAATTTTGTTTCTAAGAGTAACAATTTTATCATAAAAAGCACATAAAATCATTACTACTGAGTGCTATGGGAATAGAAGGCTCAATCGAGCTGTGGCTCTCTGTCAGCCTGGCTACAGTGCTGAAAAGAAATCTTGCATTATTCTTATTCTCATCTATTAATGAAGAGTAGTAGGCTGCTCTCGCTTTACGCAGTGCTTTCTTATATTTATTGAGAGTAATATGCCAAATTAAACGAGATTCTTCAAGTTTAGTGGAACGCCATATCCTTTCAAGTTGTCTCGACTTTTGCTTTATTTTGCGGGTTTGGGCATTATGCCATGGAGCTAATCTATGTTGTTTTATTTTCTTCTTTTTCAAAGGAGCAAGAGAGTCTAATTTTATTCGCAGCGCATCTGTAGCACTATCAACAACATGATCAATTTGGGGTGGTGTACATTTTGTATAAGTTTCCTCCCTTACATGCAGACATGCTATCGAGTTAAGTATTGGTGGAATCTCTTCCTTAAATTTGGCTATAGCACTAACAGATAGGTTTCTGCTGCAGGAGCTTTTGACTAATGCTTTGTAGTCTAGTAACAGTACTTCAAAAGTCACTAAGAAATGGTCGGATAAAGCAGGATTATGCGGTTCGACTAATAGTTGCTCAATTTCAATACCATAAGTCAGAACAAGGTCGAGAGTGTGATTATAGCAGTGGGTTGGTTTATTTACACTCTGACAAAAACCAACAGAATCTAATATAGAGTTAAATGCAACAGTAAGGCTATTTTTATCATCGTCAACATGAATATTAAAGTCACCTACGATAATTACTTTATCTGTTTTAAGAACCAAAGTTGATAAAAACTCAGAGAATTCAGATAAGAATTCTGAATAAGGACCTGGTGCACGGTACACTGTAACAAATAAGATTGGCTGCAAAGTTTTCCAGGTCGGATGCGTAAGACTAAAAACGAGACTTTCAAAGGAGGTATAATTTAATTTTGGTTTAGTATTGATAAGTAAACTTGAGTCAAAGATTGCTGCAACTCCATGTGTATATGTGTAGTTTGACACAATTCAATACATCTTTGATCAAGATGTATAAAAGCAAGTCAAGATATTCAGTCTAATTGCTACTGAATTTGAGTTTGAGAGTAATGTTCGGCTAAATGCATTTCACACTCACTTTTAAGGCCAGGACACCACAGGATGTGCTGTCTTGTTGGCGATTATGGGGGAGGGTGCTGCATGTCCACCTTGACACCTTGCAGCCTTTCATCCTCATAAAGGCTCTACAGTATGTAGATAGTACATGTGTCAAGATGCAGCACATCATTGTCAAAATACTCATTCAACACCGGAACTAGTACACTGTATCAAATGTATCTTGTAGACTGCAGGCACACCCTCATTTTGCCTTTCCCTTCTCCAAGTGGATCCAAGAAGAGGGTTTTTCTTCTCATGGGGGTACATTACCTTTTATTATTCACATTATTAGGCAGGAACCATACATTACACAGGTACGATGTAGGCCAGGGTATTGTTTAGATGTTATCAATAATAAGTGACGGCATGTATGTGTGGCCCAGTTATCTTGCAAATCACTAATTATATATGGTGTATACAGCACTATAGATACAGATTGGAGCTTAAAATATGCTCCTATTCTCACCACCAACATCCAGTGATGGTTCTCGTTCACAATTCCCACGATGACTGTGTGTGCCATTGGATCAACCTGAGAGTAGTTGCAAAAGTATTACATTCCTGTTGAAAAATGCACATTTGCAACATTTACAAAAGCAAAGTCATTCCAATCATGTACACACCCGGATTCTTCCAAATTTGTGTTTTCCAGATGGCGGTCATAGCGTAGCTGTCAATAACAGCTGCTTGACCGTCATTGCCGCTGGTTGATTTTTCTGGGTATGGTTCTAGGACTGGTACCAATAAATGGAGCAAGTTTCATGAATGTGACACTTTTATTTTGTAAGATAGCAAGGGGGGGCATATTGTGATGGACAGGCCTGTCATAAAATGCCCCCCCCCCCCAAAAAAAAGAGGTTTCTATGAATCCCACCCTCAAGCATTTTTCAGGGTATGGTTCTAGGACTGGTACCAATACATGGAGCAAGTTTCATGAATGTGACACTTTATTTTGTAAGATAAGCAAGAGGGGGCATATTGTAATGGCCAGGCCTGTCATAAAATTCCCCCCCCCCACCCCAAAAGAGGTTTCTATTAATCCCACCTCAAGCATTTTTCAGGGTATGGTTCTAGGACTGGTTACCAATAAATTGAGCAAGTTTCATGAATGTGACGCTTTTATTTTGTACAGATAGCAAGGGGGGCATATTGTGCATGGCCAGGCCTGTCATAAAATTCCCTCCCCCCCAAAAGAGGTTTATATTAATCCCACCCTCAAGCATTTTCAGGGTATGGTTCTAGGACTAGTACCAATAAATGGAGCAAGTTTCATGAATGTGACACTTTTATTTTGTATGCATAGCGTATATAATAATATGCTGACAAAGACTATGTAACATTTGTAAACATATTTTGAATATTAGATGACAAACTATGTAAAATTAAACAATACATTTCAAAGCACGTTATACAGACAGGACATAACAATAATGATAAAAAAAGATTTAAAAAACAAACTGAAAAGGAATTGACGAATGAATTTCGACACCTCAAATACGGAGCGAAAAGTTAAACCAGAAGAATCAAGACTATGAGCTACCACTAAACAACTCACAGTCTGAAAATTACCATTAATAAAAACCCTGAACGTTTACTTTCGTTTTAAACATCGTTTTAAGGTGTAAACCTATGGTGTAAACTTGTCATTTAGAGGTGTAAACGTGTCATTTAGAAATGCGCGTTCCCGTGACACGGGGGGCATTTCATGACGGGGAGGCATAATGTGACATAACACCGGCACTTACGGGGACGGGATGCCCGTCTTCACGGATCTGACTGGCCTAGCGGGAGGAGAAAATCTCTCCGCCCGGGACGAGAGGGCGAATCCCGCCTCCTCCCGGTATAATGCACAGATCACTACGTTTTCTAACAAGAATGAGGTTGATCTGTATCCAAATCTGAGTGTCTTTTGTTTCCACAAATGCTACACTTACACACAATGTTAACCATACAAATTCCCTATTCGCTGCCCCAGCTGTAGCTCCTGTAAAGGAGATGGCTAGTGGGCATGCGCAGATGAGAGGGATGAACCGCAGGGAGTGCTATCTAAAGGAGAGCGCTATGCGGGTGCAGGGAAATTATGGCCGGCGTATTGCTGTCAGACAACACACTACGCCTAGAGCAAAGACTCCAATGCAGTTTTCCATAGTGGTAAAGGCTGCATTATGGCGGAGCCCACACTCACACAAGAGCGCGTGGCGGTGCGTTCAGGGACCTCAGTAGAACACACTATGCCTATAAAGACTCCGATTAAATGCTGTTTACCGTAGTGGTAAAAACAACATTATGGTGGTCGACCCTCCATGGGCAAATCTTCCCTTCACGGGAGTTTTGCGGCGGTTACTCCAGAGAGCTTCATAGCTGCGGCCCCACAGCTGAGGGCTTTCCATTAACACAATGTTATGGGGAATGGTAACTCAGCTGGTGTACTAACAAAGTGGATGGACAGGACGCTGAAACGGGGCTATTCACTCCAGTTTTTGCAGCGTCCCACCTCCTTTTATGGGCATGCAAGAGGACATCTGTCTTCCTAGGAGGAGATTGGTTTCCTCTCAGCAGAGATTCAGGCTCTGGTGCAGAAACAGGCTGTGTCTGTTGTGCACCCTCAGCACAGAAAAAATTGTCTTTATTCCATGTACTCCTGGTTCTCAGGAAGACAGGGGAATTCAGATCTATTCTAGATCTC
Organism: Gymnodraco acuticeps; assembly: GCF_902827175.1. Lineage (NCBI taxonomy): Eukaryota > Metazoa > Chordata > Actinopteri > Perciformes > Bathydraconidae > Gymnodraco > Gymnodraco acuticeps. The sequence goes on along the minus strand of NW_022991168.1, from coordinate 821,251 downwards.
AGCAGCCCGAATCGCTACATTGCCTGCAGAAAATTCTACATGTTAACTATAAAAACAGTTAATGGGGCTAGTGCAAACCGGGCGATTGGTTGACCACCATCGACCTGAAAGACGCATACTTTCATGTGGAAATTGCTCCGGAGCACAGGAAGTGTCTGCGTTTTGCCTTCCAGGGGATAGCCTACGAGTACAAACAGAGTACCGTTCGGTTACTTCCTATCCCCACGCACGTTCAGTAAATGTGTGGCCACTGCGCTTCAACCGCTGCTCGTCCACGGCATGAGAGTTTTTCTTTTACCTAGACGACCTCATAGTCATGGCTGGGTCCAGGGAACAGGCAATGCTTTGCACAGCACGATTGATCACACACCTAACCAAATTAGGCTTTGCGATCAATTGAAAAAAGAGCACCCCCATACCTCACCAGGCGTTGTAGTTGGGAGTGGTGTTCGATGCGGGCGCGCTACGCGCCACCCTGTCAGGGAGCAGAAGTGCGTCCCTTCTCCGGGCGGTTCACAGGCTGCGACAGGGGGCGACAGTGACAGCTTTAACTGTCATGCAGACTTTGAGTTTCATGACGGCTGCTCACATTGTGGTCCCGCTGGGATTACTGCATAAGCGCCGCCTGCAGAGGTGGTTGTCCAGCCTGCGTTTGGATCCCAAGAGGCACAAACTGGAGGGGGGGGGATGCTCACTAGCCGCCGGTTCTGGCGTCTCCCGGGCGCCTCCGGAGGGGTCTCCACTGGTACGGGTAACCTCCTACATCACAGTGTTCACGGGAACAGGATGGGGAGGACCTGCCTGAAGAGGGCTATAGGTGGGCGCTGGTCTCTAACAGAAACACGACACAGCAACCTCCTAGAGCAGGGGTGCCCAACCAGTCGATCGCGATCGACGGGGCGATTCCCAGTCGATCGCGAGATGTGTCTAAAAATAGAACAACAATATTCAGTTTTATCGTTAATGTCCTATAACATAATCTTTCCGTGCCAGAATAATGCACTTGAACGCACCAAAGCTTTGTGATTGGCCGGCGGGGCCCCCGTGTGGGGGCGTGGCTGGTGGGCAGTGGGCACTATTTCGCTCACGTTGTCCGTGTCAACAGGAGTGACAGTCCGCACACACACAAGACCGCAATTATGGCAGAAAAAAGCCCAAAATATATAATTTTTCACTCCGAGTGGGAGGATGATTATTTTTGTATCTATTCCAATTCAAAGTCCATCTGTCTCATCTGGCAATGCGAGCGTGGCTTTATCGAAGAAGGGTAATGTAGGAGAGGCATTTCAAAACAGTGCACAAACGCTACGAGACGGAATTCCCTCCTAATTCCAATATGGTCTAGATGCGGCCGCAGACAGTACACGACGGTACACGACGGTACACGACACGCCCACCTGACACAACACTACGGTGGCTGAGAGGCATGGCAGATGAAAAGCGAATTGACGACACTACACGACACGCCCCCTACTACGCCGCCTACGGTGGCTGAGAGACCGTACATGGCCATGTTATTGTAGCATTTTAAGTAACTATTAGGCAAATAGATTAATAACCTATCCGTTACACGACACGCCCCCTACTACGCCGCCTACGGTGGCTGAGAGACCGTACATGGCATGTTATTGTAGCATTTTAAGCAACTATTAGGCAAATCAATTAATAACCTATCCGTTTGAGAACCTCTTAGAACCCCTTATCCCATTTGATGGTTGACATCTCATTTGAACAGTGAAAGCCAGAATGACAGCAGGGGTGAAATTCATTTTATAATTTTTCAATAAGTCAAAGATATGTTTACTGTATATTATAAAAATGCTTGTCATGTAGGCATACTGGAGGTACCGTTCCAATGATGTATTAATAATAAGATATATATATAGCACCTATATATATTTAGCCAAAATAAACACAATTACACTGCGCTAAACAGCCGAATCGACAAACAAACGAGAACCTAAATAGTATGTAATTATATCTAGAACCACAATACGTTAATTACCTGTACTCGGTGCGCCATATTGTTTGTTGTCTGTCTGTAAACCTCCATGTCTCCTTAAATATCCTTGCGTCAGCGTCTCACGTGTTGGGCGTGCTCTCTTCTGACCATATTTGGAAGTACAACTTTCGCGGCCGCAGCTAGACCCTTCTCAGCCACCGTAGTGTTGTGTCAGGTGGGCGTATCGTGTACCATCGTGTACCGTCGTGTACTATCCGCGGCCGCAGCTAGACCCTTCTATGGAGTCAGATTTGGGTCAATATTCTAGCGCGTAAAACAAGCTACGCACGAGCGGAAAATGTGCTTTTACACGCGCATAAAATGACCCTCGCGCACAGATTAAACCCCCGCGAGCGGCTCTGCGCTCGCTCGCGAGAGAGACAGCAAATGAAGATCAACAAATGTAATGCAATGAATAAGCTTCATTGTCACAGAAGCACACATAACGTCATATCTAATATTTAAACAAATCATTTCCTTGTCCCTAAAGCATTGACTGAGCTATTTTTCGTCCTCAAATGCAGGCATTAAGTTACATGTTCACGTTCTGCTGCCACAATAAATCGGTTTCTCCAGTGTTATGATAATAAAATGCTAAGTAAGTAGGCTATTGGTAATAATATTAATAAAAACAACAACGTTTGGGTTCGTTCGTTTAATATGATGAACGTTAACCAGTAAGCCTCAACAAACCATATTGCAATATCTACGTCAACGTTATTTCTGGAACCAACTGGAAATGTGAGATTCATATTTTTCAGATACACAGATTTTATAGTGAGGTTAATCGATGGGTTAATCTCATACCGTACTTGCTCTTCAACACTAATGTGACGCTAGCTGTCTGCATCGTCGAGCATAGCTATTTAAATTAACAATAACAATGCATACAGTTACCTAACTAGCAAACTAACTAATGTACAAGCATGACCTTATTTTACCAACCTCACCGAGAAGCCTTGTGTTTTACAGTATAATCCTTCTTAATGTTTTACACTTCTCCATTATGTTTTAACTTGTATGCTACAGATAGCATCGTTAGCACAGATGTAGCTTCGTCTCGCTTGTTAGCTGGATAAAAAGTAAGAAATAAAGTGCTTGAATTTCACTTACCGAATAAACTGCATTCATGGACGGTCTGTTTGAACCGCAGAGCCATAAGTGCGATATTTCAATGAAGAATACTCCACCAGGCATCAACACAAAAAAACACGTCCGAGTAGCAGCCTGGAGCTAATGAAGCTAACGGGGCTAGCAAAGAGACCACTAGCAGATGACTTCCGTTACATTAGAATGACTTCCGTTACAGCAAGAATCCCCTCACACACACATAGGTGAAACACATGCACATTCCCTACTGAGAACCTTTCAGTAAAATGTTTTTCAGGAGTGTGTGTGTGAGGTTAATTTTCAGTATTGTGTGTGTGAGGTGTTCAGTAGCGAATGTGAGAGGATTTCAATAGTGTGTACGTGTGAGGCTTAATTTTCAGTAGTGTGTGTGTGAGGTGTTCAGTAGTGAATGTGAGAGGATTTGAGTAGTGTGTGTGCAAGGCCAGATGTTTTCAGTAGTGTGTGTGTGAGGTGTTTAGTAGTGAATGTGAGAGGATTTCAGTCGTGTGTGTGCAAGGCCAGATGTGTTCAGTAGTGTGTGTGTGAGGTGTTCAGTAGTGAATGTGAGAGGATTTCAGTAGTGTGTGTGCAAGGCCAGATGTTTTCAGTAGTGTGTGTGTGAGGCTTAATTTTCAGTAGTGGTGTGTGTGAGGTGTTCAGTAGTGAATGTGAGAGGATTTGAGTAGTGTGTGTGCAAGGCCAGATGTTTTCAGTAGTGTGTGTGTGAGGTGGTTTAGTAGTGAATGTGAGAGGATTTCAGTCGTGTGTGTGCAAGGCCAGATGTGTTCAGTAGTGAATGTGAGAGGATTGAGTAGTGTGTGTTGCAAGGCCAGATGTTTTCAGTAGTGTGTGTGTGAGGTGTTCAGTAGTGAATGTGAGAGGATTTCAGTAGTGTGTGTGCAAGGGCAGATGTTTTCAGTAGTGTGTGTGTGAGGCTTAATTTTCAGTAGTGTGTGTGTGAGGTGTTCAGTAGTGAATGTGAGAGGATTTCAATAGTGTGTGTGTGAGGCTTAATTTTCAGTAGTGTGTGTGTGAGGTGTTCAGTAGTGAATGTGAGAGTATTTCAGTAGTGTGTGTGCAAGGCCAGATGTGTTCACTAGTGTGTGTGTGAGGTGTTCAGTAGTGAATGTGAGAGTATTTCAGTAGTGTGGTGTGCAAGGCCAGATGTTTTCAGTAGTGTGTGTGTGAGGTGAGTTTGAATTTTGGCCTATATGGCCCCTCATACTTACCATTCAATCTCGTCCAACTGATTTTGCTGCCGTCACTCCTCGGCTCTTGGTAGTTCAGGCATTTATCAAACCTGGCAACTCCGGGTTTCCTGGCAGCTGTCAATCAAAGTCCGGTGGCTCCGCCCCAAAGTGCCAGAAACTTTTCACGCGCGCGTAGACAGACTCCGCGAGGCTGATACTCCCGCGAGCAAGCAAGAGGGTTGTCTCTCTCGCGAGCGAGCGCAGAGCCGCTCGCGGGGGGTTTAATCTGTGCGCGAGGTCATTTTTATGCGAGTGTAAAAGCACATTTTCCGCTCGTGAGTAGCTTGTTTTACGCGCTAGAATATTGACCCAAATCTGACTCCATACCTTCTCCCTAATTCTGCTCTACGCTCCCAAAAGGGGAGGGGCCTGAAAGGACAGCTAAATGCACAGCAGTCCATTTTCACCAGGCCCAACAACAAGAGCAAGGCTGCTACCATAGCATCTTATCGTGTCAGTCACGTTCTTGCGAAACACATGAAGTCTTTCAAAGATGGCGAAGTTGTGAAAGAAGCATTCCTGGAGGCTGCGACGCGCTTTTTGGGGACAGTAAAAATAACAGAAGCATTTCAACAGGTTTTTGATATAATAAAAACTCAAGTTAGATACCGTTATTAATCAGCTGTAAGTTTTTGTTTGTTTGAACTTATTCATTATAAGTATTGGACAAAATGGTATAAGAATGCAAACTTAAATTGATTATAGTCTATTATCAATTCAGGTTAAGAAACTAGTGTTGCTTGCATCCTATTTTAAAGGCATTTATTTTTATACTCGACTAAAATGCAACAAAAAAAGGGTTTGATTCTATTAATTTTGTCTTTTTTATTGCACTTGGCAGCAGATTCCTGTAAGCCTCATTTTATTGGCAAAGAAATGGTTCAGCGTCTTTTCTTTTTTTCCTGTGTCATATGTGGCAGCACTGTTCAATGTTTCTTGAAAACATCACCCACTGGTAGTATGTGACGTGTGAATAAACTCCAACTCTGTATCAACAACACTGTTGTGTAACTTCAGTTAAATACTTGTATGTGTGTGGATTAGAAAGAGGTAAGATAAAGGATCTGCAGTATTTTATGGAGTATTCATCGTACAAAGGTCAGTTTTATACAAGTAGAAGTGTGTATTTACCAACCTGATCTCACCAGAATGCGTGACTCCACCACGACTCCTTAACACCACAATGCGTGGTGGAGTCACGAACTTTGTTACATTTACGTGTCGGCACCACGCAAACAACCCCAATCTAAAGTGAATGAGGCTCCTTTGTCGTGGCGCACACACGCATTTCTACAACATCCCGCATTGAGCTTTTATTCTATAAAACGTTTTTTAAATCTACTTTATAGCTTGTAGTAACTCACGGGAGGCTTCTTTTATTTTATTTGTATTCATAATAATTTTTATTTTTCGTCAGAATGTAAAATTACATTAGTTACGAATTTGTGGTCTCAAAAAACAGTGCATTGTGTGTAATACAACTGTGATTTGTATTAAATTAGTTAGTTTTTAAGGAAGGTCAGAGCTTCAGCTGTGTCAAATAGATTGTTCCCTTTAGTTAACGTTATTTAAAAGATAATGATCATGTCCCCTGTATTGTATTACGAGCGTCCATTCCCATTGGATAACGGAGAATTTTACACCCGGAAGTAAGTATTCTCCTTACTGTCGATTGATTTTACAGTGATATCTGAACTACTCATCGACTAAAAAACACCAAATTGTCCTTGTTAATTACACAACATTGATTGGTTTGAATTGTGTGCAATGCTTTTGTATTTTCCCCCCTTCGATTCGGAGAAACAATATTTTTTAAGAGTTTTTGGATGGCAGAAGACACTACACTACCCAGAATCCTCAGCTATCGTTTGGGACTACACCATGTGCTTAGCTTGACAAACCCCGTGATCAGTCCTCAAGCTCTGTGATTGGTTGACCTCCAACTGCCATTCCATATGAAAAAAAACGTTAAGTAAAAGATAAAATACTTTATTCAGCAGTGCTTGCTTTACTCTTTGAAAGTCATCGCATGAATGCATTGTAACAAATTGTTTGGCTGCATTAAATATTACACATCTGTCGTAGTTCTTTATTTATCTACAGAGATCGGGCATCAGAATAGACCGGAAACTATTCTTTTACCATTCTGTTTTAATTTCACAATAATTAGTTATTAGTAATATTTTGTTTTGATATTATTGTTTTTTATTCACTACTAGACCACTGGGTCATGTTAAGACCATCTTTTCTGTGTTGCTATGGGTTTTTTTCCATCGCTTTTGTGTTACAAATATCAAAACAATAACAAAATAATATTCGTCGTAAACTAAACCGGAAACAGCAATATCTTTTTATTTTGTTAACACTGTAACTTGACAGCTTTTTAACCCAAACCACCTACTGGTTAAAGCACGTTATTACACGTTTAGAGTAATGCAATGCAGGAAGATTGTGTTGCTTTTTAATGACTGTTTAAAATGCCTTTTTTCTTAATGTCTTTCATTTTTGTAAAGCACTTTTGAATGTGTTATATTTTATGAAAACATTTAAATATTAAGAGTACATACAAAATAGTGGGAAAGTAGAAGGTCAATGATATAAATATAGAATAGAAAATATCAAGAAGATACTCAAATGATATCTAGAATAAAACAGTTTGGTGCCTGATAGGAGGATGTGCTAACTAATAAGGCTTGATTTAAACATTAAAGAATACTATAGGTTAAGGTCTTCTTTTAAATAGAAAAAAAGCTTTGGGGGTATCTAATCTACAGATAAATATCAAGCCTGACAAAGTCTAAATTGCATGGTTTGTTTTGGAACTTGACAATCAACTTTCCTGCAATGTTAACTATGTTGAAGCACTTATTTTAACTGATATTATACACATTAATTATAAGACATGTGCAGAATCCGACAGTGTAATGGTGGAGGTATACACACATATTGATAGATGTCTTGTAATGCACTGTTGAGGAACTGTGACCCAAGTTTTTCATTCATTGCACTACACTGTTGTGTATATGATATGTCAATAAACCTTAGAAAATCTTGAAATCTTTGAAAGGGATGTGCAAAATAGCAATTATATACAGTCTTTAATTAACTATTAGAGAATAACGGGTAATGAATATGCTTTAAACGGATCTGCAGATACATGTTTAGTCTTCTCAAGCACCAACTATCAAATATCTCGCCTGATTGTTGGCACTTGACAATCACCTTCACTGAATTTCACTCAGGTGTAACTAAAGTCTGATTCTAAGGGTTGTTTATATTTCACATCATTAATCCAAATCTGTAAAGTAACTAAAATAAATGTAGTGGAGTAAAATACCAGGTTAACCTTAAAGAAAGCCCTCAGGATTATAAAAGACCCCCATCACCCCAGCCACAAACTGTTCTGTCTGCTGCCGTCTGGCAGGCGGTACCGCAGCATCCGGACTAAAACCACCAGACACAGAGACCGCTTCATCCCCACAGGCTATAAGATATTAAACACCTGAATTTAGAAACAACATCCATAACATTAATCTGGCTTAGAAATTATTTATCTAATATATCATATTCCAATCACTTGTATATAGACTCTTATTGCACTATTTCACAATTTTTTTCTGTGTATCTGCTTTTATTGCGTATAGCACTGTTGGAGGAACCAGCACCTTACCGTGTAGAGAGGTTTGTGTGCCCTGATGAACCTGGGGGCTGTGTTGTCTGGAACCTTGTGTTCCTGGTAGGGTCTCCCATGGCAAATTGGTCTCAGGCAAGGGGCCCAGACTAAGATTGGTTCAAAAGACCTCATGAAAGACGACACAAGAAGTGAGGATACCCGGCCCGGAGGAAGCCCGGGGTCCCCTTCTGGAGCCAGGCCCAGAAGGAGGACTCGTCGGCGAGCGTCTGGTGGCCGGGCTTGCCACGGAGCCCGGCCGGGCCCAGCCCGAAAAGGCAACGTGGGCAACACCTCCGCTTCTCCGTCCCACGGGCCCACCACCTACGGGAAACATCGATGGGGTCGGGTGCGCTGCCAGAAGGGTGGCAGTGAAAGCGGAGGGTCTTGACGGACCAGACCCGGGCGACAGAAGCTGGCTTTGGGGACGTGGAACGTCACCTCTCTGGGGGGAAGGAGCCGGAGCTTGTGCGGGAGGTGGAGCGTTACCAGTTGGATCTGGTTGGGCTCACCTCTACGCACAGCGTCGGCTCTGGAACCTTACTTCTGGATAGGGGTTGGACTCTATTCTTCTCCGGAGTTGCTCAAGGTGTGAGGCGCCCGGGCGGGTGTGGGGGATACTCACAAGTCCCCGGTTAGGTGCTTCGTTGTTGGAGTTTACCCCAGTGGACGAGAGGGTCGCCTCCCTACGCCTGCGGGTTATGGGGGGGAAAACTCTGACTGTTGTGTGTGCTTATGCACCCAACAGCAGTTCAGAGTATACGGCCTTCTTGGAGACCCTGAAAGAGTCCTGTATGGGGCTCCTGAGGGGACTCTTTAATCTTGCTGGGAGACTTCAACGCACATGTGGGCAATGATGGAGACACTTGGAGGGGCGTGATTGGGAGGAACGGCCCCCCTGATCTGAACCGGAGTGGTGCTTTGTTACTGGACTTCTGTGCTAGTCATGGATTGGCCATAACAAACACCATGTTCGAAACATAAGGATGCTCATAAGTGTACGTCGGTACCAGAGCACCCTAGGCAGAAGGTCCATGAACGATTTCGTTATCGTATCATCGGACCTGAGGCCGTATGTTTTGGACACTCGGGTAAAGAGAGGGGCGGAGTTGTCAACTGATCACCATCTGGTGGTGAGTTGGGTCGAGTGGCGGGGGAAGCCTCTGGATAGACCTGGTAAGCCCAAACGTGTAGTTCGGGTGAACTGGGAACGTCTGGAGGAGGCCCAAGTTCAGGAGGCCTTCAACTCACACCTCCGGTGGAGCTTTTCGGGCATTCCTGTGGAGGTGGGGACATTGAACCAGAGTGGTCGGTTGTTCAAAGCCTCTATTGCCGAAGCCGCGGCGGGGAGCTGTGGTCTCAAGGTCCTAGGTGCCTCAAGGGGCGGTAACCCTCGAACCTCCTGGTGGACACCAGGTGGTCAGGGAAGCGCGTCCGACTGAAGAAGGAGGCCTTCAGGGATTTGTTATCCCGGGGGACTCCCGAGGCAGTTGCAAGGTTACCGACAGGCCCGAAGGGCAGCAGCCTCATCCGTGGCCGAGGGCAAGCAGCGGGTGTGGAGAAGTTCGGAGAAGACATGGAGAAGGACTTTCGGGCGGCACCAAAGTGTTCTGGAAAACTGTCCGACACCTCAGGAGGGGGAAGCAGGGGAACCATCCAAGCTGTGTACAGTAAGGATGGGACGTTGTGACCTCAACTGATGGAGTGTTAGGGCGTTGGAAGGAACACTTTGAGGAAACTCCTGAACCCGACAACTCCGCCCTCTATGTTAGAGGCAGAGCTGGAGTATGACGGGGGATCAACACCCAATCTCCCGGGGGAGGTCACTGAGGTCGTCAAACAACTCCACAGTGGCAAAGCCCCGGGGGTGGATGGGATCCGCCCGGAAATGCTGAAGGCTCTGGGTGTTGAGGGACTGTCATGGTTGACACGTCTCATCAACGTTGCGTGGAAGTCGGAAACAGTACCGAAGGAGTGGCAGACCGGGGTGGTGGTTCCCCTTTTTAAAAAGGGGGATCAGAGGGTGTGTGCCAATTACAGAGGCATCACACTACTCAGCCTCCCCGGGAAAGTTTACTCTAGGGTACTCGAAAGGAGGGTCAGGCCCGATTGTCGAACCTCAGATTGAGGAGGAACAATGCGGATTCCGTCCTGGTCGTGGAACGACGGATCAGCTTTTTACTCTCGCAAGGATCCTGAGGGGGGCCTGGAGTATGCTTATCGGTCTACATGTGTTTTGTGGATTTTGAGAAAGCGTATGGCCCGGTTCCCTCGGAGATACTGTGGGAGGTGCTGCAGGAGGATGGGGTCAGGGGGTCTCTACTCAGGGCCATCCAATCTCTGTACTCCCAAAGCGAGAGCTGTGTCCGGGTCCTCGGCAGTAAGTCGGACACATTTCCGGTGAGGGTTGGCCTCCGCCAGGGCTGCGCTTTGTCACCAATCCTGTTTGTAATATACATGGATCGGATTTCGAGGCGTAGTCATGGGGGAGGGGGTCTACAGTTCGGTGGACTAAGGATTGCACCACTGCTTTTTGCAGATGATTGTGGTTCTAATGGCTTCATCGGTCTGCGACCTTCAGCACTCACTGGATCGGTTCGCAACCGAGTGTGAAGCGGCTGGGATGAGGATCAGCACCTCCAAATCTGAGGCCATGGTTCTCAGCAGGAAACCGATGGACTGTCCACTTCAAGTAGGGAATGAGTCCTTACCCCAAGTGAAGGAGTTCAAGTATCTCGGGTCTTGTTCTCGAGTGAGGGAACAATGGAGCGTGAGATGGGCCCGGAGAATCGGAGCAGCGGGAGCGGTAACTGCAGTCGTTTTACCGCACCGTTTGTGATGACGAAAAGGGAGCTGAGCCAGAAGGCAAAGCTCTCTGTCTACCGGGCCATTTTCGTTCCTACCCTCACCTATGGTCATGAAGGATGGGTCATGACCGAAAGAACGAGATCGCGGATACAAGCGGCCGAGATGGGTTTTCTCCGCAGGTGGCTGGTGTCTCCCTTAGGGATAAGGTGAGAAGTTCGGTCATCAGGGAGGGACTCGTGAGTTGAGCCGCTCCTCCTTCGCGTCGAAAGGAGCCAGTTGAGGTGGTTCGGGCACCTAGTTAGGATGCCACCTGGGCGCCTCCCTAGGGAGGTGTTCCAGGCACGTCCAGCTGGGAAGAGACCAAGGGGTAGACCTAGGACCAGGTGGAGGGATTATATCTCTTCGCTGGCCTGGGAGCGCCTTTAGATCCCCCAGTCAGAGCTGGTGATGTCGCCAGGGAAAAGAAAGTTTGGGGCTCTCTGCTGGAACTGCTTACCCCCGCGACACCGACCACGGATAAGCGGGAGAAGATGGATGGATGGACTGTTGGAGGAGCTGTGTGACCTAAGTGTGCCGTCGATGGGTTTACATTCCATTTCAAAGTCCTTTTTGACGCTCTGTGGTAAACTTTGTGCACTGCCACTCCAACATCCAATCACAGAGGTTGAGGACTGATCACGGGGTTTGTCAAGCTAAGCACATGGTGTAGTCCAAACGATACCTGAGGCTTCTGGGTAGTTTAGTGTCTTCGGCCATCCTAAAACTCCGAAAAATATTTGTTTCTCCGAATCGAAGGGGAAAATACAAAAGCATTGTACACAATTCAAACCCAATCAATGTGTGTAATTAACAAGGACAATCTGGTGTTTTTTAGTCGATGATTAGTGCAGATATCACTGTAAAATCAATCGACAGTAAGGAGAATACTTACTTCCGGGTGTACAATTCTCCGTTATCCAATGGACGCTCGTAATACAATAGAGGGGACATGATCATTATCTTTTAAATAACGTTAACTAAAGGGAACAATCTATTTGACACAGCTGAAGCTCTGGCCTTCCTTAAAAACTAACTAATTTAATAAAAATCACAGTTGCATTACACACAATGCAGTTTTTTGAGAACAAACATTCGTAACTAATGTAATTTTTACATTCTGACGAAAAATAAAAATAATTATGAATTAAATAAAATAAATAAGCCTCCCTTGAGTTACTACAAGCTACATAGTAGATTTAAAAAACGTTGTATAGAATAAAAGCTCACTGCGGGACGTTGTAGAAATGCGTGTGTGGACCACGACAAAGGAGCCTCATTCACTTTACATAGGGGTTGTTTGCGTGGTGCCGACACGTAAATGTAACAAAGTTCGTGACTCCACCACGCATTGTGGTGTTAAGGAGTCGTCGGTGGAGTCACGCATTCTGGTGAGCTCAGGTTGGTATTACCTAGTAGTAGGCTGTCAGTAATGGCTGCGCCATCTCTCTTGGGACTGGTAGATCTCGGCAGAATGCGAACTTTAAAAGTAGCTCTCGGTTCAAAAAGGTGGGCACCCCTGTCTAGAGCTACGGGCGGGTAGTGTTAGTCCTCCGCATTCATTCCCCTAATTCAGCATTTCTCAGAGTGTGGGGCGCGCCAAAAATGTTTTGGACTCAGGCCGGAATCGAACCTGGGTCCTAGCGGGGCTGTAGTGGATTATTACAGCCGGAGGACTCGCAACGGCGGTGGGATTTTCACAGCACCGCTGCACCAGACCTGCCGGAGCCGCCAGAATCTCGCAACGGGGGTGTTTGCGGCGGCGGATATGCCCCCTTCCCCCGGGGTTATACCGGCGCAGCGGCGTTGTGAAAGTCCACGGGCCCAACCTATGCCAGAGCCAGCGGCCCACCAACGGGCAGCTGGCCGCCGGGCCCAACGGGGAAAAGTCCCGAGCCTGCTCACACACACACAACTGAAACCAAAGTCATTTGCAGAGATATGTAAAAATCTCTCATACACACACCACATGTGAAACGCTCTCACACACAGACAAACAGCGTTGCAGTCAGGAAGAAAAAAGCAAATGTGGAGCGGCATCTCACCACTTCATAAGGAGTTAACCGTGACACTTTTCGAAATCCCGTTTGTGTCCCCCCATTTTACAAATAGGCCTATGTTTATTATTATATTTAACGCAAGCCATCATCGCCACGGAGGAGCACACAGCCTCTCTGAGCGAGCGAGGACACAGAGACAGAGAGAGAGAGAGAGAAAAAAACACACCTTTATCTATTTAATAATAGTAAAAGTTTTAAAAGAGGAGTGATTAGTAATGCATAAATTGAAAAGAAATAATGCTAACTAGGTAGCATAAGATAAGACTACACAAGTTGAAATGATTTGTTATTGGTTCTTGTGATCATTATTCTAAAGATGATTGGTAGTATTGAAAAGTATACAGCTCCCTTTCATGTTGAGAGATGTATCCATACATTCATTTTGTGCTCAAGTGCACCAGATTGATGCATTTCACTTCAACATTTAAAAAAAATCATTCATTTTATTTTCACTGAAAACGGGTCCCACAGACCCAAACAGAACACAAAGGTTAAAGGTAAGCATATAATAATGTTAAAATGTGCTAAATATATACACTGCAAAACAACTGAAAAGAGGAGTAAAAGTAGCTCACAACTGTTTAATTTTTTTTGAAAGTAGCTCTCATCCTAAAAAAGGTTGGAGACCCCTGTTATAGAACGATACATTTGACCATTTTAAGCTTGGCCTACCATTTTATTGGAGTGGTGAGGAACAGGTGGGGCTTTTAAAAGGCCCCCACCTGTTCAAAGTGGGGAATGCCAGAAAAAGTTTGAGAACCACTGCCCTAGTTCAAGGGAGACATGTATTGGTCAGGAGCCGACAACAGCACCACAGTGGCTTATATCAACAAGCAAGGCGGAGTCCGCTCCGCCGCCTTGTTGGCCCAGCGGAGAGGCTGTGGTTATGGGCTTCAGAGGTGGTTGTTATCTTGAGAGCCCTCCATATCCCGGGGACTGGAGAACAGGGGGGCCGACCTTATGTTGAGGGGCGGCCCCCCTGCCAGGTGACATGGACGCTTCACCAAGAGGTGGTGAAGCAGATCTGGGCCCAGTTTGGGAGAGAGCAGAAGCGGATCAGTTCGCCTGCCGGCGCAACAGCCACTGTTGCCCTGTGGTTCTCCATGGCCCTGAGCGACGACCCGCCTTTTAGGGGTGGACGCGTTTGCCACACGAGCCATGGCCAAGGAAGCTGCTCTAAGCCTTTCCACCGCTGCGTCTCATTCTCCCCCTCCTGGGTGAGGAGAGTGAGGCCGAGAGAGAACGTCTGGCAGTCATTCTGGTAGCGCCGGATCGCGTCGGGGGCTCCGTGGTACTCAGAGATGACACAGATGAAGGTGGGGCCAGCCCTGGGCGATTCCCCAGTTCTGGGGGAGCGACTGTCTCAAGAGGCAGGTACAATCGGGGCGTTACCCACTCTGGGCCGTCCTCTCCAGGCTTGGCTCCTGAGAGGGACAGGCTGAGACAGGGTGGATTGTCTGACAGTCTATCCAGGCAGCTAGAGCTGGATCCACCACAGCCTGTTACAGGCCAAAGTGGCTGGGATTCCAGCGATGGTGTGAGGAGCGGAAAATAGAGCTCCTATTATTGCGAGTTGGGCTCTATTTTGTCCTTCTTACAGTTATTGGTGGACAGAGGACTTGCTCATTCTACTGTAAAGTGTATGCAGCAGCCATCTCGTCCTGTCATGAGGGATTCAATGGCAGGTCAGCCTTTTCTCATCCACTGATGTTGCGGTTTTTACAGGGGGTCAGGAGGCTGCGCCTAGTAGTGCGCGCCTCCACCCCACAGTGGGACCTGCCGCTGGTGCTCGAGGCTCTGGTCACAGAGCCATTTGAGCCTCTGGAGCTCTCCTCCCTGAAAGCACTGTCGTGGAAGACAGCATTGCTACTGCCTAACGTCAGCCAAAAGAGTGTCCGAGTTAGTTAAACCCGCTCGTCGGTGCCCCCGAGCTGTTTACTGATTCGGGGTGGACCGGAGCGGGGCGACACTCAGACCGAACCCATCCTTTTGTGCCCAGAGCCTAAGGACTGCGTTCAGGTCGAGGGCTATTCAGTTGGGGGGATTTAGTCTTCCACTCCATGGTGGGGCCAGAGAAGCTAAATTACACTCCTCTGCCGTGTGCGCGCGTTAGCATGTTATGTAGAGCGCACATCTACCCTGAGACGCACTGAACAGCTGTATGTGTGCTTCGGGGGCGGGGGTTTGACTGGAAAGCCTCTGTCCAAGCAACGCCCTGGCAGGCTGGCTTTGCGGAGGCATTGCACACGCCTATGAGCAGGCAGGGAGAGCCTGTCCCACGGCGGGTCCGTGCGCACTCCACACGAGCTTTGGCCCCTTCATAACGTTTTATCTCTTGGATATGTCTGGCTCTTTCTCAGCGTCTGGCTCTGCTGGGGCAACACAGGACTGGTGAGGAGGGGGGGGGGCTTTGTGGGTCAGTGGGCATCTGACCCCCTCCCCAGGCGTAATGCGCTTACGTTTCTCCGGACTCCTGGCGCGGTCGCGGGGTGACGTAATGCGCTTTGGGCCCTGACAGGGCTAAAGGGCTCCCCTCGCCTGCCTGGGAGCAGGAGGGGGAGAGCTCTCCCACACTATAGTCCGTACACCACTCTGCACGGGGTCAGTGACTGAGTGTGGGGACATAGGGGGCACTTGCGCTCTCCCGTGCTCTTTAGGGACTCAGGAGAGAGGGTGCATAGTGAACCCATACAGCTGTGGACTTTCCCTGTCTAACTATAGGCGGACGAAGGGGGAGCCCTCAGCCACTGTTTTCGAGCACACTTTTTTGCGAGGCAAGCGCGTCAGGGTGTGCTCTATCGGCCGCACCCTGGACTTCTCCACGGTTACAACGAGGGGAGAGGTTGAGTGAGGCGCAAATGGCTGCTAAAGCCGGTCAGGGACAGTGAGGTGGAACGGTGTATGTGCTGGATGACAGTGCGTGCATACATCGGGGCTCCGCCCTCTACTGGACTCTATGAGTACAGTGGGCCTGTGAGAGAGATAACGCCGGGTTAAGTATTGTAACCCTGTTATATTAGCACAGGCGGAGCCCTGGGGCACTGTCTGTCCTCGCTGAAGAGTGGTGTAGGATGGTGGTCAGGAGACGGGGGCCTCCTTTTATACGGAAGTGAGATGCGCACGCATTCTCGTTAGGCCCGCACCGGGGGGGGCTACGTCTATAGAAATCTCAGTAGGTTAATGCTTGCATGATAAGGTAGTACCCATAGTGTTCCAGTAGGGCTCCGCCTGTGCTATATAACAAGGGTTACAATACGTAACCCGGCGTTTCATGCCCTGGTTAGGCTTACTGGTTAAACTGTCATACAGATGTGGATATCCATTTTCCCCTCCACTGCCGAATTCCAGCGGAAACCCAACGGATCCCCAGTGGCCGGTGATCTACACCCCTCCCCCTGTTTCCTGACGAGTGGTGTTGCTTAGATTCACTGTAGACCCGCACATTTTGTTGGATTGCAGGGTTTTACCATGAGATGGCGCTTCCTTCACAAAAACACTAAACAGATAGCTGGGTAACCTTTGGTTACGCAATCAACACATTACTTTTACAATTGTCAATGTAGTTTTATTTATACTTTTTACACACATGCCAGCCCGATTTGCAGGAACCTCTTGCGGGCCGGAAAAAAGTTCAAAAGGTCCATATTCGGCCCACCGGCGCAAGTGAATAGGCCTGCTTTAAAGTAATTCATCCTTAACAGGCTGCCAACCATGAACACATTAACTAATGGATCATTGTTTTTATTTAACTCTTTTTAGTTCTGTATTATTTTCTATTTTGAGAGGTTTATATTTCTACTATTTGAATTTCTAATTGTGTGCAATGCCTTGTTTTTTGTGCTGCTGCTGTATGCTGAATGTAAAGAAATCCAGACTTTGGATCAAATAAAGTACATTATCTTAATTGTAATTCACTAATATATAGTCTTTCATTCTTTTGAAAACGGTCTTGAGTATGCAGGTCAATTTAAAAAAAAAAAGTGTTGTTTTTACAAAGAACAGTACTTTTCTACTTTTAGCTTTCTTTTCTCCAGCTTCTCACTCAGAGGGAGAGAGAACTGCATCAAGGACACATTGTAATGCTAATGAGAGGAGCCCACTCTGGGACTGGGACTGAAATTAAGCCCAGAAATCAGAGGCCAAACATTTTTCGTCAGTTATTTCAACATTAAAAACGTCAAGCAAACTCAAATACAAATGTTGTCAATATGATTTCGCTTTTGCGACTACATTATTTTTGCAGAAAGCACAAAGCCAATCAGCCATCGGCAAAATACAGGATCAGTCTATGCTGAACAACACATTATTTAAAGGTCCCATCATATGCTTTTCCGGTTATTACCCGTCCCCTTGTGTGTTATGTAGCTTTTTTCTGCATGTAAACGGTCTGCAGAGTCACAAACTCTCAAAGTACACCCTGAAGCGAGTAAAACTCTAACACCGAAAATATGTGCCCCGGAGCGGACAGTGTGAGGTGGATTTCCCGCTGTGTTTCCCTGGAGGCTGGATATAGACAGACCAAGTGCCGAGCTCCGCGGTGTCCCGCTAACATGGCACTCAGACCCCATGCAGCAACCAGGAAATGACACCAGTAATCCACCTCGCAATGTCCCGCCAACACCGCACCCTAACCCCTCTGTTTGTCATTACTGGTGTCATTTCCTGGTTGCTAACCAACGCCATTGTAACACATAAACACTGATGTTCTAGTGATGTGTCGGTCGCAAACGACTTTTAGGTGAATGACGGGAGCCGGCTCACGCCCGCCAACAACCGTTTTTTTGTTTTATTTTGTGTTTGTTAAGTAATACAAGACAGAATGATATGATGATCTCCTTGCTATGGGTGCTTCGTGCATGCCTGCATGCAGTGACATGTAATATCCAAGGATTAGAGACTGTTGGATGCTGCCGTTTTGCACATTGCAATACATTTATTTGTATTATGTTTTGATTATGATTAGAGACGGTTGGATGCTGCTGTTGGGGGGATCACATCCCCCCCCAATATTCAGATAGGCCTACGCTGAAAATGTCCCACAATATATAGCCTAACCAGGGCCGTCCCTCCCTACAGGCCGATCATGCATGCTGCTTGGGGCCTCATCTTGCGGAGGGAGCCGAAAATGTGGCGCACCTATGCACCGCAATTAGTGGCGCGGCGCGGTTTCGCCGCTGCCAGGCTCCACTAAACCCGGAAGTAAGCTCTAAAATCTAATCGATAGATTTATGATTATAAAATTATAAAAGTAGGGTAGACATGTAGAACAGGTTCGTTTTCCACAGACCTTATTTCGAGCTATTTTCTAAAATCTTATGGAGAAATCCCATTGCTTTTTTGTCAAGGGAACCCATGCGCAGCTTACTTCCGGGATTTAGGATGCGTCACTGCACCACTCTATAGGGAGGGGAGGGGGGGGGGGGGGGGGGGGGGGGGCAGGAGCTCCAACAAGGTGTGTAGGACAGAGAGTGATTTTGGAACATTGAACAAAGTAATATATTCTAGTAGACCTCAACAATAGAATTATGATCAGTAGAAATGGCCATAACATGGGACCTTAAAATAAAGTATTATTGATTTGGGCGAAGTACTACACTGTTGAACTGGATATACTCACAGCGCTTTTCTTTCTTTGTTGCAGCAGCAAAGAAGACATGGATACCGTCTCCTCGCATCTGAGCCCTTTCCTCTTCCCCCTCCTCCTTGTCCTCCTGTCCTCCGTCAACTCCTCCTTGTCTTCCATGCTGTGTCCGAAACGCTGCACCTGCCAGAACCTGATGCCGTCCTACACGGTGCTGTGTGCCAAGACGGGCCTACTATTTGTACCACCCAACATTGACCGGCAGACTGCGGAGCTCAGGCTGATGGACAACTTCATCACAACGCTGAGGCACCGCGACTTCGCCAACATGTCCAGCCTGGTCAGAGTTCACGTCTCTTAACACATTTACTTTTATGTTTTATTTTACCCTTCTAAAAAGGGTTTGATGTGATTATTTTTTACGTTTGTTTTTGCATTGAGCTAATGTGATCAATAAGCAAGACACATCATTTATAGGGCTGTCAACGTTAACCCATTAATGCTTGCTATTAATCTAGAAACCTTAACACGTTACATGTATTACACTGATTGTAGACTCCTGGACATCATTGAGAAGCATCACTACACACACAGCACTCCTAATGCATGACATGTATGTTGTGCATTTGCTTGATTTAGGTGTCGGGAAGGGTATGAAGGGCAGCAAGGACACTACCGTACGAGCATATGCCGGTGTAGCGCACATCACACCGCGCTTCATCACAGCTGCTCTCTGTGACAGCATTGTTAAGACTTCATTGCTTCACTGTAATAATGCATAGCACAAACACACATCCATTTGCCCCTCGACCTGCCGAATTCCAGCCGGAAACCCAACAAATCCCATTGGCTGGTGATCTACACCCCTCCCCTTGTTTCCTGAGAGGGCGTTGCTAGATTACACTGTAGATCCGCCCATTTGTTAGATTGCAGGGTTTTACCATGAGGTGGCGCTTCCTTCACAAAAACACATAAACAGCTAACTGGGTAACCTTTGGTCTCTGTTTAGGCCTTGGTTCACACAGTTTGTTTCCTGGACTAACAGTAGAAGTTGTTACTTCAATAACGTTTGCATCTCCGCCGTTGTGTTTGCTGAATAGCATTTAATCACATATTTTGTATCCCTTATTTTCACACGAAAATGTAATGTGGTATTAAAAATTCCAGGAAAGACAAACAACTTCTAAGTTCAACTATTTATTATAAGAGAGCAAAATATATATATTCACTTGACCAAGGACTCCGTCCGGTCACAGAAATCACAGGCAGCAGAGCTATAATCTGTCAGTCAATTTCCTGAAAGAGCCCCGAACCTCGCGTGACAATACATTTTATTACACAGGGCGTTGCCCGTATATTTATGATTGGTTGAGACTAGATGGAGAGTAACCTTGGTTTAGACTTTGGCTCTCTCTCGTTGGTGCGCAGACTTAGACAAAGTCTCTTGGCGACACGACCTTCCAATCAGCATTCAGCCGGCCGGCCGGCGAAGTCCCTCCCTACTCTATCCGCTATCCTAATAATTTGTTTTCGCTAAAGCTACTTTGCAGACAGATAGTGGAATCCTCCATTTACATTGATTCCTGATTCCTGATCTTGAGCACACACACGGCCAAGGCCAGAGCCTCAATAATTCATTGTCTCTGCAGCGTCTGCACCTGACTTTGCTACATTAGTATTGCAAGCTAAAAACTCTCATATGACTATTCCCTTCGTTTCCTATCCAATCCATTAAACCTTGGGATTGGTGATTTTGTCTATTTATTCCAAAGTCATATCAACAAAAATGAGTACAATAAGCTTATAATGTAATAATAAGAATCAGTATTTCTAATTAGGGATGTCCCGATCACCTTTTTTGCTCCCGATCCGATCATTTGATTTTGACAATCTGCCGATACCGATTTTTCCCGATCCGATCTTTATGCAATGCATTATGAGAAAAAAAGGTAACATAACGGCTGGTCATCCAACGCGATGAATTCAGCTATCTTGGCTATTATTTTTTTGGCCTTTTCACTGTTCTGGGCAGTTTCTCTTTCCTTTTAAAAGTAGTTGAAAGTGTTGGTTGTTGTTTCAGTGCCGTTACCTGAGTGGCCGCTGTGTACTCGTCGTATTGTTGTTGGTGTTTGTTTCTCAGGTGGCGTATTAGATTGGTCGTGTTGAACGTAGCTCTGTTCTTTCCACCACGTGGAACCTCCGCCTTGCAAACATTGCATCTGGCTGTTACACTGCCTTCGCTTTCAATTTTATAATACTTCCAAACTCCTGACATTTTCTCTGTCCCGACTCCCGAGTCACCAGCTGAACGTAGCCTCTCGTTAGCTTACTGCTACTATTAGACACTGCGCCCACTCTGTTGCCAGATTTGAGAGAAATAAGCAACCAGGTCTATGAAAACAAGCCCAAAGAAGCAACACATGATGTTGTGTCATTTTAAACCAAAACTAAGGCCTCAGGATGACTTTAAGACGTGAACATGGTCATTTTCGTTTTGTAACATTAAATACAATTATAAAAATATTTTATAGAAAAAAAGAATCCCGATCCCTGATTTTTTTCTCCTGATTCCGATCTTTTGAAAATCACGTGATCGGCTCCGATCCCCGATCACGTGATCGGATCGGGACATCTCTATTTCTAATGTTATATAAAAATAGACTCCACCGTAACACATTATTTATACATGCCACCTATATAAATTGTTAAGTTTCTACTATTTTAATTTCTAATTATTTGCAATGCCTGTTTTTTTCTGCTGATACTGTAATGAATACGGGGCTGAATTATTAAAGACCGTGGTACCGTTAAGCTACGATGTTATCGGTCTTTTATATAAAAAATATGTATTATTGCTACACAAACATTATATTGCAGTTTTAGTGTCGCCAACTCCGTTTCTAATATGCAAAAAGATGATTATTTTTTGTATTTTCGATCTTTCCAATCCAGACGAGAGATCTCTCTCCCCCGCCTGCTTGCGAGGGGGCGGGGCAGTTTACACACACGCAGCTGCTACATGCAGCAACTAGAGATGGCAAATCCGGATCCTTTTACGGACTCAGGGTCTTCTGAGTCAGTCATTGAAGAGATCCGGATCATACGAGTCATTTGAGTCATATGAGTCGAGCATCACAAGACCGTAGAAATCCTACCGGTGAAAACCGAAAACTTGTTGCATTTCACAAGCATATTAAACTGACGTTACATAACCTCCGCCTCAATAGTGTATTTTGCTTAATAAAAAATGTTGATCACAAAAAAAGGGTAATTTTTGCGATTTTGGCTAATCTCATTCTGCTGTTGACTCGTGCATGAGGACGAGTCTGCTGGATCTCTGGATCGGCTCTGCTATACGGTTACGGCTCTGAGTCCGCACGACGTCTGCTATGTTTTGCACAGTGAGTCAGGATTTGTGAATCTCTGAAGTCTGCTGTTGACTCGTGCATGACGACGAGTTCTGCTGGATCTTTGGATCTGCTGTGCTATATGGTTACGGCTCTGAGTCCGCACGAGTCTGCTGTGTTTTGCCACAGTGAGTCAGGATTTGCGAATCTGAGTCTGTGAAGTTCCGCTGACTAACTCGTAGGCTACTGCTGTCTCTCTCGATCATTGTCCTGGGATTCACGGATCCCGCGATTTTGATTCTAAGTCCATTATGTTTCCGGCTCTAAATGAAGTTTCAGTGTAGACTTCTAACAAACATTGTCATGTTGTTGCAACAGTCTCCTGCGTGTAATAGCTGCATTTCCAATAAGGATCTTACTTGGCAAAACGTTTATTTTGAACATAGCACACAAAAGAAACAAACAATGACAAATTATAGAAAATGCAAAACAGTTAGAATATATATAATGTCTTAATTATACAATTATTATTATTAAAATACCAATTGTGCAACATTTGCTTTAGTAAAGGAAAATATTAAAATAAACTATATACATATAATGCCAAAACACTTATTTTTTTAAATGCACACAAAACAAATCAAGCATATCTTCACCCAGTATCTCCACCCATGATAAAATAACTATGAAAAATAAGAAATTAATAATAAAATGAACATATTTGGGTCATGAAAACAGTGTGTATGTAGATCTAATCATATGCCCCCCCCCCCCCCCTATTTTTCTCATGGACTGCGTAATCATTGCAATACTGGTGTTTGTATGTGCTTAAATGTGGTGTTTAAAGTCGTGTCTTATGTGTGTAAAGTCGTTGTCTTTTGCTTTAATAAAACATGTTGATCACAAAAAAAGGGTAATTTTGCGATTTTGCGAATCTCAGTCTGCTTGCTGACTCGTGCATGACGACGAGTCTGCTGGATCTCTGGATCTGCTGCTATATGTTACGGCTCTGAGTCCGCACGAGTCTGCTATGATTTGCACAGTGAGTCAGGATTTGCGAATCTCTGAGTCTGCTGTTGACTCGTGCATGACGACGAGTCTGCTGGATCTCTGGATCTGCTGCTACGGTTACAGCTCTGAGTCCCGCACGAGTCTGCTCTGCTGTGTTTTGCACAGTGAGTCAGGATTTGCGAATCTCAGTCTGCTGCTGACTCGTGCATGACGACGAGTCTGCTGGATCTCTGGATCTGCTGCTACGGTTACGGCTCTGAGTCCGCACGAGTCTGCTGTGTTTTATTGCACAGTGAGTCAGGATTTGCGAATCTCTGAGTCTGCTGTTGACTCGTGCATAATATAGATGCGGGAGCTATGCGCGGGAGCCGGGAGCTGGAGGAGGGGCTGCAACATGTTACTGTTAATCTCTCCCCACTTTTGGCCACACTCCCGCGGCTATGCTCTTGCACATGACGAGTATGGATCTCTGGGTCTGCTATGCTATTACGGTTAGGAGCCATAATTTACGGCTCCTCTGAGTCCCCACGAGTCTGCAGGGAGTTTCACTGATCCACGTCCCCGCCCCTGAGCCAAACGATAAACTTCTGGAAGCTATCCTACTTGTTAAGGCTAGGCAGATGGACTGGGGTACGTTGTAATGTTATTTTACATGTTATAAAGAGAGTAGCGAGTGACACAATTATAGTTTTTAATTTGTACGTCACAAGGTGTAGGACCATACTTGCCAACCTTGAGACCTCAGAAATCGGGAGCATTTCAAAACCACCGTGGGGGGGGGGGGGGATGGTAATGAATCGCCAGCAGGCTGTTAGATTAACATTAACATGCTTATTGTAGTTGTAAGTGCACTGCCTTACGGCCTCTGTAGCACCATCCTTGATGGAGCATATGGAAAGGAGTGAGCAGATGGTAGAGTTGTCGATTCTTGTTCTGTTTTCTGTGACTGACTATCTTCTTCAGACTTTCAGTTGCGCGCTACTAAAGAGACGCGCTACCAAAGAGACGCGCTACCATGGAAACCAAACAATGGTTTTGTAGGCTGTATTAAAGTCAGAGTGGAACAGTCCTGAGTAAATATGATTTTGTCAGGAAATCGGGAGAAAATGGGGGGGAGAAAATATGACCCCGGGAGGCGGAACCGGGGGGAGAGGGGCTATTGAAATCGGGAGGGTTTGACAAGTATGTGTAGGACTCAAAGGACTCGGGTTAATGGAGAGGGGAGACTCGTCACGATCAGCTCATTTCTAGGATCCGGGTTAATGATCCGGATGAATCAGGAATCGCCCATCTCTAGCAGCAACACACAATAGTGATGGGAATTCCGGCTCTTCTTGGAGAGCCGGATCATTTGGCTCGGCTCACAAAGAAGAGCCGGCTCTTTCGGCTCACAAACGGCTCTTCAGTTTACCGCATATTATACCTTTTATAATTAAATCAAATGTAGCCCTGTTTTGACTAATGATTTATATGTGTACACATATATCACTTACGTATTCAAAAGTAAAAATGACATGTTTAATATAAATGATTTGCTGTGGCCAAATGTTTTTCAATGCACTTTACAGATGTTACGGTGTGCAGGAAGCAGGACCCAAATGCAGATTTAAGTGACAAAATAATAACTTTATTTCAAGGCTACATATTCAGAGACAGAACAGAACACTCACCGCAGTTTACTCACAACACAAGACGAAACCGACACTGAACACAGGAAAGAGACAAGACTAAATACAGGAAGGGGTAATCACAGGACGAGACACAGCCGGGCAGCGAGGAGAAACACAAGGGCCACAGGTGAACACAATCAGACAACTAGACACACCAGGGAAACTAACGACAGGAGGAAAACACAGGAAGAAGGACCAGACAATATACAAGGATGACAATACCCATAACCAGACATACAAAACTACAACACAGACAGATCCTAACAGTACCCCCCCTCAAGGGGACGGATCCCAGACGTCCCAAACAAAACCACAAGCAGGGTGGGTGGAGGGGGTCCGGAGGAGAGACGTATCACTAGGCCACCAGAGTGGGTGGAGGGGGACCGGAGGAGGGACAAAACTAGGGCCAACAGGGTGGGTGGAGGGGGTCTGGAGGACGGGCTTGGGCTGACAGCCCAGGGGAAAGGCAGAGCTTGAAAAGGGGGTTATGGAGGGGCGAAGGCAGTGGCAGGAAGAGTCAGGGGGCCGGGCCCGAGGGCGAGGACCGCGGCACTCAGGGGGCAGGGCTCGAGGGCAAAGACCGCGGCTCTCAGGGGGCCGGGAAGAACCCGGTGTCGGCCGACAGGAACAGCGCTGGTGGGACAGGCCTCGGCAGGATTCCCCACGGAAGAGGACCAGGAGTTGGCAGGACCCCCGCCAGGAGGGCAGTCGGCGGGACCCCCAACGGACAGGACACAGGATTGGCAGGACCCCCGGCAGGAGAGCAGTCGGCGGAACCTCCAACAGGACAGGACACAGGGTTGACAGGACCCCCGGCAGAAGGGCAGTCGGCGGGACCCCCAACGGGACAGTACACAGCGTTGGCAGGGACCCCCGGCAGGAGAGGAAGTTTGCGGGACCTCCAACAGGACAGGACACAGAGTTGGCAGGACCCCCCGGCAGAAGGGCAGTCGGCGGGACCCCCAACGGGACATCACACAGGGCTGGCAGGACCCCCGGCAGGAGAGTAGTTCACGGGACCTCCAACGGGACTGGACATTGAGCCGGAAGGACCCCCAGCGGAACCTCCATCGGCATAGGACATGGGATGGCAGGACCCCCGGCAGGAGAGTAGATGGCGGGACCCCCAACGGGACAGGACATGGGATTGCAGGACCCCCGGCAGGAGAGTAGACGGCTGGACCTCCAACGAGACAGACATGGAGTTGGCAGGACCCCCCAGCGGAACCTCCAATGGACCAGGACATTGGTTAGGGACTTGAGACGTGACTCAAGTAGGGACTCGAGAGGAGACTCGAGAGGGGAACCAAGGGGTGAACTCGAGAGGGGAACCAAGGGGGAAATCAGAGAGGGGACTCGAGACAATATTTCAGAGACAGAACAGAACACTCACCGCAGTTACTCACAACACAAGACGAACCGACACTGAACACAGGAAGAGACCAAATACAGGAAGGGGTAATCACGAACCGATTATAAAGACTGGATCGATAAGCGGTTACTCGATAAAGTAGTTAAGTACCGTTTAAAACCTTAACAATACCCATCCCTATCGCGAAAGCTCTAAGGCAATCAGACATGGACAATCAAAAGGATCAGTGTATGTGTCGAGAGTGTTTGGGGTCGAGGAGGGCTGATAATTTATTCCGGCAGATTACTCAGACCTACTAATTTACCTAACAGAAGTTATTTAGTCTATACGTTTACTGCTTGGCTCAGATCCACCCAAGTTCCCCTACCGACCTGCTGCCACCGTGCTGGAAGTTCCAGAGCTAGCTAAAGCTAAGAAGCTAAGCTAACATGAAATACATGCATACCAAGTTACTGCGTGGCACTTTGGTTTTGTTTTAAACAGTGTAGTTCCACTATATAAACATTACATTCATAATCAAACGAGACAATCGGCCAGGAGAATTAGCTATTTGTTGTTATTCTTAATGCGTTATCATTCACACGTTAATAAAATAAGTTACCCTGATACTTTAACATAGCAAAACAATTGTGGCGATGTGTTCAGCTTAATTGATTTAGCTAATACTACAGCGGGCTGCGGGCGAACCAAGTCAGCGTTTTCGCTGCATTCCTTGATCTCCAGTTATAACGACTCCGCCGCCCGGAGCTAACGGAGCTGCAGGGGGCTAGCGTCCCGGCGGCCGGATCTAGCCCCCAGCGGCCACCACTGGGATAATTGGGAGGATAATAGGTGATACTTTTTCTGACTGGAGGAATGTAACGGGAGTTGTCAGGGGACTCTATCCGCCTTAAGAGGACACTATTTTGGATACATTTTATCCATTTTCACCCTTTTCTATGGTTCTTCCCAAAAGTTAACGTTAACTTTTTCTGACTGGAGGAATGTAAGGGAGTTGTCAGGGGACTCTATCCGCCTTAAGAGACACTATTTTCGGATACATTTTATCAATTTTCACCCTTCTATCTGGTTCTTCCAAAAGTTAACTTTATACTTTTTCTGACTGGAGGAATGTAACGGGAGTTGTCAGGGGACTCTATCCGCCTTAAGAGACACTATTTCGGATACATTTTATCAATTTTCACCCTTTTCTATGGTTCTTCCAAAAGTTAACTTAAACTTTTTCTGACTGGAGGAATGTAACGGGAGTTGTCAGGGGACTCTACCCGCCTTAAGAGACACTATTTTCGGATACATTTTATCAATTTTCACCCTTCTATCTGGTTCTTCCAAAAGTTAATTTATACTTTTCTGACCAATGTGTATCACCCTGGATCTCTGCCTGTGAGTGTGGGACCCTGCTTACAGCAGTGACTCTGCTGTGAAGCAGCAGCCCGTCCTCTGGGGTTGGGATTGAGCGATGGTGCTGGAAGGAGCTCTCTGGGTCACGCCTGCTGCTGCTGCTGCTGTGTGGATTAAATGGACAGGGCTGTCTCCCTGTATTCACATAACTTTACCCAGCTTTTTTTACCCAGTTTCGGGATGTCCCGGTGCGCGTTGCGTGGGGGCCCCTGGTCCTCCCCTCCTCTCCGTTGGCGCAAACTCCACTTTTTCGTCCGGGTCTTCGGGGGTCCCCGGCGTGGGGCGCCCAATCGGGCTCGCCTCTGTGCGTGTGCGGCTGCCGGTGGACTTTCAGTCTCCGCGCTGCCCGCGTCCGCCTGGCTGCCGCGGGTGGGTGTAGGGAGAGGGGGGTGTCAGCGGAGGTTGGGTCGGGTCCCGAGACTCCACCTCTTAACGCCGCAGACGGAGCACCAGACTCAGGGGAAAGCTGTGAGCCTCTCTCTCTGGGCGCACCTCGGTGAGCGCTGGGAAGAGCCACGTCGTGTCGTCCTCCGGGGCGGCTCCACATTCGACTACGACCTCAGATCAGACGAGACAACCCGCTGAATTTAAGCATATTACTAAGCGGAGGAAAATAAACTAATCAGGATTCCCTCATAGCGGCGAGCGAAGAGGGAAGAGCCCAGCGCCGAATCCCCGTCCGACGGGCGAATTGGGAAATGTGGCGTATGGAAGACCGCTTGCCCGGTGTCGCTCGGGGGGGGGGCCTGAGTCCTTCTGATCGAGGCTCAGCCCCTGGACGGTGGTGAGGCCGGTAAACGGCCCCCGTCGCGCCGGGGTCCGGTCTTCTCGGAGTCGGGTTGTTTGGGAATGCAGCCCAAAGCGGGTGGTAAACCTCCATCTAAGGCTAAATACCGGCACGAGATCGATAGTCGACAAGTACCTTAAGGAAAGTTGAAAATAACTTTGAAGAGGGAGTTCAAGAGGGCGTGAAACCATTGAGAGGTAAACGGGTGGGGTCCGCGCAGTCCACCCGGGGGATTCAACTCGGCGGGTCAGGGTCGGCCGCTCGGTGTGGGGGAGGATCTCCTCGTGGGACCTCTCCCGGTGCTGGCTGGCCCCCGCCCGGGCGCATTTCCTCCGCGGCGGTGCGCCGCGACCGGCTCTGGGTCGGCCTGGAAAGGCTCGGGGCGAAGGTGGCTCGCGGCTTCGGCCGCGTGCTTTACAGCGCCCTCCGCCCGGACCTCGCCGCTTCCGGGGCCGTGGACAAAGTGCTCGCTGCGCCCTCTCTCCCCCCTGTGGTCCTGTGAGTGTGGGACCCTGCTTACAGCAGTAACTCTGCTGTACATTTCATTGAGTCAAATGTGGATATTAAATGGACAGGTTTCAAGCTTCTTTCCTGGGTTACATAGTGCTGTGAAGCAGCCTGTCTCTGGGTGCAGTCTGGTGTGCATGGAGGGGTTTAGTCCGAGTGAGGAGTGCTCAAGTGTTGGAGGATGTGTAAGGCATAGGAGGGTAAAAAAAGTTAAAGTGTGACAACACTGTAGATCACTATATTCCTGGTGCAATAAAATGTTCCCTTTCAGTGTTTTACTATTATGTCTGATGTTTCTCTATTAATATTGTTGCTGCATTAATGTGTATGTTGCATGTTTACTGCTGTAGATGTGTTTCCGAGCCGCTCCGATTACAACGAGAGTTACAACGAGAACGTGACTTCATATTTACACAACCCGGATCCTTTCTAGCCGTAACCCATTCAAAGTGAATGTGTTACGTCAAGCTTGCCCGAACTGCATTGTGGTTCCGTCGCTTCGCTTCAAAGTTGAGCAATGTTCAACTTTTGAAGCTTCGACGGAAGCGTCAGCCAATCAAATCATATGCCAGTACAAGCTCTAGCCAATCAAACCGTGTGCTTGTGTGTCCGGGGCGGGAGATTCATGTGATTGGTTGTTGGTCGAGTTTCAGACACGCCCACCGGCAAGCTTCAACGCACGCCGCCGTGTGGACGCTGCGTTACAGCTGGAGACTCGCAATGGCGGTGGACTTTCACAGCGGCGCTGCGCCGGACCCGCTGGAGACTCGCAACGGCGGGTGTTTGCGGCGCGGGATGCGGTACCGGGGGTACCGACGCAGCGGCGCTGTGAAAGTCTACGGCCCACTGAAGGCAGCAGCCCACCAACGGCAGCAGCCCACCGGGAAAAGTCCTGAATCTCCCGATGGCCAATCCAAGCCAAAATAATTTACAGACATATGTAAAATCTCTCATACACAACATGTGAAACGCTCTCACACACACAACAGCGTTGCCCAGTCGGGAATAAAAGCAATGTGGAGCGGCAACTCACCACTTCATAAGGAGTTTAACCGTGGACACTTTTCGAAATCCTGTTTGTGTCCCCCCACTTTACAAATAGGCCTATGTTTATTGTTCTTTTTTACCGCAAGCCGTCATCGCCACGGAGGAGCACCACAGGCCTCTGTGAGCAAGCAAGACCAGAGAGAGAGAGAGTACACCGTTATCTATTTAATATAGCCTAGTTGTAAACAATAAAGTAAGAAATCTTTCCAATGTGTACTATAGGACAGTAAAAAGAAAAAGAAAGAATGCTAACTAGGTAACATAAGATAAGAATAAACAAGTTTAAATGATTTGTTATTGGTTGTGATCATATTCTAAAGTTGTTAGGAGTATTGAAAAGTATACAGCTCCCTTTCATCTGAGTGTTGAGAGCTGTATCTTTAAATTCATGTTGTACTCAAAGTGCACCAGATTGATGCATTTCACTTCAACATTTAAAAAAAAATCTTCTTGAAAAGGCCCACCTGTTCAAAGTGGGGAATGACAGAATAAGTTTGAGAACCACTGCATTATGGGGATTTGCATCTTTATCACCGAGGCCGATGCGATGCGCATCTCGATACATTGCCAACTATACGATATATTAACGATACATTTGAAACACCAGGCGATGCGATACAGTTCGATACGATTTGATTCAACATTATGCGATTCGGGGCGATACGATGCGATTCAACACGATGCAAAAATAATGATACTTCAATATGGTCAGGGTTGCTAACTCTCACGCATCTGGCGTTTGACACATGCTTTCACTCTCACGCTCTCACGCTGCCCAAACTATTCCCACGCCAAAAACAAGATGATCCGGCGATCATTTTTGGTTGGTTATTTACAATGTTGAGTTGACAGCTGCTCAAGCTGTCGATCCACTCGAGCTAGAGTCAAAGAGATATGAGAGTGAGAGTGTGTTAATTAATACATTTGGCAGTTTGGAGTAAGTCTTTCATGTAGGCCTTTCACGATAATTAATTTTGTTGTATACATTTTCCCGGAAATTATTGCGATAAACGATAATATTGTCGGCACCGTTGTATGACCATTTTAGACCACTGACATAATGATAATATATAATAATAATTCAAGTACATCCTGTCAAACTGATAGTCACATCCTCATGTAAATGGCAATTTATCGAGTTCATTTTAATTTATCGTACGATAAGTCAATTAATTGCTTATCGCGACAGGCACACAATAAAACAGTGGAAACAAACATGTGTTTGACTTTCATTAGTGAATGAAACTTTGTGCCCTTTATAGTCTGTGTCCCATATCGACAGACACTCGCGTGAGGCAGTCGCAATTTTTACAATCTCCCACTACCTGTTAGCATCTGGCATCTGTTAGCATCTAGCTCTCCTGCTTACAAACATTTAGCCATCCCTGCTTATACAAGTAGTCGTTTTAGTTGTCTGCGGTCTACGGAGGCCTACTCCCACCTGTCGAGTACGGCTGCGCTGAGGTGGTTTTCCCCCGGAGACGTCACGGAGAGACGGAGTGGCTCCACGCTTCGGGCTTGGCCTGCTTCCACCGGGCGTGTGCTGCTGTGCGGAGGAGGATTTTACCACGGCTGGGGCCTGCTTTCCACCTGTCCTGGTTCTGCTGTTGCAGAGGCCTGCTTTCACCCCAGGGATACCACGGAGGGACCGGAGTGCTTCCACGCTGCTGTTTTCGCCTGTCCTTTGCTGCTGTGCTGATTTGCTCCAGGAACATCGCGGATACTGTGTGCTGGTCTGGGAAAATGGCCCATATCGGGATTCTGCTGTGCCTGTTAACTGTTTTGGACAATGAGAAGATCTCTAGTCATTCTGAGAAGTCTACTGGATTCAGGTCTGTTCTGCCACCCGCAGTGGGCATCCCCTGCAAAGGTTCGGATGTGTTGCACAAACAATTACCGGTTGCCTTGTCACAGACAATATGCTCGACAAAATATGTTTGTCTTTTTTGTTTTCCTGCGATGATGGTTCTTCAGGACTGCTTCTTAAGCTCAAATCACTCTCTCGCAGACTTTTCCGGTGATTCTAAAGTAGATGACAATGTATGTGTGTCGATTAAGAGGAAAAGATGCCTGTTTTTTTTGTTGCTATTACTGTCAGGAAATGTACAACCTAACCCTGGTCCGCCCAGTAGTAGTAGTCAGATTGCTACTCCTGCTGATTTTAAAGCTAGGTCTGGGTTGCGTTTCATCCATTTGAATGTGCGCAGTCTGTTAGGTAAACTAGATGTTGTCCGCATTTGGGCTCGACTGACGCTGACGTCATTGTTTTATCAGAAACATGGCTAAATAAATCTATTTTGGCCTCTGACATATCCTTAAATGTTTATAATGTGTATCGTACCCAGGCCCGGACTGGCCATCGGGAGGACCGGGAGGTTTCCTGATGGCCTGGCCTGTTAAGTGGCCTGCTGGCCTGAGGATTTTTTTTGTTTATGTATGTATTGTGAACGCAACGCTGCGCAAATGTGGGTCTGACTCTGCCTCACAGAGGGTGACTGGCTGTCTACATGATGTGGCCTGCCACATGGCCACTTTCATACAGATCATACACTAAAGCCCTTGATTGGTCTCTGTGTGTCATTCAAGCTCGGGAGGATGTGGCGCGAGCGAGAGAGAGAGAAAGCGCGCGCACCGGTTACGTGTATTGTTGTTGTTAGCATCTGGTGCTAGCTAGCTGCGCTAACGGATATAATGAGCTGTCAACAAGGTGGAGGAGAGTCCTCTGCTGTCAGACTGAGAGACTGATAACTACAGCTCAGGTGAGGTAAAGGACTCTTGAGTGTTTAGCTAGTTAACTTAGTCTAAGTTCTCAGTGGGTCTCAAACGGTTTGGTCACCATTTATGTAAACATATATTTCCATTTGAAGGGGGAGTGATTAGTAAAATATGCATGAATAATAAATAAAAAAATGTTAACTAGGTGAAAAAAGGCAAGATAAACTTTAAAACTTGTTGAGAGCAAAAACTAGTCGTTGCTGCTGCCTCAAAGAGGAGCAGGGGGGAGAGGGGGGAGACACTGGTGAGGCTGGTTCAGGAGCCCAGACACACTCACAACTATAAATTAACCAAAAACAAATAAATAAACAAGTTTCAATGTTTTTTCATATTGGATATGGTATGTTATTGGTTATGGTCATGTTCTTATGATTTTATGATTATTTAAATGTATACAGTTCTGTTTCATATGGGTGTAGTCTCTTTATTTCCCCTTCAAAGTGCACCAGATTGATGCATTTAAGTCCAACATTTAAAAAAAAAAAATGTTACCGGGGGGAGCATGCCCCCAGACCCCCCTAGAGGATTTGAGGTCCACCTCCACTTAAAATATGTTCACATGGATAGATGAGAGTAACAACTACATCACTTCCGGGCAAAAATTACGGCCCCACCCACTTTTGGGGGAAAACAACGCTGTCATTTGAATGGCGGTCAAAAAAAAATCTGAAGTTTTTGCCAATCCGATCAAATGGTTAAATTAAAATCAGTAGGCGAGCCTGTAATTTCTCCAGCTGTTACTCTCATGAGCGAGGAGGAATATAATAGTTTTAACATGCCAAAAAGCTGCTGTGTCATTTATTGCACCTCAAACATAAAAAATAATCAAGAGTTCAGTGTTTCTGTACTTCCTCTAAGAAGAAAGGATAGTAACAGAAGAGCTCTGTGGCTTCAGGCTCGATCGCCATTCAAATGACAGCGTTGTTTCCCCCAAAAGTGGGCGGGACCGTAAAGTCACGTAGATGTTACTCTCATCTATGAAAATCGATCGCCTACTGCTATATTTAACCATATATCGAGCCCGATCGTCGATTTCTAATGGCTTAATGCAATTGTTTGCCTGTCTGGCCATTGGAATCGAGCTCTTTGAAGATCCAAAAGTCTCCGGTTTTCTTACATTTCTGATCGGATTGGCAAAAACTTCAGAATTTGTATTGACCGCCGTCTGACAGCGTTGTTTTCCCCCAAAAGTGGGCGGAGCCCTTATTTTTGCCCGGAAGTGACGCATTTGTTACTCTCATCTATAGGTTCCTAAATAGATTTGCACTTTTTTTTTAAATAGTAACCCATGTCCATATGTTTATTCTGGGGTAGTAGATTTAAAGTTTAGGGCTATCACTATGGGCAGCAACGCTGTAAATATTGACAAATAAATCCAGGAAAATGGCACAAAAGAAAACTGGTAGTGACCTGGCTGGGTGTATAATTCCCGCCCTGACTTATTGTCCCAGTCCGGCCCTGATCGTACCGACCGGCCTAATAAAGGTGGTGGCGTTGCCATTTACGTTAAGTTAAGTGTATCCACATTAGTTTCCAAATCTATCAGTAAACAATTCGAATTTTGAATGTCAAGGACTCCTTGTCTTCGCTAGCAAATATTTTATCGCAACTTGACTACAAGGAAATAGTGCTACTTGGAGATTTTAACTGGGACTGGTTAACTGCAGTGTCAGAGGATTTTAAAAACCTTTGTATCTCTCTGAATGTTACTCAGATTGTTGACAGTTCTACTCGCCCTAACATTATGTCCCCTAATAAATCCTCCCTAATTGATCTAATTTTAACTAATGTTCCCTATAAATACTCATCTGTGGGAGTATTTGCGAATGATCTGAGTGATCACTGTGTTGTAGCTACAATTAGGGACACTAAGGTCCAAAAGGTTAAACCTCGTATTATTATTAAGAGAGACATAAAATATTTTGTGGAGCAGGGTTTTGTTCATGATCTGTTTGGGTTTGATTGGGGAAAAATCGATTTGTGTGCTGATGTAGAAACTGCATGGTCTTATTCGTATCTTGGTTTTATGGAGATCATTGATAGACAAGCACCCCTGCGTACATTTAGAGTAAAGGGACGAGACAATCCTTGGTTTTCTGCTGAACTGTCCAGTCTCCTTCATGAGAGAAACAAGGCCTGGGCAAAGGCTAGGAGATCAGGCTCAGAGGTAGAATGGCTGTGTTTTAGGCAGCTAAGAAATAGCTTCACTTCAAATGTCAAAAGTGCAAAGTCAAAGTACTATTTGTCAGTTACCACAGAAAACCTAAATAATCTTAGGAAATTTTGGAAAGTATTAAAATCGATATCCACCGGCGATATCCGTAATGAGCTACCTCCGTGCCTTACCACAGCATCTGGCTCTATATCGGACAGGGCTACTATGCTAAATTGCTTTAATGAGCATTTTGTGTCCTGTGGCTCTCGGTTTAATTCTGTTTCTAACTCTGCTTCTGTGAACACCCCAATCCGTGACTCTGAACAATGTGGTCTGGAAAACCCTTTCAGTTTTACTCCTTTTACTGTTAATGTTGTTCATGAAGCCTTAAAGGAATGGTATGCTCATGACACTCATTTTTAAATAATTATCATCCGATAAAACAGACCAGTCTCTGCCAGTCTTTTTTTTTTTTAATCCAATGACATTATCAGTGATTTTAAACTGATTAATTACCGAAATAACATCAACACTGTGGGCGGCGCCATTTTACCGGACATGACGTAAACCATGCGTTTGGTTTCGAGGACACGTTGATGTTCATGTTATTTACTGTAGTTACTCTCTTCAAATATGCCTCATTGTATCGTGAAACATTGCCACAATTCTGATAGGAAACAATCCACGAATGCTCGGTTCCATTCTGTTGCCAAAAGGGAAGCGGGTGCGTAAAGACACCACACACACACATAAACACACACACACACACTACACACACACACACCACACACACACATACACACTACCACACACACACACACACACACACAACACACACAACACACAACACACACACACACGACACACACACACACACACAACACACACACACACACACACACACACACACACACATCACACACACACACACACACACACACACACACACACACACACACACACACACACACACACACACACACCACACACACACACACACACACACCACACACACACAACACACACACACACACACACACACACACACACACACCACACACACACACAAAACACACCACACACACACACCACACACACACCACACACACACACACACACACACACACACACACCACACACACACACCACACACACACAAATTAAGACACTCTGTGAGTTAGTTTTTAAAAAAGAAATAAACTCTAATTAAATAAAACAGCCATTAATTTTCACTCACCAAGACATCTAAAAACGTTATTGTCCTCTAGATTTGATTCGGGGTTTGTTTTAAATGGTGTGTGCTGGCTAAGGATGTTTCTTTTCAAGTTTTGAGAGACTCTGAGGCATGAACTCAATTGCACGACTCAGATAGTGTTCTCAAAAAATAAAGACTTTACTGGAATTTAGCACAGTAATCAAAACAAGGAAAACAAATATACTCTTTCGAGGAAAACTAGCAAGTGATCAATGAGGTAGATCCGTGGGAAGTCCGTGAGGTAATCTGGAACGTGGGTCATAGTAAGACAACGAACTGACAATGAACAGGAGGAAGATACCACAATATATACACAGGTAAAGGGGACACAGGTGGAAACAATCAGGGCGGGGAAAACAATCAAGGACGCAGGAGACAGAAGGGGGCGGGGAGCGTGGAGTCCTGAAATGAGAGGGATGATTCATTAAGGGAATAAACATAAAGCACAGGGCAAAGGGACATGACAAAACTAACATAAAGAATACACTTTCACTATTAGTTTCCTAGACATGACAGTACCCCCTCTTCTAGGGACGGCTCCTGACGGCCCAGGCTCCTCTGAGTTGAGGCGGTCAAAATCCTCAATGAGGCTTTTATCTATGACGAAGCGGGAAGGAATCCATATCCGCTCCTCAGGACCATAACCCTTCCAGTCAACCAGTAGCTGTCGCCCTCTACCCCTTTTCCGACTAGCCAATATCTTCTTGACGGTGTAAACCGGACCTCCATCAATCATCCGGGGGGGCGGGGGGGGTTTGGCGGTGGGAACCATAGCGCTTTCCTTCAAGGGTTTTAGTTTCCCTACATGGAAGGTGGGATGTACTTTCATGGACCTGGGAAGCCGTAGTCTCACTGAAACCGGGTTGATGACCTTGGTGACGGGAAAAGGACCCACAAACCGGGGAGCCAATTTACGGGAGAGTACGTGGAGGGGAAGGTCTCGTGTAGAAAGCCAGACTTTTTGGCCTGGCTGGTATACAGGAGCTGGTCGGCGTTGTCGGTCTGCTGCTCTTTTCACCAGTTGTGAATTCCTGCAGAGGATCTTCCTAGCCGCAGCCCACACGCGCCGACAACGCCTGACCAGCGCGTGGGCAGACGGGACCGTGACCTCCCTCTCCGTGGCTGGGAACAGTGGCGGCTGGTAGCCATAAACACAGTGAAATGGGGACAGGCCCGTGGCAGAAGTAGGGAGGATGTTGTGCGTATACTCAACCCAGGTGAGGTGCTCGCTCCAGGAGGATGGATTCTGGGACACCAAGCAGCGCAAACAGGTCTCCAGTTCTTGATTTAGGCGCTCTGTCTGGCCGTTAGACTCCGGATGGTATCCTGACGAGAGACTGACCGTGGCACCGATGAGGCGGCAGAACTCCTTCCAGAAGCGTGACACAAACTGGGGGCCCCGGTCGGAGACAATATCCTTTGGGAAACCATGAAGCCGAAACACATTATGCATCATGACCTCAGCCGTTTCCTTCGCTGAGGGCATCTTGGGCAAAGCAATGAAATGTGTCATTTTAGAAAAACGGTCCACTACCGTAAGAACTGTGGTTTTACCTCTAGAGAGGGGCAGGCCAGTGACGAAGTCCATGGAGATCTCTGACCAGGGTCTGTTGGGAATAGGGAGTGGTTGTAATAGTCCTATTCGCGCCCTGGAAGAGGTCTTGTTTCGAGCGCAGACAGGGCACGCCTCCACATACTCCTTCACCTCCTTTTCCATGGATGTCCACCAGAAACGTTGTTTTATGATGAACATAGTTCTCTTGACTCCAGGGTGACAGGTGAGCAGCGAAGTGTGAGCCCAGTGGATCACCTGTGGTCGCTCGGCCTCCTGAACGAAAAGCCGGTTAGACGGGCAACCCCTTGGTGCAGGAGCTCCAGCATTGGCTCGTATTACCTCCTTCTCTACTGACCAAGTCAGCGCTCCTACCACCCGGTTTAATGGGATGATGGGTTCCGGCTCCTTTACTGCAGGCACAGGGTCAAACAAGGTCCACCTAGCCTGGCGGGAATTCAGTCTTTTGGCCTTTCTTATATATTCCAAGTTTTTGTGATCGGTCC
This sequence comes from Gymnodraco acuticeps, assembly GCF_902827175.1. Classification (NCBI taxonomy): domain Eukaryota; kingdom Metazoa; phylum Chordata; class Actinopteri; order Perciformes; family Bathydraconidae; genus Gymnodraco; species Gymnodraco acuticeps. Next base: position 783,349 of record NW_022991168.1, on the reverse strand, counting down.
AAACCACGAAAGGATGCTCGGCTCCCTCCAACCAATGCCTCCACTCTTCCAGTGCCAGCTTCACGGCCAGCAACTCACGGTTTCCCACGTCGTAATTTCTCTCTGCTGGGGAGAGCTTCCTGGACAGGAAAGCGCAGGGGTGAAGTTTGGTGTCCTTCTGTAGTCGCTGGGAGAGGACCACTCCCACCCCTTCGTTGGAGGCATCCACTTCTACCACAAACTGACGAGTGGTGTCCGGCAAGGTGAGTATGGGAGCAGAGGTGAACATTCCTTTAAGCCGAGAAAAAGCCTCCTCAGCCTGAGGAGACCACAAAAAAGGCACTTGAGGGGACGTGAGGACATGAAGAGGGGCTGCAATAGCACTGAACCTCCGCACAAAACGTCTGTAAAAATTTGCAAAGCCTAAAAACTGCTGCACTTTCTTACGAGAGTCAGGGGTAGGCCAACAAGCTACTGCGCTAACCTTCTCTGGGTCCATCCTAACCTGACCTGGCGAAATGATGAAGCCCAAGAAAGTGACTGTCTCTGCATGGAATTCGCATTTTTCTGCTTTGACAAACAACCCATTCTTGAGCAGCTCTTGTAGAACCTGGCGGACATGTTGTTTATGGGTGTCAAGGTCAGGGGAGTAGATCAGAATGTCGTCCAGATATACAAAAACGAAACGGTTCAGAAACTCCCTCAACACGTCGTTGATCATAGCCTGGAACACAGCAGGAGCGTTTGATCATCCAAATGGCATTACACGGTATTCATAGTGGCCTGAAGGGGTGTTGAAACCCGTCTTCCATTCATCACCCTCCCTGATCCTGACTAAATGATAAGCATTACGCAGGTCTAACTTGGTGAAAACCTTGGCTCCCTGAAGCTGCTCGAAGGCTGACGAGATGAGAGGAAGGGGGTACCGGTTATTAACCGTAATGTCATTGAGATGCGAGTAGTCAATACAGGGCCTAAGAGACCCATCCTTTTTCCCCAACAAAAAAAAACCCCGCTCCTGCTGGTGATGAGGAAGGGCGAATAAGGCCTTTTTTGAGGGAGGCATCAATATAGTCCTTCATGGCCTCTTTCTCAGGTCCTGAAATAGCATATAGTCGACCCTTAGGAATTGTAGACCCAGCAATCAGGTCGATAGCACAGTCATAGGGGCGGTGAGGCGGAAGAGTCAGAGCCTTGGATTTACTGAATACTTCACTTAAATCGTGGTAGCAGGAAGGGACTGAAAGAACATCAGGAAAATATATTTCTGGGATAGTTCCCTGCCTAACCCTCCCAGTGTTACCTCTTCTGTCAATCTCCGCTACCTGCTTAACACAGTGATATCTGCAATTCTTTCCCCACCCCTCCACCCTCCCAGATTGCCAATCAATGTGAGGGTTATGAAGTTTCAACCAGGGAAACCCCAAAATGAGTGGATGTTGGGCTGAATTAAACAAGTGAAATGACATTGTCTCGTGATGGTTATCATCACATCTTATTTCTAAAGGCTCTGTTTGGTGAGTCACTTTAAACAACAGCCGCCCATCGAGAGCACTCGCTTCAAGAGGCTGGGGTAGAGGTTTAGTTTTTATGTCCAATTTTTTAACTAAACCCCAATCCATTAGACTTTCGTCTGCCCCTGAGTCAATGAGTGCACCATGAGTAACCACATTGTCTCTGATTTTTACTTGGATGCGGGTCAGGGTGCGAGGAGGAAAGTCAGAAGAAGAGATCCGGCTCACCAACGTACTCCTCTTTATTGGTGAGCCTCCTCTTTTACCGGACAAGCCGCTTGTGGATGTCCGCGCTGCCCGCAGTAGAAGCACAGACCCTCCTTTAATCGACGCTGACGTTCTGCCATCGAAAGCTTGGCGCGGCCCAACTGCATTGGCTCCTCCACGGAGCCAGGGGGCGCTGTTGTCCGGAACGCCGGTGAGGGGTGACGGGGCCTCCAAGAAGAAGTAGTATCCAGCGGCGAGCGTCTCCTCTGAGGAGGCGGATCAACCGCATCCTTGGATTTATTCCTTCTCCTCTCCGTCAAACGATTGTCTATCCGTATTGCCATGGATATGACAGAGTCCAAGTCAGCGGGCAGATCGAGAGGCGCCAGCTGGTCTTGTAGGGAATCCGAGAGACTGATGACGAAAGCGTCAAACAATGCAGCGGAGTTCCAGCCGCTATCGGCTGCCATAGTCCGGAACTCGATGGCGTAGTCAGCCACACTCCGCTGATGTTGTTTCAGCTTAATCAGAGCCCGAGCTGCTTCCCTGCCCGGCGTGGTTTGATTGAAGATCTTTCTCATAGTGTCTATGAAGTTTTCCAGAGACCCGCAGATGGGGGAGCCTCGGGACCACTCTGCCGTAGCCCACGCTGCTGCTCGGCCGGAGAGATGGGAGATCATGAAAGCCACTTTGGAATTGTCCGTGGGAAAAGCAGCCGGTTGGTGGTGATAGTGTAACTCACACTGCACAATGAACGTCCGGCAGCCCTCCGAGTCTCCGGAGTATTTTTCGGGTGGAGCCAGACGCATGGAAGTACTGTGCGGCTCAGTAGACCGGTTGGGATCGGAACCGGTCGCCGCCGGAACCGGGGGAGTTGTGGGAGGAGAAGCAGCCTGCAGGTGAGTGAGCACACGCTGGACCTCAGCTGCCAGCAGATTCACCTGGGTTGTCACCGATGATTGTAGTTCCCCGTGGCTGTTGGATAGGTGCTGCACTCCGTGCTGTATGGCGACCATCTGCTCTTCTTGTTGCCCAAGACGTTGGCCCTGAAAGCGGATGGCATTCTTTAGCTGGTCTGAGTCGGCTGAGTTCATTTTAATGGTCAGTTCGTACTGTCAAGGAGAGACTCTGAGGCATGAACTCAATTGCACGACTCAGATAGTGTTCTCAAAAAATAAAGACTTTACTGGAATTTAGCACAGTAATCAAAACAAGGAAAACAAATATACTCTTTCGAGGAAAACTAGCAAGTGATCAATGAGGTAGATCCGTGGGAAGTCCGTGAGGTAATCTGGAACGTGGGTCATAGTAAGACAACGAACTGACAATGAACAGGAGGAAGCTACCACAATATATACACAGGTAAAGGGGACACAGGTGGAAACAATCAGGGCGAGGAAAACAATCAAGGACGCAGGAGACAGAAGGGGGCGGGGAGCGTGGAGGCCTGAAATGAGAGGGATGATTAATTAAGGGAATAAACATAAAGCACAGGCAAAGGGACATGACAAAACTAACATAAAGAATACACTTTCACTATTAGTTTCCTAGACATGACAAGTTTTTGTGAAACTGCTAAAGAAGTATCTGTTTTGCAAAGAGGTTATTTTCAAAAGATCTTATTTAGGTTTTAATAGTGATACCTAAGGATATTCTCTTTTAGTATATGGATTTGTGAACTAATGTGTAATTACTTTTATTAACTATAATTGCACAGGATCATTCTAAGAAGAGTGAGTGAGAGGGCTAATGAGCCAGCACCATACCTCCTCTATGCATTTTCTTGACCTGTATCTGATCTTGAAAAACTTGACTCTTTTAAAAAAAAGTTATTTTTCATCCATCATTTTCAACCATGCAGCAAGAGATCAAATTTAAGAATAAGTAATAGTTTGTCACGATTTTACGGGAAATAGTCAGTGCACGATGTCACATCTTAAAGACAGCTTGAACTGGATAAATGGTTAGTCTTTTTTCAAACATACCGTACATTCTGCATGTTAGTATATCTGGCCAATGGATTTAGACCCTACTGCCCTAGACGCATGCCCTCAATAGGGAAGTCACGCTTTGGGAAGAGGTGTTTCATTTCACAGATCCACCTTGATTGTTGTTGTGAGGGGTGAAGGAAGAGGGACGGGGGAGGAAAATTCAGAGGATGAAGAAGCAGAAAACATAACTTGTTTTGTAAAACGGACAGCACGTCAGTTTCAAGAAAGACGACACCGTGTTTATGCATGACATGCAAAATATCTTGAAGCCCTGTAAAAAAAAAAAAAGGTACAAGTATATTGTGTTGAAAATATCGCAAAAAGTCGTAATTTTGTATAATGTATTAGTTGCATGTTGTATTTTGCTAGAAATCACTATGTAGTTTTTCAAAAAATATAATGGAAAAAGGAGAGAAAGACAAAAACAAAATATCACAGTATGTTGAAAAATATGAAAAAGTAATGTGTTCAAAATAACATGAAGAAATCAAAGTAACGCTTCTAAAAAACATATATTTTAGAAAAGTAATGTTAGTCATGTCAAGTTATCAAGACTGCTGTGTTTCATCGAAACAGTGTTAAAATCACAAACATAAAGAAAACGAATTCCTTACAAATTAATGAATATTTTACCCGGTTAAAAAGGTTTGCATCCATTAAAGTGTAACTAAAAGTATCTTAGTAACACAAGAAAAGAGAATAAAGCATTAATGTCAACAAAACTGGATTGCTCCATTGAAATAGCGTTAAAATCAAAAAGTGCCTTTAAAGAAAATGTATTCAGATAAAGTATTTTATTTTCAGAAATGTTTAAGGTTTTGCATACATAAAAAGTGTATCTTACAGTTCCTTTTGTGAGAGAATTACACACAAATCTGCAGAGTGTCACTAAAACGTTTTACACAGGGACTGACATTCTGTATGGGGGTTTCACACGGACACAAAGTACTTCATGATCTACTTTTTCAGCTTTTATACACAAAAGTGTATCTTTCAGTAACTTTCTCAGAGAATTTAAGAATAAATCTGTCAAATGTTCAAAACAACCTTGTTTCACTGAAATAGCCTCAAAATCACAAACTGCCATTAAGAGTCAGATTCTTAACCAAATCTACTAATACAAAGTACTTAATTATCTACTTTTCAGCTTTTATACACAAAAGTGTATCCTTCAGTAACTTTCTCAGAGAATTTAAGCATAAATCTGTCAAAGATTCTTAACGAAATCTACGGACACAAAGTACTTAATTATCTACTTTTCAGCTTTTATACACAAAAGTGTATCTTTCAGTAACTTTCTCAGAGAATTTAAGCATAAATATGCCAAATGTTTCAAAAAACAGCCTTGTTTCACTGAAATAGCCTCAAATCACAAACTGCCATTTAGAGTCAGTTTCGATGAAACACAGCAGTCTTGATAACTTGACATGACTAACATTACTTTTCTAAAATATATGTTTTTTAGAAGCGTTACTTTGATTTATTTCATGTTATATTGAACACATTTACTTTTTCATATTTTTTCAACATACTGTGATATTTTGTTTTTTGTCTTTCTCTCCTTTTTCCATTATACTTTACTGAAGGATACACTTTTATTTTTTAAAAGCTGACCACTACCATGAAAGTACTCTGTTTTATTAGATTCCGTAAAGCATCTGACTCTAAATGGCAGTTTGTGATTTTGAGGCTATTTCAGTGAAACAAGGCTGTTTTTTGAAACATTTGGCATATTTATGCTTAAATTCTCTGAGAAAGTTACTGAAGGATACACTTTTGTGTATAAAAGCTGAAAAGTAGATAATTAAGTACTTTGTATTAGTAGATTTGGTTAAGAATCTGACTCTTAATGGCAGTTTGTGATTTTGAGGCTATTTCAGTGAAACAAAGTTGTTTTGAACATTTGACAGATTTATGCTTAAATTCTCTGAGAAAAGTTACTGAAAGATACACTTTTGTGTATAAAAGCTGAAAAAGTAGATCATGAAGTACTTTGTGTCTGTGTGAAACCCCCCTACAGAATGTCAGTCCCTGTGTAAAACTTTTTAGTGACACTCTGCAGATTTGTGTGTAATTCTCTCACAAAAGGAACTGTAAGATACACTTTTTATGTATGCAAAACCTTAAACATTTCTGAAAATAAAATACTTTATCTGAATACATTTTCTTTAAAGGCACTTTTTGATTTTAACGCTATTTCAATGGAGCAATCCAGTTTTGTTGACATTAATGCTTTATTCTCTTTTCTTGTGTTACTAAGATACTTTTAGTTACACTTTAATGGATGCAAACCTTTTTAACCGGGTAAAATATTCATTAATTTGTAAGGAATTCGTTTTCTTTATGTTTGTGATTTTAACACTGTTTCGATTAAACACAGCAGTCTTGATAACTTGACATGACTAACATTACTTTTCTAAAATATATGTTTTTTAGAAGCATTACTTTGATTTCTTTCATGTTATTTTGAACACATTACTTTTTCATATTTTTCAACATACTGTGATATTTTGTTTTTGTCTTTCTCTCCTTTTTCCATTATATTTTTTGAAAAACTACATAGTGATTTCTAGCAAAATACAACATGCAACTAATACATTATACAAAATTACGACTTTTTGCGATATTTTCAACACAATATACTTGTACCTTTTTTTTTTTTTTTACAGGGCTTCAAGATATTTTGCATGTCATGCATAAACACGGTGTCGTCTTTCTTGAAACTGACGTGCTGTCCGTTTTACAAAACAAGTTATGTTTTCTGCTTCTTCATCCTCTGAATTTTCCTCCCCCGTCCCCCTTCCTTCACCCCTCACCAACAACAATCAAGGTGGATCTGTGAAATGAAACACCTCTTCCCAAAGCGTGACTTCCCTATTGAGGGCATGCGTCTAGGGCAGTAGGGTCTAAATCCATTGGCCAGATATACTAACATGCAGAACGTACGGTATGTTTGAAAAAAGACTAACCATTTATCCAGTTCAAGCTGTCTTTAAGATGTGACATCGTGCACTGACTAGTTCCCGTAAAATCGTGACAAACTATTACTTATTCTTAAATTTGATCTCTTGCTGCATGGTTGAAAATGATGGATGAAAAATAACTTTTTTTTAAAAGAGTCAAGTTTTTCAAGATCAGATACAGGTCAAGAAAATGCATAGAGGAGGTATGGTGCTGGCTCATTAGCCCTCTCACTCACTCTTCTTAGAATGATCCTGTGCAATTATAGTTAATAAAGGTAATTACACATTAGTTCACAAATCCATATACTAAAAGAGAATATCCTTAGGTATCACTATTAAAACCTAAATAAGATCTTTTGAAAATAACCTCTTTGCAAAACAGATACGTCTTTAGCAGTTTCACAAAAACTTGAAAATAAACATCCTTAGCCAGCACACACCATTTAAAACAAACCCTGAATCAAATCTAGAGAGGACAATAACGTTTTAGATGTCTTGGTGAGTGAAAATTAATGGCTGTTTTATTTAATTAGAGTTTATTTCTTTTTTAAAAACTAACTCACAGAGAGTGTCTTACTTAACATATGGTTGTGTGTGTGTGTGTGTGTGTGTGTGTATGTGTGTGTGTGTGTGTGTGTGTGTGTGTGTGTGTGTGTGTGTGTGTGTGTGTGTGCGTGCGTGTGTGTGTGTGTGTGTGTGTGTGTGTGTGTGTGTGTGTGTGTGTGTGTGTGTGTGTGAATTGTTCTTTAAGGTAAGGGTTAGATCATTTGGAGAATTTGCAGTCAAACCGGGGAAATTCTGCCACTTCCTCACAGAGCCCCTCCTCCAACACACATGAACGCGCGCATGACCAAAAGAGGGCGCGAGATAAGTTTGTGCACAGAGACCCCCGCATTGCTGCTGATGCATTCGTTTGACTGACGCTCCGGACGGATGCGGTAAGCTGACTGATTAACCCCCATTCGAGGCGTCTCTTGGCCATTTTTCTTTTTTTGAAAAGGTGAATGGAATTGCTGTCTTTTTAATTAGTTTGCGCATATTTATAATTCCACCCCCCACTATCTGCCTGCGTCATAGCCCGGAAGGGGGGAGAGGCTAGGAGGGGGCTGGTAGACAGTCTCACCTAACTTCAAGAGACACCTAAATTAACATCAGAGGTTTATAACACCTCATAGATTAGACTTCATAATTAGATTATACAACTCTGAGGGGCAGGGGCCAGACAGCATAAAGAGACTTAATCAACACCTACATTAACATCAGAGGCTTATAACATACCAGTGTGAAGTCACACATACCTGCTATAACACCTCCCGTCAAAGGACTAGACTTCATAATTAGATTATACAACTCTGAGGGGACAGGGGCCAGGCAACACAAAGAGACTTAATCAACACATCAAAGAATTAGACAACAAAAGCGCTAGCCCCGGGCTTTTCACATGACACAAAAGGATCTCTAACAAAAGCACTACACAGGAGGGCATTTCACACCTACGTGTGATGTACCTCACCCCTCACATCAAAGGATCTCACACCTACGTGTGAATTCATACCTAGGTGGGACATCCACCACGAACAAAGGGAGGCGGGACTTAGCTCATTAACATAAGTAGGGAGAGGTGTGACCTGTCACACCAGCTGTCACTTTTCTTGCATACTAATGTGATTGAAACAGTATCAGTACTACTACTAAGGTCCTCAGTAAATAATCGGCCCTTTCTGTGTCGACCCTCCATGGGCAAATCTTCCCTTCACGGGGAGTTTTGCGGCGGGACGGGTCGCCAGAGAGTACCACAGCTTTATAGCTGCGGCTCCACAGCTGAGGGCATGCCCTTTAACACAGTGTTATGGGGAATGGAAACTCAGCTGTGTACTATCAAAGTGGATGGACAGGACGCTGAGACGGGGTTATTCACTCCAGTTTTGCAGCGTCCCACCCCCTTTTATGGGCATGCGAGAAGTGAATCTAGTCTCTCAGGAGGAGATGGGTTTCCTCGCAGCAGAGATTCAGGCTCTGGTGCAAAAACAGGCCGTATCTGTTGTGCACCCTCAGCGCATGGATGAGGATCTTTATTCCATGTACTTCCTGGTTCTCAAGAAGACAGGGGAATTCAGACCTATTCTAGATCTCCACGGCCTGAATCGCCACATTTCCCGCAGGAAATTCTGCATGTTGACTGTGAAACAGTTACTGGGGCTTGTGCAGCCGGGCAATTGGTTCACCACCATCGACCTGAAAGACGCGTACTTTCATGTAGAAATTGCTCCAGAGCACAGGAAGTATCTGCGTTTTGCCTTCCAGGGAATAGCCTACGAGTACAACAGGCTGCCGTTCGGCTATTCCCTATCCCCATGCACATTCAGCAAATGTGTGGCCACAGCGCTTCAACCGCTGCGCGCACACGGCATGAGAGTTTTATTTTACATAGACAACCTCATAGTCATGGCTGGGTCACGGGAACAGGCAATGTTTTGCACAGCACAATTGATCACACACCTGACCAAATTGGGCTTTGCGATCAATTGGAAAAAGAGCACCCCCATACCTCACCAACGGGCGCTGTATTTGGGTGTGGTGCTCGATGCAGGCGCGTCGCGCGCCACCCTGTCAGAGAGCAGACGTGCGTCCCTTCTTCAGGGGGTGCGCAGGCTGCGACAGGGGGCAATAGTGACAGCTTTTACTGTCATGCAGACATTGGGTCTCATGGCGGCTGCTCACATGGTGGTCCCGTTAGGGTTACTACATATGCGCCGCCTGCAGAGGTGGTTCTCCAGCCTGCGCTTGGATCCCAAGAGGCACAGGCGGCGGCTGGTGACCATCCCCCCCTCAGTGGAGGGCAACCTCCGGTTTTGGGGGTCTCCGGATCACCTCCGGAGGGGGTCTCCACTGGGACGGGGGACCTCCTACATCACAATGTTCACGGATGCATCCAGAACAGGATGGGGAGGGACCTGCCTGAAGAGGGCTATAGGTGGGCGCTGGGCTCTAACAGAGTCTCGACACAGCAACCTCCTAGAGCTACGGGCGGTAGTGTTAGTCCTCCAGCATTTCAGGCCCCTAATTCAAGGGAGGCATGTAATGGTCAGGAGCGACAACAGCACCACAGTGGCTTACATCAACAGGCCGGGCGGAGTTCGATCTGCCGCCTTGTTGACCACAGCAGAGGAACTGTGGTTATGGGCTTCAGAGGTGGTGTTATCTCTGAGAGCCCTCCATATCCCGGGACTGGAGAACAGAGGGGCCGACCTCATGTCGAGGAGCGGCCCCCTGCCATGCGAGTGGGTGCTTCACCCGAGGGTGGTGAAGCAAATCTGGGCCCAGTTCGGGAGAGCGGAAGTGGATCTGTTCGCCAGCCGGCGAAACAGCCACTGTGCCCTGTGGTTCTCCGTGGCTCGGAGCGACGACCCACCCTTGGGGGTGGACGCGTTTGCACACGAGCCATGGCGAAGGAAGCTGCTATACGCCTTTCCACCGCTGCGTCTCATTCTCCCCCTCCTGAGGAGAGTGAGGCGAGAACGTCTGTCAGTCATCCTAGTGGCTCCGGATCGCGTTGGGGCGCCGTGGTACTCAGAGATGACACAGATAAAGGTGGGCCAGCCCTGGGCGGTTCCCCAGTTCTGGGGGGCGATGTCTCAAGAGGCAGGTGCAATCGGAGCGTTACCCACTCTCGGCCGTCCTCTCCAGGTTTGGCTCCTGAGAGGGACAGGCTGAGACAGGGTGGATTGTCTGATAGTGTTATTCAGTCTATCCAGGCAGCTAGAGCTGGATCCACCACAGCCTGTTACAGGCCAAGGTGGCTAGGATTCCAGCGATGGTGTGAGGAGCGGAGAATAGAGCCCCTATCTTGTGAGTTAGGCTCTATGTTATCCTTCTTACAGTTACTGGTGGACAGAGGGCTTGCGCATTCAACAGTGAAAGTGTATGCAGCAGCCATCTCGTCCTGCCATGAGGGATTTGGCGGAAGGTCAGCCTTTAGTCAACCACTGATGTCGCGGTTTTTACAGGGGGTCAGGAGGCTGCGCCCAGTAGTGCACGCCTCCACCCCACAGTGGGACCTGCCCCTAGTGCTCGAGGCTCTGGCCTCGGGGCCGTTTGAGCCTCTGGAGCTCTCCTCTCTGAAAGCATTGTCGTGGAAAACAGCTTTGCTTCTTGCCTTAACGTCAGCCAAAAGAGTGTCCGAGTTAACTGCTCTGTCGGTGCACCCGAGCTGTTTACAGATTTGGGGTGACCAGAGCGGCGCGAGACTCAGACCGAACCCCTCCTTTGTGCCCAAGAGCCTAAGGAGTGCGTTCAGGTCAAGGGCTATTCAGTTAGGGGGTTTTAGTCTTCCCCCCCATGGTAGGACCAGGGAAGCTAAACTGCACCTCCGCTGCCCGGTGCGTGCGCTAGCATGTTATGTGGAGCGCACGGCTGCCCTTAGACGCACCGAACAGCTATTCGTGTGCTTCGGGGGCGGGGTGATCAGGGAAAGCTCTGTCCAAGAAACGCCTGGCAGGCTGGCTCTGCGAGTGCATTGCACATGCCTACGGACAGGCAGGGAGAGCCTGCCCCATGGGGGTTCGTGCACACTCCACACGGGCTGTGGCTGCGTCAACAGCCTTATTCAACGGGGGGAGTGTGGAGGATATATGCACAGCGGCGTCTTGGTCGACGCCAGGCCCCTTCATACGGTTTTATCTCTTGGACATGTCGGGCTCTTTCTCCTCGTCTGTGCTTGCGGGAGCAACACAGGACTGGTAGGGGGGAGGGGGGTTGTGGGTCAGTTGGCATCTGACCCCCTCCCCGGACGTAATGCGCCTTCGCTGGGGGTAGCCCTCCACACTTTAGTCCACACACTCTGCACGGGGTCAGTGTTTGAGTGTGGGACGTGGGCTCTGACGCTCTCCCTGTTATCCTTAGGGATTCAGGGAGGCAGGCGTGTAGTAAGCCCATTCGGGGCCGAGGGGGCTCTCCCCATCCGTCTATGGGCGGGGGGGGGGGTCCCCCGGCACTGTTTTTTGAGCACACTTTCTGCGAGGTAAGCGCAGCAGGGTGTGCTCTGTCAGCCACAGCCCAGATTTCTCCTCGGTTACAACCGAGTTAAAGGAGAATGTGGGGCAGCAGCTGCTGACCATAAAAGCCGGTCAGGGGCAGTAGGGTGGAATATTGTTGTTGGACGACAGTGCGCGTATACATCGCGGCTCCACCCACTGTACCCATAGAGTCCAGTAGAGGGCGGAGCCTGTGAGAGATATAACGTCGGGTTACATATGGTAACCCTTGTTATATTAGCACAGGCGGAGCCCTCTACCCAGGGCACTGTCTGTCCTATTCCGCTCGCTGAAGAGAGGTGTAGGATGATAGTCAGGAGGTGAGGCCTGCTTTTATACGGTGTGATGCGCGCGCATTCAGGTAGGCCCGCCCAAGGCCGGCTACGTCTATAGAAGTCTCAGTGGGAGAATGCTCGCAGGGTAAGGTAGTACCCATAGAGTCCAGTAGAGGGCTCCGCCTGTGCTAATATAACAAGGGTTACCATACGTAACCCGACGTTTCTCGCTCGAGGCCAGGAAAAGGCTCTGTGACCTTTTTACCTGTGCTGGACTATGGTGATCTGGTCTATATGAATGCACCTGCCTATTGCCTGAACAAGTTAGATGCCGCCTATCACAGCGCACTGAGATTTGTCACTAATTGTAAAGCACTTACACATCACTGTACCCTTTATGCCAAGGCAGGTTTGCCATCACTTACTGTAAAGAGGCTCAGTCATTGGTACACGTTTATTTATAAAGCTTTGTTGGGTAAACTCCCGTATTATATCTGCTCTCTGATAACACAGAGAGTTGCAAGCAGCTATTGTCTGAGATAGCATGATGTAGTATTGTTAAGATGTGCCAAGAGCAATGACTGTCTTAGGTAAGACAGCTTTTATGTGCGCAGCTCCACTTGCTTGGAACAATCTTCAGCAATAATTGAAACTGAGCAATCTCATTCCTCTGCATGTTTTTAAAGCTAGGCTAAATGAAATGCTCGTTGATACTATGGGCACTTGTAAATGTCTATAAATATGTAAATGTATCCTGTAAATATAATGTATGATGTCCTTTATTGTTTTGTGTTTCATGTGGAACCTATATGCTGCAGGTCTCCCTTGAAAAAGAGATCTATGATCTCAATGGGACCAATCTGATTAAATAAAGGTTTGAAATGAAATGAAATGAATTGTGTATTTGTATATATTGTATAAATCCTATATATATGCTAAGGTCCCGCTGCTGACACGATGGCAGTCATTTAGTGCGCATATGTGTAATTAAACCCATGATATCAAAATCTCACTCCAACCAGGTACCCAAAGTTGGCAACCCTGATTTGGTACGACAGAGGATTTTTGTTGTATTCCTTATATGCAGCAAATCATAAATTAACAAAAAAGTGCTTTACATATTTGGTTCTCTCTACTAGTACTGCGCATCCCATCATGCTGTTTCTTTGTTTACCTTTTTTACCTTAAAAAACTCTCCAGAGTAAAGTACAATTGTATAACACCTCACAGTTAAACAATTTAAGGATGCATTGCCCATGATTAACAATGTGCAAATAACAGCTACCATAGTGCAATGCCCATAGAACTGCCAGCCTGATGTGCTGAACACTCATTCATAGGCTAACTCACCAGTGAGCAGAAAGCAGTGGGTTCTATATGAACAATAAATAATACAAATAACCTTTCACAAACAGGTATTTCATAACTGCTTACAGTAAGGAAGACATTTAAACTATTATTGGCAGTCACAGGCTGCTGTAAACTAAACACCACTATCTCTGACATAACACCTCACTGATTGATTTAACTCATGTCTAACTTTCAGGTTTTTCTTTTGAAGAAAAAGACAGTACTGTTAAATTAGGCTGGGTCATAACTGGGAAGTGGGAGAGTCACATAAAGACAAAAGTGGCGTTCTGTAGCAGCACTGCAAATAGAAGTACAAATATATAATATCTGACTGTTGAAAAAACAAAACAAAAAACCCCACAAAAAACACAAGTGCACACGTACTGTATATACCCCTTCCCCCCACCCCACAGCAGAAGCACCCCCCCAAACGGGATGCGCACAAGCCTCCCCACAACATTAACTGTCATATCACTAGTCATAACCAACTTACAACTACTTGGGTGTTCCCTAATGACATGTGACATGTTTTAATCTCAAATAAAGTGCACCGTATTAAGTAAGCTAATCATTGAGCCAGATAAACACAATCAAACAGCAAAAGATGCATATATCCAATCGTATAGAACAGTAAGACTGTTACGATATCTGAGAGGACCCAAACGCAGGACACGGCAGAGTGTTTTCACAAAAGGGTTTATTAGTGGACGAGGTGCGGGGAGTAGAATCCAGCTGGAGTGGCGAGGACCTTGCGGCTGGTGACGGGAATACGGCGGTTGGAGAATAATCCTGGAGGGCAAGAAAAGAAGGGGAGGGTGCACAGCTGATTGCAGCAGGTGAGTGGAGGTTGAGCCGGGAGCCAGGAGGGACAGCCACCACGCCCACACAAACAACACAGACAGGGGGAAACAAACACAAAGGAGACGGCTGGAGGAGTACAGCCACCACAAAGACAGCATCAAACAATCACAAACGTAATTTAAAGGTGGCACATGTGTTTAATACTTCACAGCAACAGTAATCATAACCATTTAGATATCAAAAGGTGCTTTCAAGTAATAACAGTAAAACCTTATAGATAACGGATGTGTAAAGCAAAACAGTAGAAGCCTGCAACCGCAAACCATAGACAACTTTACTGGAACAAGGCACCCTGGGAAATGTGGTCTTTATGGCTAACAACAATGGCTAAATTCAGTTAGCATATCGGCTAAACAGTGTCCGGAGCTACAACTTGTTTAATGTTCTTCTCAACAAAGACAGACAGCAATGCCGGGTCTTCAAACCTGTGTATCTGTCCTCCGGGTAGGGTGATGCGTTGCGTCGCCGGGTAGAGAAGTTCAAACTTAATGTTCGGGAGGAATGAAGCTCCTTCTTCACTTTAGCAAGTGGCCCGTTTACTAGCCACCGTTGGGGTGAAATCGGGGAAGAATAGACTTCTCCTCCCCATAAATAAGAGCGGAGACGCTCCCCTCGCCTGGCGCATAATCTGGTTCCGAACTTGAAACACGGATAACAAGAGGATGGGGAGTTCCCCATCTTTGGGCCTGATGCGTAGGGTACGATGGGCTCGGTCCAGTACGGGTTTGTTGTCAAGACCGAGTAGATCTTGCAGGAGTTGGGCCGTAAACTCACTGGGCCTAGGTCCCTCTGTGCCTTCGGGCAGACGCATTTAGCACATAACTCACGGTAGAAATATGTTATACTTCATCGTATCTGCACAAACACCCAGCTAGTAACCTAGCAACCAAGCTTCAGCTAGCGGTAGTCAGAAACTCATGTGTATTTGAATCAATTTACAAATAAATATGGGGAAGTGTAAGTTCAACCGTATTTGGTTGGAAAACATTGAATTTAGTGCTTGGTTAAAACCAGTGGAGGGGAACGTGTTTGAAGCCCGCTGCACCTTTTGCAAAAAAAATGTACGTTTGTTTTGCTAATGTAGCGTTAGCTAATGCAGCAGCTCCCGCAACAACATCGGGGGACCTCCGGGTGACGTTTGGGTCTACGTCAACCTTAAAAGCGGAGGTGCTGTAGACACTAAATACCGTAGTTAAACACCAATCATACAACAGCAACGATGAAAGGTTGTAGCCAAGGCAGCAGAGCTCTGAATATAGCTCATCTCACACACACACACACACACACACACACACACACACACACACACACACACACACACACACACACACACACACACACACACACACACACACACACACACTTTTTGTCTAACACACTAACATAGTTCGGTACTGTTATGCTGTTATGTTCAGTCATTGTTCTTATGTTGAACATGAATACATTTACTTTGTAAGTAATTATGGGACCTATTTCTTCTTTCATAGCAATTTTCCTTCATACTTTGTTGCTGTGAAATAGGTCTTAAATTATTTTCAAAGTGGTCTTAAAAAGGTCTTAAAGTCTTAAATTTGAGTTGGCGAAACATGCAGGAACCCTGTATATACATATTAGATATATTTACATGTATGTGTGAAAACATTGTGTATTTTATGTCCAGTACTTGTGTCACATTGTTGACCCCTTGATTTTGCAGCCTGATGGCTACAGGCACAAAGGATTGTCTGAGGCGCTTGGTGCTGTGCAGAGGAGGGATGAGTCTGTGGCTGAACGCACTCCTCATCTTCACTAGCTATATTGTATACATTTTGTGCATTTATGTAATGTAATGGTCTATGATGTGGCTGAGGTACAGTGTCAGTCAGGGGGTCCCGGGCCTTGTTGATGAAGCCGGTAGCAGAGGGGAAGAAACTGTTCAGGTGGAGAGAGGTTTTGGTCCTGATGGAGCGCAGCCTCCTACCAGAGGGGAGCGGGACAAACAGTTTGTGTCCAGGGTGGGAGGGGTTGGCCACAATCTTTCCTGCCCCCCTCAGGGTCCTGGAGGTGTGCAGGTCATGGAGGGATGGCAGATTGCAGCCGATCACCCTCTCTGCAGAGCGGATGACACGCTGCAGCCCTGTCCTTGGCTGTAGCTGCAGCGTACCAGATGGTGATGGAGGAGGTGAGGAATGACTCGATGATGGAAGTGTAGAAGTTCACCATCATCGTCTTTGGCAGGTTGAATCTCTTCAGCTGCCTCAGGAAGAACATCCTCTGCTGGCAACACACTATCACTCCCTGAACGTCCAGGAGTGACGCTTGGTCAGGGTCCCGTGGCATGCAGTTGTGACGCGCCGAGTCTCCTTCAGCTTCATAAACGGATACAAAGAGCTTTCAACTGATTGCAATGTATTCCCATCGGCGGCGGTATTTCACGCTCAGGGAAGCACCGCATCGGTCCATGTCGGCGGCATCTAAAGGCAATGTGAGCCTGCATTAAATATTACACATCTGTCGTAGTTCTTTATTTATCTACAGAAATCGGGCCTCAGAATAGACCGGAAACTATTCTTTTACCGTTCTGTTTTAATTTCACAATGAAGTTAGTAGTAATATTTAGTTTTGATATTATTATAGAGTAATTGCAATGCAGGTAGATTGTGTTGCTTTTTAATGACTGTTTAAAATGCCTTTTTCTTAATGTCTTTCATTTTTGTAAAGCACTTTTGAATGTGTTTGAATATATTTTATGAAAACATTTAAATATTAAGAGTACATACAAAATAGTGGGAACGTAGAAGGTCAATGATAGAAATATAGAATAGAACATATCAAGAATATACTGTAAATTATATCTAGAATAAAACAGTTTAGTGCCGGATGTACAAAGATATTAATAGGAGGATGTGCAAAACAGACAAACTAATTAGGCTTTATTTAAACATTAAATAATACTTTATGTTAAGGTCTTCTTTTAAATGTAAGCAAAAAGCTTTCGGGGTATCTGCTAAATATTAAGCCTGACAAACTACTTAGCGTTTAATATATTGCATGGTTTGTTTTGGGACTTGACAATCAACTATGTTGAAGCACTTATTTTAACCGATATTATACATATTTATTATACTCTTATAAGATGTATGTAGATAGAATAAGAAATGTGCAGAATATGACAGTTTAATGGTGGAGGTACACACATATTGATAGATGTCTTGTTGAGGAACCTATGACCCAAGTTTGTCATCATTGCATAACTACACCGTAGATGTGTATGATATGTCAATAAACCTTTGGAAATTTTTGAAAGGGATGTGCAAAATAGCCATTATATACAGTTTTTGATGAACGATTGGAGAATAACGAGTAATGAATATGCTTTATAGGGATCTGCAGATACATTTTTTGTCTTCTCAAGCACCAACTATCAAATATCTCGCCTCATTGTTGGCACTTGACAATCACCTTCCCTGAATTTTAATCAGGTGTAACTAAAGTCTGATTTAAGGGTTGTTTATATTTCACATGATTAATCAGAATCTGTAAAGTAACTAAAATAAATGTAGTGGAGTAAAAATACCAGGTTAACCTTAAAGAAAGCCCACAGGATTATAAAAGCCCACAGGATTATCAAAGACCCCCATCACCCCAGCCACAAACTGTTCTGTCTGCTGCCGTCTGGCAGGCGGTACCGCAGCATCCGGACTAAAACCACCAGACTCAGGGAGAGCTTCATCCTACAGGCCATAAGACTATGAAACACCTGAACTTTAAAACAACGTCCATAACATTCATCTGGCTGCTACTTATACATTATTTGTCAAATATATCATATTCCAATCACTTGTATATAGACTCTTAATGCACTATTTCACTTTTTACTATTTTACTTTTTGTACTTACTTGCACTATTTTTTCTGTGTATCTGTTTTATTGTGTTGCACTGTTGGAGGAGCCTGTGACCTAAGGGGGGTAGGACACCTTCGATTCCTCTTTTGAATAGTGTGCCGTCGATGGGATTCATTCCATTTCAAAGTGTTGTTTGACGCTCGTGTAAACTTTGTGCACTGCCACTCCAACATCCAATCACAGAGCTTGAGGACTAATCACAGGGTTTGTCAAGCAAAGCACATGGTGTAGTCCCAAATGATAGCTGAGGATTCTGGGTATTGTAGTGTCTTCTGCCATCCTAAACTCCGAAAACATATTTGTTTCTCCGAATTGAAGGGGAAAAATACAAAAGCATTGTACACAATTTAAACCAATCAATGTTGTGTAATCAACAAGGATAATCTGGTGTTGATGAGTAGTGCAGACATCACTGTCAAATCGACAGTAAAGAGGATACTTACTTGTCATGAAGCATAGCCGGGATGATGGTGTAGAAGGCAGAGCTGAAGTCCACAAACAGGATCCTGGCGTAGGTACCTGCTGTGTCCTGGGGCCTCATTTATAAAGGGATATACGCTCAAAAAATGGCGTACGCCAGTTTCTATGCAATGTTTGCGATTTATAAAATACTAACTTGACGGGAAAACGTGCGGTCTTCCACGCAAACTCTAAACCATGCGTACGCACTAAGCACAAAAACGGGAGAGACGAGAAACTGCGACACCGTTGGCAGAAGGAAGAATGGAGAGAAATATGTGGAAATAATACCATAAATAAAATGTTACCTCTCATTTATCATATATGAAGAATTCATTTTCAAACATTGATTAAAGCCAATCTTAAAATGATTAAACAAACGCCTGTTTGAGACTCCTCAGTGCACACAAAAACATAACTTGGAGAAATAAATAAATACGGATATGTTATTTAAAACCACCTCGAATATGTTGTGTTAATGTTATGAAATGTTTTCTCATAAATGATGCGGTAAGCAGGAGGACAGAATTACGTCTAAATTGACGCCGTTTTGCATGCATAGGTTGTAGATACGAGCATGGTTTTATATACTATCACTTTTAATCATGTTTTGTGCCATTTGCCAAGACTTGATAAGTCGCTCATAAAACACAGGAGGTATGGAAGCTAAGAACAACATATGTGGTCAATTGTACAGCTAATATAACACAACACATTAGTTGTATTTCCTTTAACTGGTGGATTATGGATATATAGTTGCTGATCGACAGCTGGAACACAAACCACCAAATACAAAACAATAATTCAGATCCAGTCGTCATGACTCCACTCCGGTGACGATCCGACCTCCATGCTGCTACTCTGGTTCAAACTGCATCCACCAAACAATATGATTTATCTCGACCTCCCCAAAATAACCAAAATCTGACACGGTGTGAGATGTCTTTTTTAGCTGTTCTGTCGTCATTTCCTGCATCTTCTTCAGGCAGTCAGTCAGAATGAATGAATGGGCGTTTCTTTGCCTATTAATAGGCAAATATGGGAGCGTTATGTGAAGCCCGCAAAAGCTGCGACGCATTTAGAGTTGATTGTGATTTATAAAGGGAAACAGGCGTGTTTTGTGAATCGGAAAATGTCGGAAAATGTCTGTACCTATTTGTTTGCTTTGTACTACGTAAGCAACCTTCCCACGTGAATCCTATGTAAGGCGTTATAAATTAGGCCCCAGATGCTGAAGGAGGAAGTGAAGAGCCACGTTGACATCATCATCTACCGACCTGTTGGCTCTGTAGGCAAACTGCAGGGGGGCCAGGAGGAGGTCAGTGATGGTTTTAAGGTGGGACAAGGTGCTCAAAGGACTTCATAACCACGAAGGTCAGGGCGACGGGTCTGTAGTCCTTTAATCCTGTGGTCCTTGTTTTCTTCGGTACCAGGACGATGGTGGAGTTTTTGAAAATGTATGTGAACACTGGGGACAACTGATCAGCACAGTGCTCCAGGATGGAGGGGGAGATCGGGTTACATTTGAAGCTACAGACTAAGAATCAGCACTTTAGTAACAGGGCAGCCTGAGGTCGAGCACAACCAGACTAAAGAACAGCTTCGTCCACCAGGCTGTCAGGAGGCTGAACTCTCTCTTCCCCCCTCCCCTCTCTCCCTTCTATCTCACCTCTCCACCCTGCCCCCACTGGACCGGGACTTTAACAACCCCCCACACTCACAAAAAAAAAAAGCCAGCACCAGTCACTTTTACGCTGCTATGGACATTTTTGCACTCCCATTTGCACTATGTACATCAACTTTTTTTTTTTCAATATATCCTGCTTACTTGAAGTAAACGGTTATTTTGTGTTTTTTTTGTAAATTATTGAGTGTTCTTGCATTTTAATGTGGGAGTGTTTTTCTACCTCGGGACTGTGGGAAACAGTATTTCGATCTTTCTAAGTGTACAAACATATATTGAGATTGACAATAAAGTTGACTTTGAGGGCTAAAATAGTTCGTTTTTTATAGATATGGCCCTATAATATATTGTTCAAACATAGTTAAGTGAACGAGTGTTGGGCAATGCATGTCAGGTGATGGTGCTTAGTGATTGGTTAAGAGGACTATAAAGTAAAGATGACTGCAGTTCACAAGGTTTTATGCATACATACTAAGCAGAGAAATATATAAAGAAAAACTAACTGCAGGACAAATAATAAAATCTATTAAATATACAAACAGCTGGGTGCTTTATTGATTAAAAATAAGCACAATGAAACAATAGTGTGCAGAATAAAACAGTGGCATGTGAACATTATTAATTGATAAGGAAAGAATGTTTAACTTGCATGATTTTCTACCTTCACACACGTGATTCCACATTTCCATTCCATGGGTCCGGCTGATTGAAATTGACCCAGTGCCAGAGTCTGGACCTCTGCAGGGGCACACCACTATTTGATTGAGTATTTTTAATGTCATGTAATTTACACAATTATCTCATGTTTCTTTGCATGTCTAGATCCACCTGACCCTGAGCAGAAACACCATCAGTCAGATCAGGTCTTATGCCTTCGCTGACCTCCAGGACCTCCATGCTCTCCACCTAGACGCCAACCGCCTCACCACCCTGGATGACTCCCACTTTCAGGGCCTTGTGAACCTGCGGCACCTCATCCTGGCCAACAACCAGCTGCACAGCATATCTGAGGGAGCCTTTCAGGTACTGTAACGGAATTCACTTCATCAACAATGTCACTCTCAAAATGCATGACACCAAAACAAAACATCTTGAAACTGATGGTTCTCCTTTTTTCATTCAAATAAACACACAGATGATATGCCTAAACTGCTATAAAACAATTGCACTACTATTGCTGCTCTGCTTTGAACCACAAACTACTGTATAACTGCATCATGATTGAGTTTGTTTGTTCACGCAGTGGTGAAAAAAATACAAAATTCTTCTTTTAAGGTAAATGTAGACATTCAAGAAAGAAAAATAGTGCACTACAAACGTTTTTAGATTGTATATGGACAAAGTTTAAACAATCTCAATTAAGGTACTAACACCAAAAAACCTTTTCTGGAAACAACAGTGAAACACTCACTGGGTAAGTCACTCTATTTCAGATTCTATTGACATTGACTGAAAGAAGGGCAATTCCTCTGATTTAGTAAATATCTGTGAACAAATAAAAAGCTGTTTTTTAACAACTTGAAACGCTTCTATTATTGACATGTATACCTATAATATGTGGTGTCTGTGCATTTCAGATGAAAGCAAACAACAAAAGCATTATTTTTAACTGGTTTATGAGTTTTTATTTTTAAATATTAATGATAATGCCCTTGGTAAAAGTAATAAGTGTGGTGCCAATATGAAAAATGAATTCCCCAAATGTAACTATTTTAAATCAGTCTGTCTGCCTTTTCGAAAAAAGATTCTCAGGTCCTCGGTCCTTAGAAAAACAACTGTTAGCCTTTTCATTAAATTATGCTGTCCTTTCTCTGTAAAAGTTCTGTGTTGCAAAGCACAAGTCAAATTCAGTTTGTTTTACAATACAAAAACATAGGTGATAAAACAAAATAAAAATGTGCTATCAAGTCCAAGTCATTCCTAAATCAGACTTTTACCTTTTAATTAAAAATCACACATTTCTTAAAGTTTGAACATTTTAACCAGCACACAACTCAAGTACACAACGCGAAAATGTTACATGTTATATGCTTCTTACACTGGTTGATCCAAGCTAAAACTGAGCTAAAGCATTTTCAGGCATTTCTCTTGAAAGGAAATTAGAGGGAATATTTTGAGTGGACAACATTGATAATGACAATGATCTCAATCCATCCAACCTTTGATTACTCCTTTTATCTAATTTTCTTTCTCAACCTGTACAAATAATACTTTGTTAATTGCTGAATTGCACAGCTGCAAAACGTTATGTGTGTGTCGTTATTATAATAAACCCAACTAAATTTGAATCGGACCTTGGGATTACCGCCAGCCAGCGGCCGTAATCCGTAAAAGCGCTCCGGAATCTTTTATTATACTCAAAGCCTCTGCCTTTGTCCCCTCCTGCAGGACTTCTCGGAGACACTCGAGGATTTGGATTTAAGCTACAACAACCTAGTGGACATCCCCTGGGACACCATCGCCCTGCTGGTCAGCGTTAACACCCTCAGCCTCGACCATAACCTCATAGAGAGCGTCCCAGAAGGAATCTTCTCCAACTTGCATAAACTGGCCAGGTCAGGGTCTTATGATCAAACTTTACAGCATCAGCAGCCAGCGTGGGAAAAGGCCAAGCATTAACTTAAGCTTTCTACTGGAAATCCAACTAAAAGTGTCCATTGAGAGCATCTTCCTGCTTCCTTTTGCCTCTAAATTCAACGTTATTCTTTATGCTATGCATTGCCTAAGAACTCTACAGTTCCACAGGAACATTTTGGTCTTTAAGTAAATAAGTAAATAAAATACTGTAACCATTGTCTAGTTGAGTAATCAGTAAAGTATGTGTGTGTATAGGTGTGTTAAAATGTGCAACAAACAAAACAGCAGCTGTGTTTGAAAGAAGAGGGACACTCCAGTGTGGGATGGTATTGGGCCTTAATCTAAACCAGGGGTGCCCAACCTTTTTTTAACCGAGAGCTACTTTTAAAGTTGCCAGTCTGCCGAGATCTACCAGTCCAAATAGAGAGGCGTAGCCATTACTGACAGCCTACTACCAGGTAAATACACACTTCTACTTGTATAAAACTGACCTTTGTACGATTAATACTTCATAAAATACTGCAGATCCTTTATCTTACCTCTTTCTAATCTGCACACATACAAGTATTTAACTGAAGTTACACAACAGAGTTGTTGATACTGAGTTGGAGTTTATCCACATGTCACATACTACAGTGGGTAACGTTTTCAAGAAACATTGAAGTGCTGCCACATATGACACAGGAACAAAAAGAAAATACTCTGAACCCCTTCTTTGCCATTATATAAAAATAGTGTTGCTACAAAAGTATAAATTAGGCTTACTAATAAGACAACTCAGATCTGAAGCTACTGAGGAATCTGCTGCCAAAGTGCAATAAAAAAGACAACATGAATAGAATCAAACCCTTTTTTGTTGTTGCATTTTAGTAGAGTATAAAAATAAATGCCTTTAAAATAGGATGCTAGCAACACTAGTTTCTTAACCTGAATTGATAATAGACTATAATAAATGTAAGTTTGAATTCTTATACCATTTTGTACAATAATTATAATGAATAAGTTCAAACAAACTAAAACTTACAGCTGATTAATAACGGTATCTAACTTGAGTTTTTATTATATCAAAAACCTGTTGAAATGCTACTGTTATTTTTACTATCCCCCAAAAGCGCGTCGGCAGCCTCCAGGAATGCTTCTTTCACAACTTCGCCGTCTTTGAAAGACTTCATGTGTTTCGCAAGAACGTGACTGACATGATAAGATGCTATGGTAGCAGCCTTGCTCTTGTTGTTGGGCCTGGTGGAAATGGACTGCTGTGCATTTAGCTGTCCTTTCAGGCCCCTCCCCTTTTGGGAGCGTAGGGCATAATTAGGAGGGAATTCCGTCTCGTAGCGTTTGTGCACTGTTTTGAAATGCCGCTCCTAAATAACCCTTCTTCGATAAAGCCACGCTCGCATTGCAGATGAGACAGATGGACTTTGAATTGGTACAGATACAAAAATAATCATCCTCCCACTCGGAGTGAAAATTATATATTTTGGGCTTTTTTGCTTCTGCCATAATTGCGTTCTATATCGTATAAGGCTTCGCCCTCTAAGGCTATCGCTATTGGGTAATCCCACTGCACGTGTGCTGCACTGACAGACTTAATCAACGCCCACCTATGACGTGGGCCCCACCTCCGGCCTTACTTCCGTATAAATAGGAAGTAGGACCTACAATCTGCTCCCACTTTTCTTCAGCACTCCATTGCAGAAGCTTTGTCAGGCAAAACAAGTTCATTTCAGAGCTACTTACTAAAAAGCAAACATTCCTACTAAAAAGCTTTGTTTTTCTGGTAAGATGGAGACTGGGCAGGAAAGTCAAGGTTGCGTCAGGGATTGCCTCGTATGCGGGTCGGGCTACATTATGAGCTTTGACAGGCACTCACAGTGTGAGTCCTGCCTGGGAATAGAGCATGCGAACGCTCCTCTCACTCCCGGGTGTCATGCTCACATTGTGCCCGTCTCCCTCTGGCCCTCAGACAGCAGAGAGCGGATGCTCTCGCTGCTGCTGCGGCCGAGGATGATTGGCCCGTCCAGGAGGTGTACTCCGTGGACAAAGCCATTGATTTCCTGGATCCGAATGGCGGGCACGAGTCGGACTACTACGTCCCCTCCATTCATGGATCACCAGGTGATTCCCCCATCATCTCTCCCCTCCGGACGGAGGGGACAGATATGGGGCCCGGTGTAGGTCCGGCGTATGATCCAGTGATCCCTATCTCCGCCACCACGGCTCTGCCGTCGATTGGCGGAATTCTCCTGGAACTCCCGGAGATTATCTCTAAGGCCTGGAGAAATCTCCCCGTTCCCCTAGCTCAGGAGAGCTCGCCTCCGGATGATATGTCCGGGGTGTTCTCCTGGGTACACAGGGTCAGGAGTGACCCGATCTGGCCACGCTTCTCGGCCATTAGGAAGTACCAAGAGGGGGCGGCGGCGGACACTGGGGCAATGAAGGCTCCGGTAGGAACATACGTTCCCCTCACGAGAGTGGAGGGGTTCACGGATGTGGGGTTTCCGACCGTGCCTCCTCTAGAGCCGAACCTCACTGCGTTATTTGGGGCTAAGCAGGCCAGCACGGTTACCGGATGGCAACCCATGTTGGCTGCCCCCAAAGATCGGTTTGTCGCCCGGCAGACCGACCGCATACACCAGTGTGCGTTCCAGGCGTCAGTGGCGGCGAACAACATAGCGTTGCTGTCCAACTCCATGGTGGAAATGTTCAAGCAGTCGAAGACCATGTCCTCAGTGGAGGCTGAGGAGATAGGTAAGGCGGCCAGTACTGCACTTACCCTGTGCGCTTCAGTCGCAGTCTCGAAGGCGCGGATTGCGGCGTGGACGACGCAGGTCCACCGGTACCTCTGGCTACAGCAGGGGGCTATACCAGAAGGTGCAGGAAAGGATCTACTACACTGAAAAAATTGATACTTTGGACTAACTTAAAAAATGTTCGCTAATTTGTTACAGCTCATTTTTTTTGTTTATTCCAACTTGATTTTTCAACCTAAAAAAATTAAGTTGAGTTAAGTGAAAAATATTGCTTCTATCTAAGATATATATTTACATTCACACAAAGTAATAACATGATTCATTCTGAAGACCACACAACATGTATTACTTTGTTATAATTTAATTTTTCCTTTTGGACTAACCTCATATTTATATTAGATCTAAGTAGAGTTTTTAAGTTTGTGAAAAAATAAATAAAAAATACTTAATTTTGTTGCAGGCAATATTTTTTATTATAGCTTAAAATATTTTTATTTTATTACAAAGCAAACACTTGAATGTACATCAATACAATACTGTGTTTTGTTTACTGTAAACACATTACATTTGACTTATAACACTTTGTTTAGCTCAGTTCACATAAAGACAGGAATATTCTCTTCAAAAGACCTTAACATTTATTGGGATGTCTTTAAAATATGCCTCACCTATTCTGTTTTATAACATACAATATTTTTTTAATTAAACATAAATACATCAATAAATTAATAAAATTACTTGAGTAAATTATGCAACCAATTTGCACTTATGTAAAAAATAAATAAAAGTAAATCAAGATCACTTTGGCTTTTTTTTCTTCAAAACTCTCCTGTAGCCTTAACCAAATCCATCACAAATATGCATATGAGCATGTTAAACTAGCTTGCATATCTCTCCTTTAAAATGTAAATATGTAATGCGTTTAAACCTGGCGTTTAAACCTGGCTGCCTTTTATTTAAAGACTAATTACAACTTCAGATAAAAATGTATTAGCCATTAAGAAGGGTTTAAGTAGCATTACCAGAATCTGTGAAGTCACATTATTTTTTAACTTCAAATGAAACATACAGAGGCCAAAGCAATTAAGTAATGAAAAATGCAGTTCAATCCCTAGCATTGCAATCTTTGAACAAGGTTGGCCTTTTGTGTCAGTTCAATCATTTCAACCAGATACGAGTTATTGTAGAGACTGAGCTGGAGGGTGTGGACAAGATGTCAGTATCGTCTGATTGAGCAGACGCTGCTTCTTCACAGACGGTAAAGATGTATTCTTGGACACCATCATCAGGTATTGGAATGACCTTGATAGTTGTCAAATCTTCAAGGTCAGCCGTGGATGTCAGGTTGACTAGTGCATCTCCAATGTCTCTGTCTTGATATTGCATTCTAAAACGTCCACCTATAGAGTGCCACAGTGCCACCTCCTAAAACCCGGAAGTAAGTCAGCATTTTACCACTTCCGGTTCCTTCGACAAAAAAGCAATGCAATTTCTCCATAGGATTTTGGAAAATAGCTGGAAATAAGGTCTGTGGTTGACACACATTTAAGAGACGGATCACGTTTTGTTCAGCCGGATAATATCCACATGTCTACCCTACTTTTATAATTTTCGAATCATAAATCTATTGATCATAAATCCATCAATTAGATTTATGATCCGGCTGAACTAAACGTGATCCATCTCTTAAATGTGTTTCAACCACAGACCTTATTTCCAGCTATTTTCCAAAATCCTATGGAGAAATTGCATTGCTTTTTTGTCGAGGGAACCAGAAGGAGTTTACTTCCGGGTTTTACGACGCGTCACTGTGGCTCTCTATTTCACACACTTTCCTGACTTCATCAGTAAGTCCATTGTCTCTGGAATTCCATTAGGCAGAAGTAGCTTCCTGGTGTCATCGGGATTCAGAAGAATTTGTAACTTGGCTGGCGTTTTCACGGTCATGTCAGGCCAAAAGGAACTAGAAAAAACAAGAACATAAACAATGGTAATAGTGCAATGATACACTGACGACTGAATGTCAGTGTATGTCTCATAACAGTGACATGCCTGGAATGACAGAGCAAATGATTGCCACCAGTAGCTCTCAATAAACATACAGATGTGAGGATTGACTTTACATGCAACAATATTAATGAAGTGCAGTCTTGTATTTTTCATTTACTTGTACAATACATACTCTTTCTCATTTAACTTTAATATTTTAAATTACCTTACTTAACATTTGGGTACCTAACTAGATATATTATCACTTGAGATTAGAGTAGAGTAACGCAGCGTCCACACGGCAGTGTGCGTTGAAGCTAAATTCAATCACATCGATCTCCCGCCCCGGACACGCAAGCACACGGTTTGATTGGCTAGAGCTTGTACTGGCATGTAATTTGATTGGCTGACGCTTCCGTCGAAGCTTGAAAAGTTGAACTTTTCTCAACTTTTGAAGCGAGCAACGGAGGCAAAGTGAAGCGATAGAAGCACAATGCAGTTCGGCAAAGTGTGACGTCAAAGTGAATGGGAAGCTGCGTTGAAGCTTCAACCAGGGTTCAAGTTATAAACTGAGCTCTATGGGGTCTTTAAACAACAACAACAACAACAACACACACACACACAAACTTAAATATGAAAAGGTTCAACTACGCACACACATCATCTTGGCTCGCGCAGCACGCTCACAGGCATAGATTGCGCAACCTTGGAAGTGCAGTGCAGGCATATTGTCATTCAAGAGATGCGTAGTTCATGTTTTGAGTTTAGCCTATTCACCTCGTTAGCATAAATAATACTCATTACATTGACGCATGCATTATTTTTGATAAAAATAATGGTTGTTAGTAATGTATTAGCGACCCACACAGATGTATGATTTCACTGCGTCCGTTGGCTCCCACATAACTCGAACCCTGGCTTCAACTCACGCTGCCGTGTGGACGGGCCGTAAGTCTCCATTTTGGGTTTTACAATCCTTTTTAAACGTACATGAAAACTACTTGCAGTTCATTTTGGAACTTACCAAATCAGCATACATTGTGACCTTCAGTGGAAACAGCAAACCTGTAAACACAAAGGAAATAAATAAATAGACAAGGTGTATTTAAACAATCTTAACCCAGCATAAATCACACACCCTCAAAGCATGGTCAACAAGACGGGCAGCGTGTTACAAGGAGATTCGGGTTGTTTCCCCCTCCCCACTGTTTACAGTCCCCTCCGGAGCGGCGTGGTCCGAGTACGGTTGCTGCAGAGCAGAGATACACCATCAGCCACATAACTATAGCGGCTCGCCAAAAGGATAAACATCTCTAACGCTGGCTGGGGTCTGGCTGTTAGTGTATTTAATATGCTGCGGTGTTTTTTATGAGCGGAGCACGCATTGAAAATGACCTGGTTTAACAGCTTAGAAACTAGCTAGCACGTAGCTAAACTTGCATAGCCCCATATAAAATACCTTATGTGAAACCAATATATCATTTGCAACTATTTAAACTTTTCACTAGTCAAACCGACACCAAAAAATCGCCACTTGCATGATAAATGTATGACAATTATCTGGTTAAGCCATCCTTAAAAAATGGTTACACATGGTTAAACGTTGCTAGCTAACACATAGCCAAATACAAAGACAGATGGTAAATTAGTTGTTTATCTTAACACGATACTAAATGGATAAACATTTAAATATAGTTTAAAACAAAAAAAGCAACCATTTCAAATCCTTACCTTATTTAAAAGTGTTTTTGGGTCAGACACTCTCACAGACAGTGGGTAGCGGTGTAATGGCGGCTGCAGCAAATCTTGAAGTCACCTTGCTTTGCACGTCACGTTGAAAATAACGATTTAGGTTGAATATTGTTTTTAAGTTATTTCAGGGGGGGGTGTGTTTTGCTTCTGGGCAAACCATGATTCTTTATTAGTCCAATTAAAAAATGTACTTTGATTAAATGACACAGTCGTTGCACTTTTTTCAGTGTAGAGGCTCCAATCAGTCCGGACGGACTGTTTGGTCCCCAGTTCCACACCATGGTGGAGGCTATGAAGTCTGCGGCAGAACAGGCAGACGACATAAGGCGTCACGCTAGCTGGCTTCAGGACAAACGTCCTCAGCGGCAGCAGCGACAGCAACGACAGCACCCGCAACAGTCTCAGCGGGAGCATCGCGGGCAGCGGCCAGATCAGCAACTGCGTCAGAATCACCCTTCGGCAGCTGCAGGGGTTCCGTCCCAGGTCTCCACTCCTCCGCCACAGAGACAGGATCTGCAGGCGACGAGAGGTACGAAGAACCCCCGCTCCTGGTCTGCTCCTCCGAGAGAACCTTCCGAGGAAGCAGATCCGTAGATGACTCTTTGGGGGGGTTATGTGGGAAGAGAGAATTGTAAATAAAAATGATTCAAATTCCAACAGTGTGTCTGTAGCAACTGTGTCTCACATGTCCCCCACACTAGTCTGGCCGGCTGCCATTAATCTATCGGTTTATAGGCAGCAGGACTTGCTGCATAACCCATCTGTTTTTAATTTGTCAGTTAATAGACAGAGGGACTCGCCGTTTGAGCCGGCTGTTTCTAATCTGTCGGTTAGCAAGCAGCAAGGCTCGCTGTATAAGCCTGCGGTATTTAACCAGTCGGTTAATAGACAGCAGGGCTTGACATTTAAATTGGCTGCTTATATCCTTTCGGGTAGCAAGCAGCACGGTTTTTCCTCTGTCCCAGTAGTGCCTACACACAGTCGTAATAAACTTTGCGCGGCTATTACGCATGGGGTGAATAGCACTGCACACACCTCCGCGAGTTGGAGCGTGAACACAACTCAGGGTCCTGTTTATGAGCCTTATCCTAAACAGAGACAGGATGAGAGTCGGTGTGAGATGCAGCGTGTGGAGACCCCTTCACAGCCCTTTTGGGCAGGGCCCCCCTTGGGTTGCTTCACAGGCAACGGCGGCAACGGCGGCAACGGCTCTGGCATTGCTTGTCACCATGACTACCACAGCACAACAAGAACAGGTACGCCCGCTCTCAGAGCGGTGCTCAGAGTGGAGGCGACTATGTTTAATGGACGGATGGATCAGCAGAGGGTACTCTCTGCAATTTGCCTTACCCCCCCGCAGTTCGAGGAGATTCAGGAAACACTCCTATCATCCCAAGAACAGTGTCTTGCGCTCCAGTCAGAGCTGCAGGAACGTTAAAGAGAGCAATTTCCTCAAGGGGAAGACAATCGGGGGTTTTACTCCCGTTATTTTCTTATCCCGAAAAAGACCGGGGGGATGAGACCCATCCTAGATCTGTCAGCATTCAACAGGGCAATAATGAAAAGACCTTTTCATATGCTGACAATCAAACAGGTAATAGAGTGTGTTCACCAGGGAGATTGGTGCACCTCCGGAACACAGGAAATTCCTGCTTTTCTCATTCCAGGGAATATCGTACCAGTTAAATCGACTGCCGTTCGGATATTCCCTGGCTCCACGCACTTTTTCAAAGTGTGTGGAGTCGCTACACAGAGGAGGGATGAGTGTTATTTTATCTGGACGACCTGCTGTTGCTGGCTCGCTCCAGGGAGGAAGCTGCTTTACAGACGGTACAACTCGTATCTCATCCGTCAAGCCTGGGTTTCATCATCAATTGGAAGAAGAGCTGTCCTCTTCCCTCCCAGATTATTATTTATCTGGGAGTGGAATTCAACTCAGCTCGCATGAGAGCAAGACTCTCACAGCGGAGAGTGGAGAATCTGACAGCTCTCCTCAGGCGCGTCACACCCCGCAGGGTGGTGACAGCCCTCTCCGTGATGCAGCTGTTGGGCATGATGTCAGCTGGTCACGTGGTGATTCCCCTGTGTCTCCTTCACATGAGGAGACTCCAGAGGTGGTTTATTCGTCTGCGCATCGACCCCGTGCGTCAGAGGAGACGCATGGTGTACATTCCTCCGTCCGTGGGTTTAGATCTGACCTACTGGAAAAATCTCCACGTCCTGTCAGTGGGGGTTCCCCTCAGCAGAGTGACGTCACACACCTCGGTGTTTACAGACGCATCTCTCTCAGGGTGGGGAGGAACGTGCATGTCGCAGGCAGTGGGGGGACAGTGGCCGCCTCACATGTCCCTCCATATAAACGTGCTGGAATTACTCGCCGTATGGAGAGTAATCCAGCACTTGTTGATTCGAACAGACAACAAGGCAGCGGCAGCCTACATAAATCGTCAGGGAGGTGTACGATCAGCAGCTGCGCTGATCGTACACCTCTGATCGTACATCGCTGATCGTACACCGCTGATCGTACACTACAGAGCAGTGTACGATCAGCGGTGTACGATCAAGGGGACTGGAGCCTCCAGCCCGAGCTGGTCTCCCAGGTGTGGAGCAGGTTCGGGAGAGTGGAGGTGGATCTGTTCGCTGCACGCGGGAACGCGCAATGTGCTCTCTGGTTCTCCCTGAGAAGGCAGGATCACCCCCCCCCCTGGGGGTGGACGCGTTCACACACAGACCTTGGCCCAGGGTGTTATTGTACGCTTTCCCACCAGTCCCTCTAATCCCTCGGTTCCTGGACCGAGTGCAGGAAGAGCGACTGATAGCAGTCTTAATGCATACAGCGGATGCTGTCAGGGAGACCGTGGGAAATTCCGTGGCGGGGGGATGCTCTCTCCCAGGTGGAGGGAGCGATCAGCGGTCAACCAGTGTTAGGCCAACGTTTGTGGGCATGGCCCCTGAACGGGAACACTTAGAGGGGCTTGGCCTCTCTCAATATGTTATCAGTACCATTCAGGGATCAAGGGCTGCGTCCACCAGAGCATCCTACACAGCCAAATGGACAGCGTTCCAGCGTTGGTGTGTAGGGAAAAGCCTGGACCCTGTTACGTGCCCCCTGCCTCACGTGCTGTCATTCCTCCAGCTGTTGCTGGACAGGAATTGGCTTATAGCACGGTCAAAACATATGCAGCTGCCATTTCATCTTGCCACGTCGGTTTTGGTGTCAACACAGTGTGTAGTCACCCTCTGACAAAACGTTTTCTACGAGGAGTACAGAGACTCAGACCTGTGTCACGCGCTTTGGCGCCTCAATGGGATTTGGCTTTGGTGTTACGCGCGCTGAGTAAAGCTCCATTTGAACCTTTTGATCAGGTCCCCCTAAAGTTCTTGTCAGCCAAAGTAGCTCTTCTCTTGGCTCTGACATCAGCTAAAAGGGTGAGTGATTTGTCTGCTCTCTCTGTGGCTCCGTCATGTATCCAGATCCAAGGAGATGGCAGCTCAGCTGTTTTGCGCCCTAACCCGGCTTTTATGCCAAAGGTTATCACAAGCTCTTTTAGAGAGTGATAACTTTAGATGGCTTCTTTCCTCCTCCTCACACATCAGAGGAAGAAGCCACATCTCATCTCCTCTGTCCCGTGCGCGCTGTCATGCTATATTGCACGCACGGCTGCTTTGCGCTGGTCCCAGCGTCTGTTTGTGCATTACAGAGAGCGCTCAATAGGGCAGCCTGTCTGCACAGCGCCTGTCACACTGGTTGTGTGAGGTTGTGTCACAGGTGTATGTCTCCTCTGGGGTGGATCCCCCGGAGAACATCAAGCGCACAGCACCAGAGGAATTTCAACCTCTACGGCGTTGCACGGAGGAATGTCAGTGGAAGACATTTGCACTGCTGCATCTTGGTCTTCCCCTTGTTCTTTTATTCGTTTTTATTTGAGGGATGTCTCTCATACCTCTCAGACACACTCAGTACTGAATATATCCTGCCAGAATGAGTAATGTCGGGGTCTCAATTGCGTGCCCTCTCTCCTGCCTGTTGGCACGTAGAGAGCTGCCCTTTTTCCCCCCTCTTTGATCGTTTTTTAACAAGTGAGACTTTGGTCTCTACTTTTTATAAACGACAGGTAGCCTATTTAGCCTACCTTCGTTCCCTTATGGAGAATATTCATTTTTTAAATGCTATATTCCCTGGGAATGTGATGCTCCATTACGCATGGCGAAATGGACATGGGTTATTAATTGAGTAGGTGTGTTTTGTGCTTCTGGTAACGGACGGATCAGTGGGGCGTAGACTACATCCTGCTTCGCCCTTAACCTAATAGTGATAGCCTTAGAGGGCGAAGCCTTATACGATATAGAACTGGGGTTACGTACTGTAACCCAGCTTCTATGAGTATAGGCGCAGCCCTCTAAGGTTCGGGCCCCACTGGCTCCGCGAATAGCTGAAGAAAAGCTGTTTGTGTGGGAGCAGATTGTAGGGCATACTTCCTATTTATACGGAAGTGAGGCCGGAGGTGGGGCCCACGTCATAGGTGGGCGTGGATTAAGTCTGTCAGTGATGCACACGTGCAGTGGGATTACCCAATAGCGATAGCCTTAGAGGGCTGCGCCTATACTCATAGAAACTGGGTTACAGTACATAACCCCAGGTCTTGTGTGTGTGCAGACTGTCACTCCTGTTGACACGGACAACGTCAGCGAAATAGAGCCCACTGCCCACCAGCCACGCCCCGACACATGGGGTCACGCCAGCCAATCACAAAGCTTTGATGCGTTCAAGTGCATTATTCTGGCACAGGAAGATTATGTTATAGGACATTAATGTCACAATCTGTCTGTGTTGTGTTTTTTCTTATCTAGATCTGTGTTTGGTTTTCTGTCTCTATTGTGTTTTGTCTTGTCTAGATCTGTGTTTGGTTTTCTGTCTCTATTGTGTTTTGTCTTGTCTAGATCTGTCTTTGGTTTCCTGTCTGTGTGTTCCATCCTACCTGTTCCCTCCTACCTGATTTCCTGATTGTGTTCACCTGGTGCCCCTGTGTTTTCTCCTCCCTCCTCCCCTGTCTCTTGTTTCTTTGATTAGTCCTGTGTGTATTTAAGTTCTGTTTTTTCTGTCATTGTTAAGTTCTTGTTTGTCTTTGACTGTGTTCACAGCGAATAGTTCTGTTTGTTACATTAGCCTTGAAATAAAGGTATTTTCTGTTTAAATCTGCATTTGGGTCCTGCCTGCTTCAATCAACCCTGACAGAAGGATCTAACCAAAGATGGGCCCAGCAGATCCATTTGAGGTGGAGTTACTTAGTTTGACCTTTTCTTTGGCTTGCTGCTATGGTAGGTGGAGGGGAGCGTCCAGTGCAGAAAGAGGCGCACTAGATGGCTACAGAGAAGCCATGTTTAGTGAAGTTCTTACCTGGCTGGATTATGGACTTCCTCCCGTGTGATTCCCGGCCTGCTAGCCCCAGGCATGCTAGCCCCCTGCCTCCCAATTCCCAACCCGACACCATACGTCTCGGTGTGTTCTGTCTGGAGTAAGCCCCTTATTTTTCCTAATTTCTTGCTCCTGTCCAGGATCCGTTCTCGAGTACTCGTCTGGCTTTTGGAGGTCCACGGAGCCTCCAAAAGGCTCCTAAGAGAAGGAGTCACAAGTCCAAGCTAGCAACCCGAGCCCCAGAAGCCATGCTTTGGGCTCCAGTACAGGCCCCAGCAGCCATGATTCCGGCTCCATAACCGGCCCACACAGCCATGGTTCCAGCCTTAGTCCTGGCCCTAGCAGCCATGGTTCCGGCCCCAGTTTCGGCCCCTGCTGCCATGTTTCTGGCTCCAGTTTCGGCTCCAGTACTGGCTCCCCGGCCGACGCCAGCCCCCTGTGTCATGTCAGTGGTTCGGCCCACTCCAGAACCCCTTGTGTCCTGTTGGTGGTCCGGCCCACTCCAGCCTCTCGTGTCCTGTCAATGTTCCGACCCACTCCAGTTCACCTGTTGGCTCTCCGGCCGATGCCAGCTCCCCGTGTTCTGTCGGCGTACCGACTGACACAAGTCCCCTCTCGAGTCCCTTTCCAAGTCCCTTCTCAAGTCCCCTCTCAAGTCCCTTTCCAAGTCCCTTCTCGAGTCCCCTCTCAAGTTCCTTCTCAGGTCCCCTCTCGAGTCTCTTCTCGAGTCCCCTTTCAAGTCACCTCTCAAGTTCCCTCTCGAGTCCCCTTTCAAGTCACCTCTCGAGTCCCCTCTCAAGTTCCCTCTCAAGTTCCCTCTCAAGTTCCCTCTCGAGTCCCCTCTCAAGTTCCTTCTCAGGTCCCCTCTCGAGTCTCTTCTCGAGTCCCCTTTCAAGTCACCTCTCGAGTCCCCTCTCAAGTCACCTCTCAAGTTCCCTCTCAAGTCTCCTCTCGAGTTCCCTCTCGAGTCCCCTCTAGGGATGGGTATCGTTTGAAATGTATCGATTCCGGTTCTGCTTATCGATTCCGGTTCTTATCGATTCCCCGTTTTGATTCCAAAATTGTAAAAGAAAGAGGTCAAACATTTAGATAACAAAAATATCTTTATGCTTTTAATCTTTAACAGACATTTTTACAAATAAAAAATATACATGCAATACCAATGTATTGCACAATAGCTGTGCTTTATTTTAACTGAGCTATGCCTGTGGCAAGCTATTAACAGGCATTACACTGTGCCTTGTCTTTTTCTTTTTTAGTGTAGTGGAGCCTCACTTTAGAGCGTTTACCGCGATCCATCTTTGGTGTTATGAAGTGACTGAGCTCGTGAACTGTCTATGGGAGGGCGGGGGGAGCCTCGCTGCGGGGAAACTGTGGACATCTGTCGCCTGTCAGCGCAACTTACATGATGCCGTTATTAAGGGCGGCCATCAGCGTACCGAGCCGGCCGTCAACGGCCCGCTGACGACCGGCCGTTCTGTGATTCTCCAGGTCCACCCTGTATTCCACCGGGTCACTGCGGCGCCGCGGCGCAGACGGACCCGCTGGAATACAGAGTCTACCGCGTTTAGGAACCGTTAAGAAGAACCGAAATTGTGTATTTTGTATGGGTACCCGGTACCCGGTATTTTCTTATCAGTTCTCATCTGGAACTGAGTTTCGGTTCCCAACCCTAGTCCCCTCTCAAGTCACCTCTCAAGTCCCATCTCATGTCCCTACTCAAGTTCCTACTCAAGTCCCTACTCTATGTCCTGTTCAGTTGGGGGTCCCGCTGACTACTGTTCTGCCGGGGGTCCTGCCAACCCCATGTCCTGTTCTGTTGGGGGTCCCGCCGACTAGTGTTCTGCCGGGGGTCCTGCCAATTCTGTGTCCTGTTTCGTTGGGGGTTCCGCTGAGGGTCCTGCCAACTCCGTGTCCTGTCCTGTTGGGGGTCCCGCCGACTACTGTTCTGCCGGGGGTCCTGCCAACCCAATGTCCTATTTCGTTGGGGGTTCCGCTGGGGGTCCTGCCAACTCTGTGTCCTGTTCTGTTGGGGGTCCCGCCATCACCTGTTCTGCCGGGGGTCATGCCAACCCCATGTCCTGTTCCGTTGAGGGTTCCGCTGGGAGTCCTACCGACTCCGTGCCCTGACCTATTGGGGGTCCCTCCGACACCTGTCCCGCCGGGGGTCCCGCCAACACCTGTTTCGTTGGGGGTCCAGCCAACACCTGCCCCGCCGGATTTCCTGCGAACAGCAGATCCTGTCCTGTTGGGGGTCCCGTCGACACCTGCTCCGCCAGATTTCCTGCCAACTCTGTGTCCTGTCCTGTTGTGGGTCCCGCCGATTACTGTTCTGCCGGGGGTCCTGCCAACCCAATGTCCTGGTCTGTTGGGGGTTCCGCTGGGGGTCCTGCCAACTCTGTGTCCTGTTCCGCTGGGGGTCCTGCCAACTCTGTGTCCTGTTCCGTTGGGGGTCCCGCCATCACCTGTCTTGCCGGGGGTCCTGCCAACTCCATGTCCTGTTCCGTTGTGGGTTCCGCTGGGAGTCCTGCCAACTCCGTGCCCTGACCTGTTGGGGGTCCCGCCAACACCTGTTTCGTTGGGGGTCCAGCCGACACCTGCTCTGCCGGGTTTTCTGCCAACACTATATCCTGTCCTGTTGGGGGTCCCGCCGACACGTGCTCCGCCGGGTTTCCTGCCAACACAATATCCTGTCCTGTTGGGGGTCCCACCGACACTTGCTACGCCGAGGGTCCTGCCGACACCAGCCCTTGTTTAATCGGGAACACCTGTCCCGGCAACACCGGGGATTATTCCGCTGACACCTGTTCCGCCGGGGGTCCTGCCAACTCCCTATCCTCTCCTGTTGGTGGTCCCACCGACACCTGCTCCGTTTTTCCATTTTTAGACACATCTTGCGATCGACTGGGAATCTCAGGATTCCCAGTCGACTGGTTGGGCACCCCTGATCTAAACCATCAACTATAGCCTGGGTGGTTTAGATTCAACTATAGGAGCATCTACATACTTGTTGTGTTTTTTTATTGGGCTTTTATCAAAGGTGAAAAATATGAACAGTGAACAGTGAAAAATATATTTGTATTACCAAGGTTGGAATTCAATAAAAAAAAGTGAAACTTAAAGGGGACCTATCGTGCAAAATACACTTTTGTACATCTTTTATACATGAATATGTGTCCCTGGTGTGTCAAGGAACTCACCAATTGTCAGAAAACACAACCCTCTCTCTTTTCCTCCATACCCAAATCTCTAAAAACGGGCCTGCAACGGAGCTGATTATTATTTGAATTTTTCTGACGTCAGATAAGGGGTGCTCCGCCTATATGGGCAACTCTCCACCTATCAGGGGAATGAGAGACCGCTCGAAAGCGCTGGAGACGCTGTAGTACATATGCCTGTAAGTGGCGCTGTAGTCTGCCACAAAAGCAGAATCAGCCCTTGCAAAACCGGGCTGGAAAAGAGCAAATAGAGCGAAATGAGGCATGGCTAAAATGCAGGATATTTAAAAAAAAAAAATTCACAGACATGTTTTATATAGGCATGGTCCTACACTATATGTTTCAAATATAGCATGATAGGTCCACTTTAATATTTGATCACGCTCACCCTCCGGTCCAGGTGAATTAATTGGATTGGTTTACTTTATTGATAATTTTACAGTAATAAACACAACGCTCATATTTTGTATTTTGATTAATAAAATGTTGAAAGTTCAAAACAAAGCACTTTGGCAAGTTAGGCATAGGTTGTAAAATGCCTAATAAGCACTGTAACTTACATGATGGGCATTTATCCATCATTATCTGTTGTTTCCGTGAATTGTTGACTGTTGTGTCACGGTAAATGCTGAGGCTGAAGGTTATTCTGGGAAAGCATTTTCTCGTTTAGTTTAGTAAAGGATGCCCCAGTGTATCCTAATCAAAGAGATTATAAAGGATGTGTTGAAACCCTTTTCCTATCATCTAAGCCACATCCAATGTCGCTTAACTTGCATCCTTGTTTCCCTCACTTGCGTCTTTTCTCCATGCATCCCTGGTGGGAGGTACTATGATGCAAGGAAACCACACGAAGAAAGAGGAAGCAAGGAAATGTGTTGGAGGAGCAATAAGACGTCCTTTCCTCGGAGCGTTGAAATTATGTCTGTTTGTGATGACAGCGACAGCTGATCGCTGGATCGGCTGTCAGTCAACAGCTACAGATATTTTTGACAGAGTTTGTGTTTTCAGTCATGTTCGCTGATCTACTACTAATAAAAGACACAGTTATCTCTACCAGAGCAGCAGCAGTGTGTTCCTGTTCCACACACACCTGCACATGTAGTTATTCTCTGTACTGTGGTCTGCTGAGCGGCACAGGACCTTTTCTACCGGAAGAATGCGTTTAAATTATTATTATAGTTATAAATATCCCTATTGATCTCCTGAATTTTGAATTCATTATTTAATAATCCAGGATATGATTGTGTTGTTTTTTAACACTGACGATACAATACGATAATAATGTATTTGTCAGATCAAGTCTGAAATTTGACTTGCGTCACAGCAGCTCCGTGTCCAACATCAACAGACAAATATCCAGACACAAATACATGAAACACAAACAAAAAACATTTAACATAACAGCACAATCAGTGAGAGAAAAGCTGCTCAAAGAGCCTTCAGCGTGCATTTGATCTGGGATTTAGCTCTGTATTTACTGTGAGGATTGACTGATGCACAAAGGAGTGCTTGAGTCTGACTTTATTGAATCGTGGGACCCTGTATCTCCGATTAGATGGTAGCAGTTCATATTCTCTGTTCAGAACATGGTTTGGGTCAGAGGTGATGTGGTTGGACAGCCTCACTAGGTTGTTATGATAGGCTGAGTCATAGAGTCTCTGACAGGGTGGACCAACGATCTTTGAGCAGATTTTTAACAGGTGGAGCAGTTTTGATTTTAAAGCTGCTGACAAACATTTGTACCAGGTAGTATTGCAGTACTGCAGAATAGACAAGATCACAGATGTAAAGAACAACAGAAGAATGTATCTGCTCGCCCCAAAAGACCTAAGACGGCGGAGAAAATAAATTCTTTGTTTTGTCCTTTTTGCTCAGATATTCAATGTGATCCTTCCATGACACCAGATGGTCAATCATTACACCCAAGTGTTTGTATGAAACTCGCTGCTTGATTTCATCTGAATTGATGACAATGGGGACTTTATGGGAGTCAGATGGTGAGCCAAAAATTATTTCCTCAGTTTTCTTGGTGTTGATCTCAAGAGCATTGCTATCAGTCCACTCGACCACCTGATTTACAGCCTGTTGGTGCAGCTCAGGGTCGTCTGTGTTACTGAGCAGAGATATTATTGCAGTATCATCGGAGTACTTAATGATGACTTGATTTGGTGTGTTGCTACGACAATCATCGTGTAGAGAGTAAAGAGCACAGCTGAACTCACGCAGCCCTGGGGGCCTACATTGGCTGTGATGGCAGATGACAGGGTTTTGTTAACCTTCACAAGTTGCTCTCTACTAGTGAGGAAAGCAGCATACCAGTAAATCAGGTATGGATTTACTTCCATTTTGGCAATTTTTGACACAAATATGTCTGCTTGTATTGTGTTGAATGCTGATGAGAAGTCTAGGAAGAGGGCTCTTGCATAGGTGTTGCGTTTATCTAAATGTTTAGTGATGTGAACCAGAGTGGCCACAGCATCTTCCATGCCACAGCATCTTCCATACCACACCCTTGTTTATAGGCAAATTGGTATGGATCCAGTTTGTCTTGTGTTGTACTGATAAGAAATCGGAGCAGAATTATTTCTAGTGATTTCATAATCACTGAGGTGAGGGCTATTGGTCTGTAGTCCTCATGTTCTTTTGGGCATGGAATTTTGTTTAGCGGTTTGATGTGTGAAGTTGTCAATGACAGAGGGATGGTGTGCGTGTCAATAGCAGCCTGAGAGATGGGTTGCCACACTGGAGCCAGCTCAGTAGCAACGTTTTTCAGCAGAAAACCGCTGCACCCATCTGGCCCAGCAGCTTTCTTGGTGTTGGTGCACTGAAATGCTTTTCTGACCTCTTCGACACTGATGGTAATTTTGTCAGAGGAAGCAGGTATTATGGTTTCGAGCATTTCAGTGCACTTTGCAGAATTATCCAGTGACTCAAAACGGGTAAAGAACGTGTTTAATTCGTTAGCAAAACAAAATTCATTGTTCGTCACAA
This sequence comes from Gymnodraco acuticeps, assembly GCF_902827175.1. NCBI lineage: Eukaryota > Metazoa > Chordata > Actinopteri > Perciformes > Bathydraconidae > Gymnodraco > Gymnodraco acuticeps. The sequence goes on along the minus strand of NW_022991168.1, from coordinate 742,452 downwards.
TAGGTTTAGCTGAGGATCACATTCCTGTCATGGTTCTCATGGTGTCCCATACCTTTTTGGGGTTTTTGGCTTTAAAATAATTTTCCAAAAGCTCTCTGTGGGCCAGTTTTGATTCCCTCAATTTGACTTTCATTATTTATAACGGTTTTAATGTCCTTAGTCACATACGATTTATTATTTGGATAGATTTGTATTTCTTTAGTGGGAACAACTAGTTCTACACAGAAGTTAATATAGTCATTGGTAACAGTAGTTATTTCATCCAGTGAACCTTCCTGAAAAATGTCCCAATCTGTCCAATCCAAACAGGCTTTCAACTGTTCCCTACTTTCATTTGTCCATGTCCTTATTACTTTCTTTTCTGGTTTACTTCTCTTCAGTTTGGTCTTATACACTGGTATCATATTCACAACATTATGATCAGAGTTCAGTATTGGTGGTCTACATTTAGTCACATAGGCTCCTTTAACAATTACAAAGCATTTGTCCAGGATATTGTCTTTTCTGGTGTGATCCTTAACATACTGTTGAAACCCAGGTAACACAGTCTCTAGGCGACATTGGTTCATGTCCCCGAGCACTATTGCCGGTGCATCGGGGTGGCTGAGTTGCAGCTCGTGAACACAGTCAGCGATGGAGCCGGCCGCCAGTGACGCTCTGCCGCTGGGAGGCACATAAACAACAAACAGTAAAATACACCCGAATTCTCTAGGCAGATAGAAGGGTCTTAACGTCATGCTGAGAATTTCTACGTTGGGATCACAGGTTTTACATTTTACTGAGTATGATCGGCACCACAGATCATTAATATACACACAAATACCGCCTCCTTGAGGCTTATTATTTTCAAGAAGAATTACAATAAGCTGTTAAACCCAACGGTACATTTTTTTCAGTCTGAACGAAAATTACGATAAATACAAATAAAATAATAAATATATAGATGAAGAAAGTTGCATGTGGTCCGTTTTGTTGTTCAGATGTATTATCACTTTTCAACTAGATCACTTTGGAAACAAACATTATAAACTGAGGACTGACTCCCCTGAGTTCAATGTGTTATCTTCACTCTATTAAACTTCTCTGATGTTAAGAAGCATCAGATCAGTGATGTGCTGCAGCGTCCAATCAGTGACTGATACACAGTAAGGGGGCGGGGCGGAGGAGTGAGGAAATGTAAAATATGATAAATAGGTTGGACCTCTAGAGAATCCAAACAGTTCTAATCATGGCTGCCTCTTAAGTACACTGAACACAAATATAAATGCAACCATTTTTCATGAGATGAACTCAAAGATCTAAAACATTTTCTATATACACAAAATAACCATTTCTCTCAAATATTGTTCACAAATCTGAAAAAATCTGTGATAGTGAGCACTTCTCCTTTGCCGAGATAATCCATCCCACCTCACAGGTGTGGCATATCAAGATGCTGATTAGACAGCATGATTATTGCACAGGTGTGCCTTAGGCTGGCCACAATAAAAGGCCACTCTGAAACGTGCAGTTTTGCTTTATTGGGGGGGGTCTGGGGGGGTCCGAAAACCAGTCAGTATCTGGTGTGACCACCATTTGCCTCACGCAGTGCAACACATCTCCTTCGAATAGAGTTGATCAGGTTGTTGATTGTGGCCTGTGGAATGTTGGTCCACTCCTCTTCAATGGCTGTGCCAAGTTGCTGGATATTGGCAGGAACTGGAACACGCTGTCGTATACGGCGATCCAGAGCATCCCAAACATGCTCAATGGGTGACATGTCCGGTGAGTATGCTGGCCATGCAAGAACTGGGATGTTTTCAGCCTCCAGGAATTGTGTACGGATCCTTGCAAAATGGGGCCGTGCATTATCATGTTGCAACATGAGGTGATGGTCGTGGATGAATGGCACAACAATGGGCCTCAGGATCTTGTCACGGTATCTCTGTGCATTCACAATGCCATCAATAAAATGCACCTGTGTTCGTCGTCCATAACATACGCCTGCCCATAACATACGCCTGCCCATACCATAACCCCACCACCACCATGGGCCACTCGATTCACAACATTGATATCAGAAAACCGCTCACCCACACGACGCCACACACGCTGTCTGCCATCTGCCCTGAACAGTGAAAACCGGGATTCATCCGTGAAGAGAACACCTCTCCAATGTGCCAGACGCCATCGAATGTGAGCATTTGCCCACTCAAGTCGGTTACGACGACGAACCGGAGTCAGGTCGAGACCCCGATGAGGACGACGAGCATGCAGATGAGCTTCCCTGAGATGGTTTCTGACAGTTTGTGCAGAAATTCTTTGGTTATGCAAACCGATTGTTGCAGCAGCTGTCCGACTGGCTGGTCTCAGACGATCTTGGAGGTGAACATGCTGGATGTGGAGGTCCTGGGCTGGTGTGGTTACACGTGGTCTGCGGTTGTGAGGCCGGTTGGATGTACTGCCAAATTCTCTGAAACGCCTTTGGAGACAGCTTATGGTAGAGAAATGAACATTCAATTCACGGGCAACAGCTCTGGTGGACATTCCTGCTGTCAGCATGCCAATTGCACGCTCCCTCAAAACTTGCGACATCTGTGGCATTGTGCTGTGTGATAAAACTGAACATTTCAGAGTGGCCTTTTATTGTGGCCAGCCTAAGGCACACCTGTGCAATAATCATGCTGTCTAATCAGCATCTTGATATGCCACACCTGTGAGGTGGGATGGATTATCTCGGCAAAGGAGAAATGCTCACTATCACAGATTGTTTCAGATTTGTGAACAATATTTGAGAGAAATGGTTATTTTGTGTATATAGAATTTTTTTTAGATGTTTGAGTTCATCTCATGAAAAATTGAGAAAAAAGGGTTGCATTTATATTTTTTTAACTTCCGGGTGTCACTCCGTTATGAGCTTTCCTAAGCAAAATTGAAAATTCAACCGCAACCATAGAGCTAATCAGCAGAGAACTCCGACAGAGACCTCTCGTTGAGTGGAGTAGTCTGTGACAGTTGTAAAAATGATACGTGCTCATATTGTCAAAATGTGCTTGATAAATGCACAAAATTGGTTTGTGCTGTTAAGAGCATAACGTAAATATAGTAAGAAACAAACACTGTGTTACATAGTTGCAAATTAGGTATAATTACTGAAGGAACAATATTAAAAAAGCTGCAACATATTTTGCAAAACTTCCAAAAGCCTAATCATATTATATAGGGTGTTGCTGGACAATTCAGCAATTCTATCTTTTACATGATTCCACAAACTGTTCACTACATGCCTCAACATAATATAAAAGTTAAAGGTTTATCCCTCTTCCTGTGTCTCTGTCTTCATCACTAGACTGGACATGACATCCAACAAGCTAAAGAAGATTCCTCCGGACCCATTGTTCTTGCGGATCCCGGTGTATGCTAAGATGAAGGGTTCCCCTCTCACGGCGCTGGTGTTGAGTTTTGGAGGGAACCCTCTGCACTGTAATTGTGAGCTGGTATGGCTTCGCAGACTGACCAGAGAGGATGACCTGGAGACGTGTGCTTCACCTAAGGACCTGGCCGGCAAATACTTCTGGACAATTAGAGAGGTTTGTTGAAGTCCCTTCATCAATATCTTGACTTAGAGTCGTCGGACACAACATCAAGAAGTAAGACAGAGTTTACAGTGCATATTTCATAAATTACATCTACTGTATTCAGTAAAATACAAACTTAAGGACACTACACAACACAGTCCAGATCTTAAAAATGCAATGCACTAAGGACTAGAATAACATTTGTGCCAGTCAACTTGTTTCGGAAGATTTCATCATGTCCTGTACAAATGGGAGAAATTCAGGCCTCATTTAGCATTAACCTTCAAAAACTGCTGATGGAAAGGCTACATAAAGAATGACATCAGCAACACAAAATTAAATAAATAATAATTATTAGCAGTTATTAATATTAGTTATAGCTATTTGTTGAAGTACCAGAGTGCACCTCTGTGAATAAAATGCTCTCTAGCTAAAATTGGAGTCCCTGCCGCTGAGTGTACACACATATGAACAGATGGTGGTAGCAACGTTCAAGTGCCAATTTTTGACATCCACCAGCTATAGCCAGTGTTGGGTGTAACGCGTTACAAAAGTAACGGAGTTACAGTAATATATTACTTTTTGCTGTAACGAAGTAATGTAACGCATTACTAATGAAATGTGGGTAATATATTACCCGTTACAATGCTCTAACGCAGTTACAACACATTTTAACCCAAAATGAAATGGTATTTTGTTTTTTAAGAATGTACTAACATAGACTTTCCGACACCAGAGACAAATTGTGCGGGTAGATTAGTAAACCTGGTGTTTACCCTTCAGGCTTCGCGTTGGGATCTTCGGGGCAGTTTAATGTTATGCATCCTCTATTCAAAAAAGAAAACGGAGCGAAAAATACAAACAACAAATTGTGTCAGGTGCGCGTGACCTGCTCCGCTGCGCGTGCATCATTTCCAAAGTGCTTCCACAGCAGTGACACACATCTGTGGATAATCATTTATACGAAAATTGTTAAAGCAACCATCACTAAACGCCAGCAACACTGCATCTACTGCAGACAGTAGCAACAGGTCAGATGGGGACATCGCGTGACCCTCCGTTGTGGACACTAGCTTACTCCCGCCTGACTCGCCGCCCTCGCCCCCGGAGCAGCAGTCTTTGTCGCCGGAAACTACGCCGCCCCTCTGCGGCCCGCAGGTGCCAGGAGACCACGGCAAAACAGAGCCTGCCCAGGTATATCTAAACAAGTACCCACCTGTACAATGGGGTTAGTCGGTCATTTTGCAGCTCGTGGTATACAAATAAACCATGGAATATTCATGTGGAAATAGTGCCATATTCTGCCATGCCTGTAGAAATGTTGGGTCAAAAATAATGCATACAATAGCACAGATGCCTTCACCACGAATGGCTACAAAAATATCTCATATCCCAAGCTTATCAACGAGCTAATGTTGCAGCTGAAATGTTCTCCAGGTCACAAAGTCAACCTCACATGATGATGTCATACCAGTTTTCAAGCACAGTAAATATTATCTTCCCAGAGTATATGATGGGACCAAAGTGATGATTTAGTACATGGTTTTAATAATACTTTTGCTTTTCAATGTTTGCCATTTCAAACCATGAGCTGGTTCAAATAACATTTGCCTTGATTTACAATATGTTCTCATTTGTTTTATCAGTACAGTTTTGAAGCTGTTGTGCTGTTCTTTGCCACAGTCCACTTTGGACTATATGAAATATTTCAGGATTGCACTTTTAACTCACTTGAAATGTTCTCACTTGCTTGGTTTCAAAACATAACAAAGGCCATAATCTGTTCATTGGGGACCATCAATGCTATTTTTCATTGCTGTTGCCGGCCACTATTGCTCATGTAAACCTGCTACTGCTGCGCCCCTTGTAATCTCAGAGGCACCCTGAGTCATTTTGTTCTGGAACCGGGCCTGTACACGGCCATATACTAAACACACTACAGAGCCCATTCCGTGTCCTGTTATTGTTTACTTCCTGTCTGCCTTCTTCTGGTGATTTATCTGACGTCCAGCGCTCCGTCTTTTAACCTCTTTTCCTTTCTCTTTCTTGATCCTCCTTAGCAACCTTCATCATAGTCCTTGACAGTGGACTGTACTGCTGTATTAACAATGTGTCACATGTTAAGAATTTACAATCAGAATCGAGTATTCAACTAAGCCGTGTAATAAAAGTTTTTAGTAGCCTTAAGGGCCTACACAGTTGTTATGCTATACCACATCGTCCTTCATTGGATGTATAATGAGCTGCACTAAACTACATTTTAGCATTTCAAATACCTAGCCATTCTTTTGAGGTTATTTTGGTGAAAGTAACTAAAAAGTAACTAAAAAGTAATGTAACTCATTACATTTCAGAGACAGTAATATTGTAATGTAACTTATTACTTTCAAAAGACAGTAATAAGTAATATGTAATATATTACATTTTGGAAGTAACTTGCCCAACATTGGCTATAGCTAATAGCTAGTAGTCCATAGGCACAGAAAATCTGTATCCCAGCCGACTCAAAATACAGTTCAATACATTCTGTCTTTCTGCATGGTAAGGGAAAACACTGTACACCTTAACTCAAGGGTGTAACTTTGGTTTAAGAAGTGGGGGGGACACAAAACAGGGGGTACTCCACAATGAAACATTTTCTCCATTGAATTCCATTTCCTGCCTTTCTACAAATATATTAGGGACTATGGTGTTAAAAAATCTAAGAAAAATGTGTAGTGTATATAATGAATGTGCAAACGTATCTAGTATCCTATCCATGTGAACCTGTTTTATTTGTGGGTGGTGTGACAGAGCCATCACTGTAGACATTTTCTGCTGTCCCTCTCTCCCCTCCTGCTTTCACTCAGTCCTGCTGTTAGTGACAGGGGAATCAGGTGTGCTAATCAGGGGTGCATTGGATATAGGTGAAGAAAAGGGGGCGGGGCCCAAAGGGAAGACAGGTAGAGGGAATTGTTTGTTTAAGGGGAAAATAAAAGGTTTGCCAAGAGGTTGAAAGGAGGAGGTTGGGGATACTGTATGGCAAATTTGAGGAACATTGGGTGTTTCTCAATGTCGAGTATAGCTGCTCCAGAGCCACTATTTCAAGCATACTACGTGTGCCGAGCAGTGTTGGGACTAACTGTAACTGTTACTGTAACGCCGTTATTTTTGGCAGTAGCTAGTACGCTAACGCATTACTTTTTAAATTCAGTAACTCAGTTACCGTTACTACATGGTGCGTTACTCCGTTAGTTTTTTTTATATAGTCAACAGCCAGGCGAACAGAGATGAGAACTGTACTTAAGTACAGTACTTGAGTAAATGTACTTAGATACTTCCTGTGTCACGTGCGGAGACGGGCTGTGGGCGTGTTTGTGTTGTTTACTAACAAGACTATCATGGCGGCGGCGGAGCTCAAGTCTAGTTTCTCCACCTGGAGATATTCTCACTATTTCACTTTTGTCGAGCACAAAGAAAAGAACATTTTAGTTAAATGTAAGTTGTGTCCTGGCGGGTCAAAGATCCTATCTACTGCCCAAACCAGTAATTCAAATATCTTAAAACATCTGCAAAAACAACATGCTGGGACGAAGCTAGTAGCTAAGACCACAGAGACTCAGCCGACGCCACTCCACCTCTACCTAAGCAACAGCGGCTGGATTTTAACCAAGGGACTGCTAGCCAGGGAAAAGTCGATAAAGCCATTGCACGGTATGTTGTAGAACACATGCAGGGTATTGCTACAGTGGATTCACCCGCTTTCAGAGAGCTAGTTAGCATGATACCATGTCCAGGCGGCACACGGCATATGGGACGGAAAACTTTTTCCAACTACCTGGAGAAAGAATATACAAAAATGGAAAGCCAGCTAATATCGATGCAATCCAGATTGCATATAATGCATATCAAGTTGATCAACAGATTGTATTATTCTCCAATGCAATAACAGTACTGAAATGAAGGCTATAAGGGCATTAATGGGAGCCCTTTTTTTAAGTAACGCATTACTTTTGGGTGTAAGTAACTAGTAAAGTAACTGAGTTACTTTTGAAATTAAGTAACTAGTAATGGTAACTAGTTACTGGTTTTCAGTAACTAGCACAACACTGGTGCCGAGTGCCGCCGAAGTACTGTTCCAATGTCCAGCATACTTGGAATTCTACCGAGCCCGGCGTACTTCGTTTGGAGAAATGACGAGGCTGCACATGTGTAGACTCTGCGGTCTTAAAATCCCCACAATGCCTTGCGCACGGACCAATTTCCCCAAATATGTGGCGGAAAATGTAAGGCGGGGCCTCTCATATGACGCACACTTGCTCGCCTGTTACACTCTTCGTTTTCCGAATGCCAGGAAGTATTCTTGCCTCGCTTCTGAAGCAAGACGCTCGGAAGACATGTGCTACCAAGCAAGCGTACTCGACATTGAGAGACACCAATTGGCAAGGCAGAGTTTGCGTTGGGGGTCTCGGGCGGACGGCCCGGGGGCAAGGCAGAGTTCATAAAGGGGCGAAGGCCACAGCGGGCGAACTCAAGGGGCCGAGCATGAGGGCGAAGGCCGCAGCTGGAAGAGTCAGGGGGCTGGGCCCAAGGGCGAGGACCGCGGCCGGGAACGTCAGGGGGCCGGGCTCGAGGGCGAAGACCGTGGCTGGAAGAGTCAGGGGGCCGGGCCCGAGGGCGAGGACCGCGGCCGGGAAAGTCAGGGGGCCGGGCTCGAGGGCGAAGACCGCGGCTGGAAGAGTCAGGGGTCGGGCCCGGGGGCGAGGACCGCGGCCGGGAAAGTCAGGGGGCCGGGCTCGAGGACAGGCTGGTGGAACCCCTGGCGGGTCAGACCTAGACGAGACCCTGGACGGAACCTGGGCTGGTGTCAGTGGAACCCACGATGGAGCAGGCGTTGGCAGGACCCCCAACGGGACAGGACATGGGGTTGGCAGGACCCCCGGCAGAAGAGTCGTCGGCGGGACCCCCAACGGGCGAGGGAATGCTCCGGTTTTGGGACAAAATTAACATGGGATCACTCCGGTCATTGTACGTACTTCGACTCACTGGAATATTAACGGTCAGATTGAATACAACATCGACCCAATTTCTCCGGTCAATGACGGGAGAGTTTTGAAAGTGACAAAACACTGTTTCACACATTTAAAAACACTTAAACAATTAAACAATGTTTACCCAGGATTCAGGCACCTTCCCTGGCTTGTAAAATGTGGTGATGCGCCCTGGAGGTATCAGACTATTTAAAACATGTATACCCAGGATTCAATCACTTTTCCTGGCTTGTAAAGTGCTGTGAAGCAGCCTGTTCTCTGGGTGCAGTCTGGGTGCAAGAGCCATGCGCTGCAAGGAGATCTCTGGGTGTGCTCTGTGGCTCTCACAGCCCGCTTCTCTCTGGCTGCTCTCTCCCTGTATTCACAGCACTTTTCCCCAGCTTTCAAACACTTATTGCTGGGTATGAAAGCCTTGTGCATCACCCTGGAGCTATGCCTAGGTGCCTTTGAGTGTGAGACCCTGCTAACAGCAGTGAACATGCTGCCAGCATTACACACATATTAATCAGGGGTTTTAACACTTATTTTAATCATGGGGCTATATAAATCAAATTCCGGGGAATTAGGAGCACAATTGTACCTTTTACTATTTAAATGTATTTGTATTATATATTTTTGGGCTATTAAAGTGACATTTCTGGGTGACTTTGTCAGTTTATGGAGCTTAGCCCACAATTCCTGGAGGTTCCAGGCTGAATTTGGGAGCTCATAGGCGGCCTGCCATGCGCCCCCACCTGTGGAAAGCCGAAAAAAGTAAAGAAAATGGTCAATTATATCTTAAAATAATCAAAAATGATGTTTTCCAAAAAGCTCAAGTCTTCGGGGCTTCGGGCGGAAGCCCCGGACACTTTTCTACTCCGCCGTTGCATTTTAAAACGGAGAGGGGAATGGAGACCTACCCTCCTCCGTCAAAAAAATTCATTCATGTTTTTCAAGCTACCTTCCGCACGAAATCGGAAACCCAGTTTTTGAGAGGACTCAGAAAAAAAACGACTGTGTGATTTCCTGGATGAATTCATCCGCTAGATGTGCACTCTGGCTCGGATACATTTGTTTCCTGGAGACGCCCAATCATGGTTCTTACCAAACTTTAAATGTTTGAACTGGTCTCTGGAGGAATGTAAGGGGAGTTTGATGGGACTCTACCTGCATTATGATGCACTATTTTCGGATACATTTTACCACTTTTGGCCCGTTTTCATGGTTCTTCCAAAAGTTAACTTGCACTTTTTCTGACTCTGGAGGAATGCAAGGAGAGTTGTCAGGGGACTCTACCCGACTTAAGAGACACTATTTTGGGACACAATTTCTCCATTTTCACCCCTTTTCTCTGGTTCTCCCAAAAGTTAAGTCAGACTTTTTTCCTGATTTCTCACTGATCGAATGGCAAACGCAACCCGCCATCGGAGGGCCTCCAACGGCCCGGCCTCGTGCCGGTGCTCTGGCGGTCGGTTCCTCCGAACTGCGGGTTCTTCTCCTCTGACTTCACTGATCGAATGGCAAAGGCGACCCGCCATCGGAGAGTCTTCTCCCCCGGTCCACGTGCCGGTGCTCTGGCTGTCGGTTCCTCCGAACTGCGGGTTCGACTCTGATGGCCGGGAGGTTGTGCTGCGTGGGGGTAACTCTGCATGTCTCTTACCTCCCAGGCCGACCGATATGAAGCGTTTCCAAGACGAACCGTCTGACTCAGGGGTCCCACCATGGGTTCCGCAGTGGGGTGGAAGTTCCACCTCCCCACTTTGCCGCGGAGTGCCAGGCAAACATCAGTTTCTCTAATCCTCCACTGTTGCATAGCGGCCTTAGTCGGCTGCGGCATTCAGCAATTGGCCTTGCTACGGGCACCAGTTCCCTCTGGGACCACGGCTCGGTGGCTTCACATGATATAGGGTCGACCCTACTTCATCACAGGCTATCTGTTTGATCCTGCATAACAACCACATATGCTTGTCTGCAAAGAGGGAACTGCCTGGTCCTGCCCTGGTGTTCCTCTACGGCTAGTGTCCAGCCGTCAGCTGTGCTATCAGCAAATTTGACCCGCCATCAGAGGGGCTCCTCCCCGGGTCCATGTGCCAGTGCTTGGCGGTCGGAAGAATGATATTTTGCAGGACATGACGGAGCTCAGGAGTCTGCACTTTGAAGCTCCTGGAGCGGACAAATATATGTGTATTTGCCTGAATTATGGAAATAAACAAAGAATGATATTGTACAGGACATGACGGAGATAGGTGTATTTTCACAGCTTTTTGGAAATACACCAAATGTAATATTGCAGGGCAATACGGAGCTCATTTACCCATGTGATGTTGTGCAGTACATTACTGAGCTCATTTAACTACATGGAGTACCAGGGGCACTAAGGGGCACTAAGGTCTTACCCGGATGTCCTTATGTGTTTAGTCAGAGTGAGAGTGCTTGAGTTTGGGTACACAGCTTTGCCAGGCGCACCCACCCGTGGAAAGACGAAATATGACAAAACAGTTAAAGTGTGAACCTTCAGCACAGCCCCCCTGTGCCGTAAAGAAGGCCGAATATGGATGCTGATGGGCGGACGGTAAAGCACCGCAAAATCCACCCCCCTTTTAGGGTTTCCAGGGGCATGATGTTCTGGAGGGTGTGAAGGTGTGAACATCTGGGTTTAGTCCGTGGGGGAGTGCTTAAGTCCGGGGGCCCGGGGTCTCACGGTGTGCGAGGTTATGGAAGTGCGCATGTTAGGGAGACATGCTGGAGCTGCTTAGTCCGTCCTTTGGGGCTCTGTGAAGGGCCATAGAGAGGTGGTTTTCGCGGTTTGTCTCCTGGAAGTGTGAAAAAACCTGTTTGCCTTTTGCCTTTGCCTGTGAGTGTGAGACCCTGCTAACAGCAGTGAACCTGCTGCCAGCATTACTAACATATTAATCAGGCGTTTTAACACTATAGCCCACAATTCCTGGAAGTTCCAGGCCAAATTTGGGAGCTCATAGGCGGCCTGCCATACGCCCCCACTAGTGGAAAGCAGAAAAAAGTAATGAAAACGGTCAATTATATCTTAAAATAATCAAAAATGAAGTTTTCGCGAAAAAACGACAGAGTGCCAACGGAGGAGGGGCTCCAAAAAGCTCAAGTCTTAGGCGCTTCGGGCGGAAGCCCCGGACACTTTTCCACTCCCCCGATGCATTTTACAACGGAGAGGGGAATCGAGAAACCCGGTTTTTGAGAGAAAAAAAACGGCTGTTTCACATCATGGAGGAATGTTTCCGCTACATGAGTGCTTTGGCTCGGATACAATTGTTGCATGGAGACCCCCCAGCATGGTTCTTACCAAACTTTAAGTTTTTGAACTGGTCTCTGGAGGAATGCAAGGGGAGTTGTCAGGGAATTATGAGACACTATTTTGGGATACAATTTCTCAATTTTCACCCCTTTTCTCTGGTTCTCCCAAAAGATAACAGAGTTTTTCCTGACTCTGGAGGAATGTAAGGAGAGTTGTCAGGGGACTCTTGCGGGCTCATGATGCACTATTTTCGGATACTTTTTTTCATTTTCAGCCCTTTTCCATGGATGAATTGAAACTTATTTTTTTACATTTTGGTCAATTTGACCCAGTTCTGGCACCGCATTGCCTGGAGGATAGGACCGAGAGATGACAGACTCTCTGGCCGCCTCACAAGTCACTATTGTCAGACACTTTATTTGCTTTACCCCGGTTCTATCACTCTTTCCTCCTTTGACCATAAAACGTGTTTCCTGCTGGGGTACTGCCTGGTTCCGGGGCACCCCAAACCCTCTCATGGTCGGGGCACCATGAATTGATGCATCGGACCCAATGTTGCCATCACCATTGGTGCGGAGGTGGGACCATTTAACCCGGTGGAAACCCAAGGCCTCCCTTGGTCCGTGTACCAGGCATTGAAGCATCAGACCCATTGTTGCAATCACCGGTTACGCTAACGCATATAAACGGAGAAACATAAAATAATTGAAATACAATTCACTGTGTCTGTTTCAGTAAGGATGTCATCCGAATGCCCGGTGTGCAGACTCTTCTATCTGGCTTTGAACAAGCACCTTAAGCACAAACATGCAGTGCGGAACTTGGAGGAAAGAGGCATCATTCTTAAAATGGCCAGTGGCAGAATAAATGTTCGGACCAAACCCTGTCCCATCACAGGGTGTTCGTATGATGGGAAGAAACTAGACCGTCATGTAACTCATGACCACCCTGAGTTCTCCCGAGATGAGGCACATCAGGTCCTGGCAAGGCTGAACCATAGTGTGGCCCTGCAATTGCTCCATGACCTCAGAGAGACTAATCCCATCATTGGAATGGCTACATCATTGGATATAGACAATGAGGAGGAATACCCGGTGCACCCTCCACCCTTCTCCCCACATACTGAGTGTGACGAAGAGGACTGCAGGCAGGTGTTGCTGGAAAATGTGGCATTGTGGGCTCAGAAGGATGCCCTCATTGATGAGGTGAAGATACTGGGCTCCAGGCTGAAAAAGGGACTAAAACCCAGGAAGCCACGATATAAGGGCCTGGCAATCTCAAGTACCTCCGGCATAAACACAGTAGCCTCCGGTAGTGAGACCCCTCTCAAGACCCCGGTCAAGACTCTCATGCGGTCCCCAGCAGCCTCCGGTAGTGAGACCCCTCTCAAGACCCCGGTCAAGACTTTCATGCGGTCCCCAGCAGCCTCCGGTAGTGAGACCCCTCTCAAGACCCCGGTCAAGACTGTCATGCGGTCCCCAGCAGCCTTCGGTAGTGAGACCCCTCTCAAGACCCTGGTCAAGACTGTCATGCGGTCCCCAGAAGCCTCCGGTAGTGAGACCCCTCTCAAGACCCCGGTCAAGACTGTCATGCGGTCCCCAGCAGCCTCCGGTAGTGAGACTCCTCTCAAGACCCCGGTCAAGACTGTCATGCGGTCCCCAGCAGACTCCGGTAGTGAGACCCCTCTCAAGACCCCGGTCAAGACTGTCATGCGGTCCCCAGCAGCCTCCGGTAGTGAGACCCCATGTGCAGGATCACAAGACTGCCAAGACATTTGGCGAAGCACAGCTGGTGCTTACAGTAAAGGAGTTTAGCTGGGTCATGCGGTGGATGGGGATAAAAGAAGGCTTGTCGGGTCCTCAGAATGAATTCTTCCTTTTCACAACGGGGAAGCATGCCTCCAAGAACCTGAAGGGCTTGTGCTGATGCTGGGCTAGAAACAGCCTTCACCTTCACAATCCTGTGCACTGCATTGGCTGACAATATCAAGCATCACCAAGATCCAGAAAGCAGTTCGATTCTCGCCAGGTTTATGTGTCACAATGTAAGCACTGCGGACCGGTTCTACGTGAATACGCCTGGAATAAAGGAGGGATTGAAGAACGGCTCCATGTTCAGTGCGGCAGCAGCTGCAGCAGCATCATCGGAAGGATTTCTACCGCCGTCAGATACCTTTGAAGAGGGCTCAGGGGCGGAGAGCAGCGATACCTCTTCTTCAGGGCCGGTTGATACTCCTGATGTGGGGGTAGGGACCGTGGACTCAACCTTTTTTCGGTTAGACGGCTAATATGGCCCCCGCTAATCGTGTTTTTATTATGTTTATTATGCATATTGTGTATACTGTTTTTGTAAAAATCGTGTGATAATTAAATAAATAAAAAAGCATTTATATAACCTTGAAGATTCCCAGGGGTTGATACAGTGCCAGGTATCAGAATATTTAAACAAAGTTTACCCAGGATTCAGACACCTTCCCTGGCTTGTAAAATGCTGTGATGCGCCCTGGAGGTATCAGACTATTTTAAACAACTTTTCCCCGCCTTTCAAACACTTATTCCTGGGTTTTAGCCTGTCATTTTGCACGATATGATTTAACATTGAACCTCTCCTGGAAATGGACATATTCTTTGGATTTCCAGGAGAGGTTCAATGTTAAATGATATTGTGCAAAATGACAGGCTAAAACTCTCTTCCAGACGTTTAAAAACACTTTTCCCGACCATTTAATAATTATTTCTGGCTTGTAAAGTGCAGTGATGAGCCCTGGTAGTATCAGACTATTTAAAGGGTTACCAGGAGCATGAGAATATCCTCCACAGAAGGGGGGGTGGTGGTGCCGTGAAGAAGGCCGAATATGGATGCTGATGGGCGGACAGAAAAGCACCACAAAATCCACCACATTTAAGTGTTACCAGGGGCATGAGGTTCTGTAGGGTGTGATCATCTGGGTTTAGTCCGTGGGGGAGTGCTTAAGTCCGGGGACTCATGGTGTGCAAGGTTATGGAGGTGTCCATGTCAGGGACACATGCTGGAGGTCATTAGTCCGTCCTTTGGGGCTCTTTGAGGGGCCACAGAGAGGTGCAATTACTGGTCTCTCTCCTGGAGGTGTGAAATAAGCAGAGTGCCCATGTGAGGGAGACATGCTGGAGGTCTGTAGTCCATCCTTTGGTGGTCTGTGAGGGGCCACAGAGAGGTGGTTTTTGCGGTCTCTCTCCTGGAGGTGTGAAATAACCTCAGTCCCCATTTCAGGGACACATGCTGGAGGTCTGTAGTCCGTCCTTCAGGGGTATTGAAGGGGCAACAGAGAGGTGATTTCCCCAGTCTCTGTCCTGGATGTGTAAAATAACCTGAGTCCCCATTTCAGGGACACATGCTGGAGGTCTCTCTCCCAAGAGTGGATGTCCATTGCCTCTAAATAGAGGTGAAATTAGGTCTGTCACTTTGCATAACCGCACCACTGTCAGACGTCTCCCGAGAGTGGACGTCCATTGTCTCTTTGGTTACCCAAAGTGACAGACCTAACTTTACCCCTATTTAGAGGCATGTGTCCCTGAAATGGGGACTAAGGTTATTTCACACATCCAGGACAGAGACCGGGGAAATCACCTCTCTGTGGCCCCTCCAAGACCCCCAAAGGACGGACTACAGACCTCCAGCATGTGTCCCTGAAATGGGGACTCAGGTTATCTCCTTTATTCCAAGCGTATTCGCGTAGAACCGGTCTGCAGTGCTTACGTCGTGACACATAAATCTGGCGAGAATCAACCTACTTTCTGGATCTTGGTGATGCTTGATATTGTCAGCCAGGGCAGTGCGCAGGATTGTGAAGGTGACGATGTTTCTAGCCCAGCATCAGCCCAAGCCCTCTTCAAGTGAGCGTTCAGGTTCTTGGAGGCGTACGTCCCCGTTGTGAAAAGGAAGAATTCATTCTGAGGACCCGACAAGCCCTCTTTTATCCCCATCCACCACATGACCCTGCTAAATTCCTTTACTGTAAGCACCAGCTGTGTCCCTCGCCAAATGTCTTGGCAGTCTTGTGATCCTGCACGTGGATGATGTAGCCCTCAGCAGTGCCCATTCTGTCCGCCTCAAAGACCTCAGTGTTGGTCATGTTTGCATACACACCCGGACGGTGGCCATACAGAAGGCTCCAATGGAGGGTTAGATAGCCATATGGCTATGAATATTACATGTTGTGAGGAAACTTTTCCACCAATAATACCAATAAGTACTCCAAAATGTATTCTCTTCAGGTTTACGAAAGTAACTGTAATCAGATTACTCGTTTTTGAAATGTAACGCCATCTGAAGACACTTGATTTTTGTATTCTGATTACGTAACGCCGTTACATGTAGCCGTTACATGTAGCCGTTACAACCCAACCCTGTGTATTAGGGGTGTAACGGTATCCGTATTCGTCCCGTACCGTCACGGTTCGGACGTCACGGTTCGGCACATGCAGTCACACGGCGAATACGCCTTTTTTTACGAGTGGGAAAAAAGTCTGTCACTCTATTACACTATATATAATCCAGGGGGCGGTATTGCGCCTAAAAGCCAGCCGCCCGTAAATAACAAATGAAGAACAAAACACAACAAAACGAACACAATACATGAAGAAGAAAAGTTAGTAGCTATGGCGAGTTCACACAACACACAGGAGCTTCTTTTAAATCAGCTGTGTGGGAACATTTTGGGTTCCCTGTGGACTACAACAATGATGGGGTGCGAGTTATGGATCGGACGAGGACGGTGTGTCGGCGTTGTTCGACTATGCTAGTGGTAACACGTCAAACATGCTCAATCACATCCGAGTCAGTCTCAGTCCCCAGCGAGAGGGTTTTCTCGACGGCAGGTGACATAGTTACCGCCAACAGATCTGCCCTCAC
Source organism: Gymnodraco acuticeps (assembly GCF_902827175.1). Classification (NCBI taxonomy): domain Eukaryota; kingdom Metazoa; phylum Chordata; class Actinopteri; order Perciformes; family Bathydraconidae; genus Gymnodraco; species Gymnodraco acuticeps. The sequence goes on along the minus strand of NW_022991168.1, from coordinate 725,728 downwards.
TACTGAAAACGTAGACAAACTCATCTTTTTGAAGAAAAACTTGAAAATATAGTAAAGCTTGAGTACCTTTATTTAGGCATAATGGCCTCACACACACTCACAAGTTAATTACACATGTTAGACATTGCTCCTAAAGGTACAGATTTTATTTTGTTTTATATTTATCATTGTATTTATTTTATATTTTGACATCAGGAGATGTTATACAGTTCTGTATTGCCTTTTATTGATTGTGATTCAAACACTCTCTTATTATTTATTTTAATATTTTCAACATATTTCGACATTCTTTTTAGTTGTACAGCTTATGTGTATGTGGTACTGTTTGTGGTTTGTTTTTAACTGTGTAATACAGTTAATGATTCCAAATGGTAGAGTTCCTTATTTTCATACCAAAACTTGCACTACTGTTAAAAATAAATAACAGCAAAAAAAATTATGCATTTGGGACTTTTTTTTGCTTTTCCTTGTTGTACCGAACCCGTACCGAACCGTGACCCCCAAACCGAGATATGAACCGAACCGTGACTTCTGTGAACCGTTACACCCCTACTGTGTATATCTCTCCGGACTGTCCACCAGCAGATGAAAAACACCCACCTCTCCGCCTCTTCCAAGGGACGAGGGAACCGTGCGGCAGAGTTTCCGTTAACATTTTTTCTTCTTCTGACAGCCCAGCAGCAGGATAGGTGGGGAGAGGGAGACGTGGGGAGAGGGAGACAAGGCTATTTCATCTTTATCAGAAAATGATCGTATAGATCACTGCTAGATGAGGGCAACTCTTCTTGGAGTCTGGTTTTTTTAAAAAAACAGCTCTCTGTTATCATGGTGCGCGCCGGAACCAACAATCAGTTTTTACCGTAAATGAGTTTGGTTCAGAGGATAAAACACATAGGCCTACAACATTAATTAAACTCGAGATTTGTTCACTTGAATTTCACTTTGAATACTTGGATATTCTCAATGGGTGAATACATTTTTTTATAATAATAATAAAATAATAAAAAAATGTAAAATTACACCGAAGCTTTATCAGGGTGGGCCAATGAGTAAACTGGGTGGGCCTGGGCCCACCCTGGCCCTATGGTGGCTATGCCACTGGGACACACACACACAGAGCTGAGCAGAGCACATACTTAATCTTAACATCATGCGCCTTGGTGACCGGACATCTCCTTCATAAAACTAAACTGCTATGCTGAAATGTAATGTGTAAGAAGAAAGTGTTTTTGAAAATGTTCATAGGAGTTATAGCGACATCTTGTTTTATGGCGAGGGATGCGTTTCCATGGAAACGGCATATGATGAAACCCCATAATTGACGTAGAGCTGTTGAGGGCTGGACCGGTGATATAGAAGTGAAGGTTGGACTTACAGTGACATCCTGTTTCATGGCGAGTTATTTGTCGCCATGGCAACGGCATTTGATGACACCCTACGCTTAGATGCGTTGATGGCTGCATCGTTACCAAACCTGTGAAGTTCTGGGCTGTTTGGAGTATTTTCACTGAAGTTATGAGAAAACCGTGTTTCAAGGCGAGCATGGTGTTGCCATGGTAACGGCATTTGAAGAAATCTTAAAACTGTCCCGTATATGTCTTCACGGCTGGACTGTTAGCACACATGTGAAGTTTGAGCACTTTTTGAAAATGTTCATAGGAGTTATACAATACATTAGGAGGTTACATTACTTACTCTCTCTCTCTCTCCTCTCCGTCTCTCTCTCTCTCTCTCTCTCTCTCTCTCCTCTCTCTCTCTCTCTCTCTCTCTCTCTCTCTCTCCTCTCTCTCACTCTCTCTCTCTCTCTCTCTCTCTCTCCTCTCTCTCTCTCTCTCTCTCTCTCTTCGTCATATGATGATGACACCCCATAATGGACGTAGAGCTGTTGAGGGCAGGACCATTAACCTTTATCTGAAGTCTGCTGCTCTGACCATGTCAGTTGGAGTGATGACATCATCGTGTTCCATTACACAGGTGTTTATATTTGAACTAACGAGGTGTGCAGCCTGAAATTACAATGGGCTTTAATGGAGGCATGTTGAAGGTTTTTGTCACTTCATGCCCTCACGAGGCATTTTGTTGAATTATTTTTGCTTAATTATTTGTCATTTTTCAAGCAACGAGATGTTTTCCTACGTTTGTCATGATAAATGATGTCTCAGGAATGTAGGGTTTTGGAATTATGGCAGTTTTAAAAAAATATATGAAGGCAAATTTCAAGATGTTCTACCCACTAGCTGTGATATCACACACTCTAGTTAATGTTAAAATCGGAAGAAAACCTCTTTAACAAGGTCTGAACAATGTTTAATATCTCTAAAAGTAAGAATCAGATTTTGTTTTACAGGAATAATGTCAGAAAGATGTGTAACATTTTAAAGTTGGAATAAGGTTTCTGAGTGAAAGTATGAATGAATAGTTAGCAGTTGAAGTCGCATGAAGATTTGTTGAAGTCTGAAGAATCTCTCCATTGACTTCAATGGTTAAAAATGTGATGTATTATGGGATGTATCTCTGGAATTATGAAAGTTATGCATGAGAAAAGTAAGAGCCATCGATTCCCGACCGAGCTGAACGTTTTGATATTTGAACGGAGTTTCTGCGATGTTCAATATGGGAGGAGAAGAGGGCCAAAATAAGTCGGCGGAATAATACACTTTTTGTCCGTAGAATAACATTTAGTGGGAATGCTGTTATCAGCATTCCCACTAAATAATTGGTTAACACGTAGCAGCCTGCAGTCACTCTTAAGCTGTTGATGAAGGTAAACACAGTGAAGGCGGTGCGTAAAAAGGCACAGCTCTCGGCGCGCTGGTGCTGCACTTCTCAGAGGCAGAGTATACGTCCCGCTGCCTCCTGATGCTGCAGCCATTTCATGAAGTGAAGGAGGTTTTCATTCTATAAAACAGTTGTGGCAGCAGATACCGTGAGAGTCTCGGACATGAATTCATAGATCAAGGCAGACTGGTTTACAGTTTTGCCAATCCGGTGCTTAAACAAGTAGCTCTACACCCCTGGCCGACATGTCCTTAAAATGAAGTCTGAGTTTGAAATATATCTCAAATAATGTATGCACTGCCATTTCCCCACATAAACATATCAGTCTGCAATTAAACGGTTGTCTCCTGTGCGCTCCTCTTCCTACTTGGCGCACCGGTAGGTAACTTTCTCCTGCGAACGAGAGGCTGAGACCTGCTGAGCCGCCAAATCCCTCGGAACACCATAAAAGCCATTTTCAACTGTTTTCTGATGGAACTAGGCTACTGGATGAAATAATATGACTGGTATAGGTGCGAAAATGAAACACTTTTTGAAAAGACCTTATGATAAAAATATTTTTATATATTTATAATTCTGCAAAATATTACGATAAATTCACAGCTATTTCGCAGCCCGGCAGTAACACCTCCCGGGGGTTGGGAACCCCTGATTTAGAGGACACATTTCATTTTCAGCCACTCTCCTTTCCTGGTTAAAATACCACAGTAGCTCCCGACCTTTTTTTAATGGTAACTAAGAAGATTTTTTTCTTTAAATTGAAGTTAAATGCATCTGGTGCACTTTGAGGGCAACATTGGGATACAACTCTCAACACTCATATGAAACAGAACTAATAAAAAAAACATTAGAATATGCTCACAACCAATAACAAATGTTTATAATATTTAAACTCCTCTCTCCTATCTTACCTAGTCTGCATTCTTTCTTGTTATTTATGCATATTTTACTAATCACTCCCCTTTTAAACTGTGTTTTGATTTTTTTACTGACCAATAGTACACATTGGAATGATTTCTTAACTTATTTTTTACAACTATATTAAATAGATGCAAATATTTGTTTACATAGATGACCAAACTGTTTGAGACCCACTGAGATAACTTAGACTAAAGTTTACAATCGAATCACTCAACGAGTCGTTTACCTCACCTAAACTGACGTTATCTCAGCCTCTCGGACTCTCCCTCTCCTTATTGTTAAAACAGCTTCTAATCTCCGTTAGCTCCGAGCTAGCACCAGATGCTAACAACAACCCCCGTAACTGGTGCTGTGTTTATATCTAGTGCCTGTTGCTTCTAAAACATATGACTTTCCCTACGGGGATATATTAAGGTTTATCTTATCTTAATGTGTTCCACAGGCTGGAATCTTGTGTAGCAATTAATTAACGCTGTCTTTTCATATGTCCCTTAACAGGAGGAGTTTGTTTGTGAACCACCAATGATTACTCGTCACACCTCCAAGATGTTTGTGATGGAGGGTCAGGAGGTCAGCCTACGCTGTAAGTCCATCGGCGATCCTGAGCCTTCAACACACTGGGTCAGTCCTGATGGAAAGCTTATAGGCAATACGTCCAGAACCATCTGCTATGAGAATGGCTCGCTGGACATCCTCAAAGCCTCAGTGAAGGTAGATGCATGCTATAATTCTCATGGAATTAGTATATTTGTGTGTAAACTGTTGGCCTATTTTCTATGCATTGCTGTTTAATTGAAAGATACCAAAATATGTTGCAGCTCATAATCATTTACTGTGTACTGTTTAGTGTGTAAAGACTAGTCAGCTTATTATATTCATTTTATGAAGAATATTTGAAAACAAATAATGTTGCCTTGAATGCTGTTAAGAGTTTAGAAAAACATTGTTTTGTGAGTATACGCATGTTTCAAAATCAATAAGGAATTATTGACTTTGTTATTGTTTTTGACAGTTATTAATGCTTAATGAAATTAAGAACTAAGATACATAATAGCTTCAAATAGGAGACATGGGATTTATTTACCATTTGGGAGGGGAGTAGCCCTGTATGTAGGGATTTGGCTTGGTTCAAGAGGTTCGCCTGTTCAAGTACAGGTAGACTGTTACCTGAGAGGCTTCTCAATACTCTAATTTCCCTCCTCGACTCCTCGGTCCTCCAGTAGTGACCCGGAAATGGATTTCAGCCCGCCATTTTGAAGGACATCTCATTTCTCTAAATGCACACCGAGGATCGAGCGTCGAGGAGGCTCTCTGGAGGAACTATAACCGAGGATACACTGATGGTTCCTCCATGGCTCCTCCGCGGATGCATTTCCGGGAACGGTGGAGGCGTGACACACGGCCGGACTTATCTCAGCCAATGACAGCTCTGCATGCATCCCCTGGATATTATTTTATTAACTGCTCTCATCGCAATGCGATGTTTCCAGAGAGAACAGCTGTGAGGTCCATGCAGAAAGCAGAGCAGTGTGTATAATATATATCACTCAGTAGAACAGGCCTACTCTCTTTATTTGCTTTAGTTTAGTAGATATCTACAAACAAAGAGTCGATACTTTTCAAAGACCATTTAGTGCTTCACATAATAAAATACACAACGGCTGTAGCCTGATTATGCTTTAGGAGCTGTAGGTGTGTGTGGTACAGTGTGTAGGTGTGTGTGTGGTACAGTGTGTAGGTGTGTGTGTTGTACAGTGTTTAGGTGTGTGTGTGTTGTACAGTGTGTAGGTGTGTGTGTTGTACAGTTTGTAGGTGTGTGTGTGTGGTACAGTGTGTAGGTGTGTGTGTGGTACAGTGTGTAGTGTAGTGAAAGATTTGTATTTATTCATGTTAGCAAACTATGGATAAGCTTAAAATGGGAATAATTTGGGTAAAACTGTGAGCTGGATTTGGGGCCTGTTGACATGTGTTTTTGAGGACAAAGGAAGATGGGGGAAGGTGAGAGCATGTCTTGATTTGCATTCAACTTATCTAGCTACAGTGGTTGGGGAAACCTAAGGTCGGAGGTGTCTGCGATATTTGGGCTGCCAATCAATGAGCTCCAAATGAGAGGATCTGATAACTCCTCCCATTGTCAAAGAGTATAAACACAGACACACACGCGGTGTTCAGCCTCTTTCCTCTGGCTGGCTCACGTGCAGGTAAATTCGGGATCCCAAAGATTATCTGTATTGAATTTGTACTGTATTGATTGTATTGTATTGTCATATTACCATTAAAGTAGATTATTGTTTACTTGGTAGCTCTGGATTTCTTCCTGTATTAACCAGCTTGATAGGGACGCGCAGAGATTTGAAAAGCGGACCAGATATCCCTTTTAATCTCTAACAAGTGGTGACCCGGACGTGCTAGATATAACGAAGCTGAGGAAGAATCCAGACGACGAGAAAGTTTAAATGGAATATACAATGCATATTTTACTATGTTAGGAAAGTTATATACAAAACGTGAACGTTGATCGCCAGGTAGACGGAAAGTCCTGCGTAACGTAAATAGAGCAGTTTGGCGCGGATCTGCAGGTAGTTTATTCCTGAGTGGCGTGGAGACGGTGCAGTTTGTTTGGTTGCGAGGTTTGATTCCTGCACGACAAAACCTGGAAACACGATATTTTAGATCGGGTCGCCGTTTAAAACTGGGGTTAAATAACAGACCAAGGCTGAAAGCTAAAAGCCAGAGGTCTGTTATATGTTAAATCGAGGGAGAGCGTTTCCCTTTGTCTGTAAACTTCTGCTGCTGCCATCTAGTGGCTGAAAGGGGGTATCACACCCTTGACATTTTTATATGGTTTAGCTTCGAGCTTCGAGTTTAATCTGTAAACTTCTGCTGCTGCCATCTAGTGGCTGAAAGGGGGTATCACACCCTTGACATTTTTCATTACATTGCTGGCCGGTATTGAAGACGGGAAGCACGTTAATAGTAACAACGACAATAGCCCAGTATATTAATACAAGTGAACACATATTAATTAAGTCAGAGAAATAAAAGCAAAGTTAAAAAAGGAACATGTTGGCACCTTCTTACACATTGTGTAGCCGTACCGCCACCTTTCCAGAAACGGCACGGCAGTTAGAACTGATTTTGGAAAACTGGTACAAAACAATAAGGAATTGAACATTTTTTACAACGACAGCACCAGGAGATGAGTAAACTCAAGAATCTGTAGAGTGTAAATACATTGTGAAAAACACATTTTACACTTGAACTGTTTGCACATCATAGACAAGGAATTTAGACAATATAAATAAATGTTCAGAAAGTAGACATAGGCCTACACTTGATTCAAATTTCATTACTGTGATCCGATTGGTGTGCTCTGCAGGTTTACTATTGTTCGAAGTAACAGTGGGATTTAAAATGAGAGAAAATATGGGGATGTTTTTTTTCGTAGTGTGTGGAATATGTGATGCTGGAAACATGTAAGTATTTCAGAGTTGTGTTGGGTAAATATGTAACAATGGATGAAACAATTTTTGGAGTGAGTTTTTGTAATATCATTAGTAGACATGAATTATGTTGTTTAGATGGCATTTAACAACTAAGACAGATAGTATGATTAGAAAGAGACAGAGTGGAAAGGGTTGGATTTATTTAACATCAGTGTGCTAGACTTCTTATACTGTAGGTAAGGTGTCCCGAGACCTGGACTCCCCCTCTGAGTTAGAAAGGCTTCGATCCCGACCCTCCAAGCACACAAAAGACCTAACCCAACAGGAGACTCCTCCTTCTCCATCGTACAGACAGAGAACCAGAGCTGAACCAACAACAGCAACAAGAATACATCAAGACTGCAGCCAGAACTATCTCCACATGTGGCATCCAGAACCAAACAGCATGCTGACATACAGAGAGATACTCTCATCAGCCCCTCAGACAGGACATGAGAGCAGAATCCGCCCTCCATAAAAACAGCAGAGAGACTGTAAAGGAGGAGTGCAACAACAGTGGCATGATGGGGCTGCAGATGTAACTGGGCCAATGGCTGCCTAAAAAAGTTACAGCGGATGGATTCAACAGCTGATGGACTGAAGAGAAGACAGAATCAGAGGAGTTGGCATGGTCGATTAGAAGTGAGGAGGCCGGGGTCACGGCTTGAGAAAACCAGGGGAGGAGAAAAGGAGAACGGGAATGAGTGAGTTTACACATAAACACACTTATTCACAAAACGCACATTTAAATAACTTGAATTAACTTCATAAATACGTAAAGACAGAAAGATTTATTAATCAATTGGTAAATTAAAAATAGCAGTAAAGAGGAAACTATTAAAGTAAAATGATAATCATCCTAAAACACACTGACAGAGTAGAACCATATTCTTCAATATTTTCATCATGTTAACAAATCATTCTCCAAGAGATTCACGTGTGAATAAAGTAGCGATCTCATTGGTTACAATATTGATCACCATTAAAAGGATAGTTTTAGGAACCACTCTATAGGACAAATCTTTATTTGTATTAATAATGTTAAAGGGAGAGCTGGTGCCAAGCACATATGAAATTCCAATCTAAAGTGTTGATTTCACCATTGTGGCATAGTTATTACCATAGGTTTAAATCCTTGATAAAGGAGGGAGTAATTGTTGCATGTTCGGACACCCAAGGTTCCACACACTGCTAAAGAGTTTAACATTGTTTTTTAAGTAGACCAGAATTAAAGATAAATGAGTATGATGAGCTATGAAATGCAGAGCGACACAGATCCTAGTAATGTTTTGACTCAAGATAATAGTTATGTACACAAGTTTCTGAAATAGATCATTAGACATTTTAATACTAATTAGGTGTAAATGGATTGCAGTAGTAGTAGTACTCGAAGGAAGTGAGTTTTGTACCAAGTTTCAGGAAAAGTGGGAGGCAGAAGTCCCAATGACAAGTGAGAATCATCTTGAAAATCATAGTTGAAATCGTGACATATTTTTGTAGACAAAGGATACTGGCCTATGCTGAAATGTCAAAGTCTCTGCAGAGCACGACACATGGATAAAAAAGATTGAGACCAACTGACCTTTGACCCTGACCGACAGTGTAACTTGACAAGGCACTGTGGATGACTGACTCTGGGGTGAAGCTGACCAAACTTGACATGACAACCAGACAGTGTGAGTGTGAATGTATGCCGGCATGTGATCAGTGTAACTGCATGATTCTAAAACAATAACCAACCAAGCATGTTTTTGGACTAACATATTATTTTGGTGCTCCAAGGGAAACGAGAGGTTTCCTAAAAATTCCACAAAAAGGGGAAACCGCACATGTGACCCGGTTATATTTTACTCTCACATGAGTTGGCGGTTTGCAAATGTAAAACTAAAATCTGAAGATTCTGTTTCTTTTAGGCCTGAAGGACGGAGAGGAACACTTCTTTTCACTGAAGTGTTTACTGTGGAAATAATGATAATGGATGTCAAATTGTAAATAATGTTCATTATGTCCCTAACCAATTACCTGGCAGTTTTTGTTCCCCTCCCATTAAAGGGTTTTGTTACACATGATTTCATGTGTAAAAGGGGGGAGTGTGTATAATGTATAAATGTCAACATGGCTGTAAAATTCACAATTTAAATTTTTCTTTTAAGGATTGACAGAAACCTTCCGCCCCAACTCAGATGTTCAAACTGAGCATTGAATGTAATTAACCTGCTCCATATCTGGGGATAAGATACTGTTTGATGAATGTTGAGATGTTTCTAAATATTGATTTGAGTTATAACAGGTAACACAGAATCAGTGGCCAAGGGGCTACTGTGAGAGATGTAATTCCAGAATAAAATACCGAAGAAGTTGACCTGTGATAATGAAACAATTTTGTAATAGTTTAACAGACATTAGAGTAACTGAGGTTTGAAATGTAGAAAGAACATATTACAGTTAAAGCTAAAACATAGTAATGTATTGAGACAGAATTTAATTTAGACAACATCATGTAACTAAGAAGTAAAAGCCATAGACTTTATTGTTTAGGTCATTATGGGGATATACATTTCATCTAAATTTATAATAGAAAGACATTTGATGACAGTTTGTTGGAATTCTGTATTCATTTTTTCAGCGTGATAATATCTAAGCACTGACAGGTAGAAGCAGTATCACCAGGAAATCATTCACTTTGTTAGTATCGTGATTTTGGTTGTTTTTGAATCCATAACATTAGTGTGTTTCTTTACCAGAAACATTAGCAGTTCATATTATATTTGGATTTTAAATAGGATTTCATTTAAAAATAAACACGGATGCTTGTCAGAAATTCAGAGCTATTGAAATATGTTATTTAGTTTAACTAAAGATGTTGAGGTTCTTATTTAGTTGGCACAATCCAAGTATTAAGATTCTGAAGCTGCACTGGCAGATAGGAGGTCTACAATTAATTTAGAAAACCTGTTCACAGACGGCTGTTGTTTCAAGACACCCCACCAACAGGCTCCAAGTGGGTCAAAACAGCTGAGCGTAGGCTTGAGGGAGTTGTATCAGATTTCTCCACACAGGTTGCTGGCGCCAAAAGGGGGACCCGAGAAGCACGAGGCCGACACAGCAGAGTTCGTCTGGCTGAAGGTCATCAGGACAAAGTGGCTCAACCCCAGGCTCTCCAGCCCCGACCGAGTGACCCAGCGGACCTCTTATGCCGTCTGCCTGGGAGAAAAGGGGGACAGCTCGTACCACGGGAGCCAGTGTGCGGCGGGGAAACCACCTGCTAGGACCAGGGGACGACATCAGGACGGACGTGGCCCTGGCAGAGGTGGACTACTCGGAAGCAGCGGACTGGAGGAGCAGGACCCTGGAGACATCCTTACAGCAGACGACCCGGGAGGCATCATCAGCGGGCCGGAGAAGGAGGATCGGGAAGACATCTCTACAGCATCGACCCGGAAGCCGCCATCAGCGGGCCGGAGAAGGAGGATCGGGAAGACATCTCTACAGCATCGACCCGGAAGCCGCCATCAGCGGGCCGGAGGAGGAGGAGGAGGAAGACATCTCTCTAGCAGGCAGCCCAGAAGCTGCTGTCAGCAGATCGGGGGGACAAAGACACGGCAAGCCAGGACGGCACAGGGGACTTGTCGAGGCAGCAGAGGAGTCTACTTCTCTCTGATCAGTTCCACCCGTGAAGGGGAAGCCGCATCTCCCCCTCCCTATTAGCTGTCCTTGTGGGCTATTCCTCCGAGGGGGGGGGGGCTGATGATTCTAGCACTCAGCTGCCCCCTCATGGTTCCTTCACTGCCATGGAAAGTGGTGTTCTGTCTCCATGAAGTTTTCAAGTACTCTAAATACCAGCTTCGGATGGATTTATACAATGTTTGGGGGACGGACACAGTAGAAAAGAATGACAGTGGGTATATTTCAAAATGCCTTGTCTAAGTTTATCTCTGGAGAAGGAGATAAAAAGGGGGATTTGTAGTGAAAGATTTGTATTTATTCATGTTAGCAAACTATGGATAAGCTTAAAATGGGAATAATTTGGGTAAAACTGTGAGCTGGATTTGGGGCCTGTTGACATGTGTTTTTGAGGACAAAGGAAGATGGGGGAAGGTGAGAGCATGTCTTGATTTGCATTCAACTTATCTAGCTACAGTGGTTGGGGAAACCTAAGGTCGGAGGTGTCTGTGATATTTGGGCTGCCAATCAATGAGCTCCAAATGGGAGGATCTGATAACTCCTCCCATTGTCAAAGAGTATAAACACAGACACACACGCGGTGTTCAGCCTCTTGCCTCTGGCTGGCTCACGTGCAGGTAAATTCGGGATCCCAAAGATTAACTGTATTGAATTTGTACTGTATTGATTGTATTGTATTGTCATATTACCATTAAAGTAGATTATTGTTTACTTGGTAGCTCTGGATTTCTTCCTGTATTAACCAGCTTGATAGGGACGCGCAGAGATTTGAAAAGCGGACCAGATATCCCTTTTAATCTCTAACAGTAGGTGTGTGTGTGGTACAGTGTGTAGGTGTGTGTGTGGTACAGTGTGTAGGTGTGTGTGTGGTACAGTGTGTAGGTGTGTGTGTGTGGTACAGTTTGTAGGTGTGTGTGTGGTACAGTGTGTAGGTGTGTGTGTGGTACAGTGTGTAGGTGTGTGTGTGGTACAGTGTGTAGGTGTGTGTGTGGTACAGTGTGTAGCAGAGTTCCCGTTAGCCGGTAATTACCGGACTACGACCGGTAAAATATGCTGAAGACCGGCAAATCTAAATCTCTCCGGTCAAAGTGTCCGTTCAAAATAATTTCCGTTTAGCGCAATACCACATCAGTTGCGCAACTTGCGCCATTTATGTGACAGACAAGAATAGTCAATTCTAATGTCTAACACGTAATGTGGAGAAAGAGATGTCCTGTATGGGTTGATTGTGCGTTGATCTGTTGGTAATGCCTCAAGGTTCCGGTGGGCATGTAAACAAATGCATAATGCTGCGCTATACTTTGCGGCCTCACCCGGTTGCATAGCGACGCTTATTGTTTAGGTGTCTTTTAATAAGCAGGTAGTCCTATCATTAGCTAGAACTAGCTGGATCTGATCGATATGGACATACACGCGAGTAAAGTCTAATCTGACGGGAGAGAGAGATCAGCTGCTGCTGACGAGTCGACACGCAGCTCTGCATGATCACATGCAGCGGTGAGCGGAACAAAACACACACCAGGTTAGAATATCACACGTAGCTATTTTAATGACCTCTCAAACTACCGTAACTAGTTATAGATATGTTTAGTTTTACTGTCGGGTCACTCATTACTGATCCGCGAGCTGCATGATACTGACGGGCTGTCAGGAGAGGGAGAGCGCTCCGTTTATTATTCCAGTGTTATTGTAAATGACTGTACACTTTTGAATAATGTAGTTAATCTACTATAATTAGTTTGTTTAATATCGAATCATATCAATTTGTTTTAAAGCACAATAAATAACAAAGAAGACCTTTGACTGGCACTTTTCTCATTTTGTCCGGGAAGATTTAAACTTTAACGGACATGTTGACCAGCGAAAAAATATTCTAACGGGAACTCTGGTGTGTAGGTGTGTGTGTGGTACAGTGTGTAGGTGTGTGTGTGGTACAGTGTGTAGGTGTGTGTGTGTGGTACAGTGTGTAGGTGTGTGTGTTGTACAGTGTGTAGATGCAGCGGACAGACAGGTCTCAGTTGGTTTGGTGTCCTCTGCTTACTTTTATTAGGCCTACTTGTAAATACAACTTTTGGCCCGTAATTTCAATTCCCCATTTCAGCGACCAGAGAGAAGGGGGGGGGGGATATATCCAGTCTCTGATTGTGTTATGTTATTATGAGAGTGCTCTCATACTTGTTTGATTCTGAAATTGTATATATTTATATAAATATATGTAGAATAGAATATAATTGTTTAATGTCATTACATACATGTACAATGATATAAAAAAAACGCAGCATACATACTTAGGAATAAGGAATAAAGGAATAAGGAATACAGTGCAGTAATTATTGCCAGGAGTATAAAAATAAAATCTGTAATATAATAAAGAATAATAATAGTATGTATTTATAATAATAATAGTCATCATATATATGTATGTACAGAGTCACATTTATGATGATTAAGAGGTATGATTTCAGGTGTTAAGAGCAATGATGGCTCTTGGGAAAAAAGTGTCTTTGAGTCTGTTTGTTTTGGATTGTATACACCTGTAGCACCTGCCGGGCCGGAGGGCAGCAGGTTGAACAGGTGAAAGCTGTGTGTGTATATGTCCGCATCTGTAGCCTGTTATTGTGTCATTATACCGCACTGTGAATGAATCAAAGTAAATATATAAGTCATCATGAACACATCTGTCCATCAGACAGAGTGCTGCTGTGCCTCCTGTCATCATTAATGGACGTCTCTTTAAAATGACCGCTCAGAGGAGAGGAGTTCTCACTTCTCTAACCGCCTGCTGCTTCCCCTCCTCTCTCCTCGGCTCCCCTCCTCTCTCCTCGGTTCCCCTCCTCGACTCCTCCGCTCGCATCTCCTGTGGGCGGGACTAAGTCTCGAGGATAGGAGTCGAGGATAGGAGTCGAGGAGGGGAAATTAGAGTATTGAGAAGCCTCTCTGGAGACCAACCATTTTGCCTCCTGCCTTCTAATGCTAGGATGGGTGAGATGCAGAGTCTTAATTGTACTTTGTGCAGTGCTTTTTATATGTGTCGTAAATTAAAATTAGATTTGATTCAAATCCTCCATAATTACATAACACCTCTACAACCAGAACTGCAGCTTAGTGTTGGCATTTAGGAGGAAACTCAAATAGAATGAAGAAAGAATTGCCAGGATATTTTTTCTAAGACACTTCTTTATTTCATCTGTAAAAGCAAGGGGGGAAATGTTTGTTTTAGTAATACACTAGTTGGCTACATGAGGCTGAATTCCCATAAAAGCAAATACTGTATAAACTTTCCAGCCTTTTCTTTTCTTCAAATATTTGTAGGATTCTGGAAAGTTCACATGCATAGCATCCAATGCGGCAGGGGAAGCCACTGCTCCTGTTGAGTTAGTGGTCAACCCCTCACCACACTTTGACCCTAAATTGGACCCTGACCCGGGGCCTTCAGACATCCCCACATCTATCAAGTCCAACGCAAGCGGGGGTCAGGCACGTTCCGACCTGCAGAGGGTCAGTGTGTCTGATCTTACGTCCAGTGCTGCCACCATCAGATGGCCACCGCAGAACCACATACCCGGAGTCCGCATGTACCAGATCCAGTACAACAGCTCTACTGATGATATCCTGATATATAGGTGAGTGTGGCTGCTTTGGGTTGGATCGATAATGTGTCTGATTTAACTTTTGTCCTGTGACAGGACATAACTGATGTTCACGCTCAAGCTTTCTTCTGCATCTTCAAATCAATTGTTTGGAGATAATTATAGGTTAATGATCCACTATAAGACAACATGATTTCTGTTCAGATACTCCACAGTAAGAGACAAGTTACAGAAGACCATATGATAATTTTTTTGATGCAGAACATCAGCTACTCTTGAGGATAAAGGTCCCATGTGATGGCCATTTCTACTGATCATAAATCCATTGTTGAGGTATACTAAAATAGATTTATACTGTGCAATTTTCCAAACTCACATTGGTTTCTCATACAGCATCTCTGTAAAGTATGTGTATTCACCGGTATTCACTCTCTGTCCTAAACGGCTTGTTGGAGCTCGCCCCCCCCCCCCCCCCCCTCCCTGTGAGCCCAGTGTGCTCTGATTGGTCAAGCGACGTGCAGCTGCTCGTGAGGTTGTGAGCCTCACAAGCAGTGAGGAGCTGCTGTGAGGAGCAGACAGGGCTCCCGTGTCGGCGAAACAAATACAGCAAGAACAAGCTAAACTCATTCTGAGCCAACACACTCTCACTCCCTAAGCGTCCAGGAGCGACGCTTGGTCAGGGTCCTTTGGCGTGCAGTTGGGACGCGCCGAGGCTCCTTCAGCTTCATAAATGGACGCAAAGAGCTTTCAACTGATTGCAATGTATTCCCATCGGCGGCGGTATTTGACGCTCAGGGAAGCACCGCATCCATTTATGTCGGCAGCTCTTAAAGGCAATGTGAGCGTCCATTCCCATTGGATAACGGATAATTGCACACCCGGAGGTAAGTATTCTCCTTACTGTCCATTGATTTGACAGTGATATCTCCACTACTCATCAACTCAAAAACACCAGATTACCTTTGTTAATTAAACAACATTGATAGGTTTTAAGTGTACTATGCTTTTGTGTTTTTCCCCTTCAATTCTGAGAAACAACTTGTTTTCTCTGAAATGTGGGGCGCCAAAGAGACTACACTACCCACAATCCCCAGCTATTGTTGTGACGACGTCTGTCCGCTTTGCGACAAACCCCGTGATTAATCTTCAGGCTCTGGGATTGGATGTTGGAGTGGCAGTGCGCCAAGGTTACGACGAGCGTCAAGCTCTTTGAAATGGAACGAAACCACGGCAGACTATTCAAAACTGGACTTGAACGCCCGCCCAGAACTACACATGCTGGCTATTGTGTTTCGCAACATTTTCTCCATGGCACGTCTCTACTGGGAATTGTAGTTTTAAAAGACGTTTTCGTTTTTCCCAAAATTAGAAGTTGACAGTATTAAACTGTGTACAGCCCTGGAGGTTTAGGCGATAGGAAACCCATTGGTGTGTACACATTTAAAACATGTAATTACTAAATGGGTGAAAATCGCTTGTATCCATAATGGGCAGCATTAATATATACCCACATGACAGCTCATTGTTTCATTTCATTTCATTTCAAACCTTTATTTATCCAGGTGTATCCCATTGAGATCATTGATCTATTTTTCAAGGGAGACCTGCTCAAGTAGGTTCCACATGAAACATAAAAACATAAACAAAACAACAAAAAGGATATCTTACAGCATCATTACAGGGTTTACAATTTACATAACTATCCACATGTGCAGGTACCAACAGCTTCCGATTGAGTAGCATCCAACCAAGCTTTAAAAACATTTAGGGGCACCAGATTGCTCAGTTTCCATTTCAATTGCAGAGTGTTCCAAGACAGAGGAGCTGCGCATCTAAAAGCTATCTTCCCTAAGACAGTCCTAGCAGTTGGCACATTTAATAAAACCACAGCATGCGATCTCAAGCAGTAGCCACTTACTTATTGTTACTTTGTAATTCTACTCCACGACAATTCAGAGGTTAACCTGGTATTTTTGCTCCACTACATTTACTTTAGTTACTCTGCAGATTCTGATTAATGATGTGAAATATAAACAACCCTTAAAGCAGACTTTAGTTACATCTGAGTAAAATTCAGGGAAAGGTGGTTGTCAAGTGCCAACAATCAGGAGAGATATTTGGTGCTTGAGAAGACTAAACATTTATCTGCAGATCTCTATAAAGTATATTCATTACTCGTTATTCTCTACTAATAGTTAATTAAAAACTGTATATAATTGCTATTTTGCACATCCCTTTCAAGATTTCAAGATTTTGTAAGGTTTATTGACATATCATATACACGACTACGGTGTAGTTATGCAATGAATGAAAATCTTGGGTCACAGGTTCCTCAATAGTGCATTACAAGACATCTATCAATATGTGTGTATACCTCCACCATTAAACTGTCAAAGTATGCACATTTCTTATTCTATCTACATACATAAGAGTATAATTAATGTGTATAATATCAGTTAAAATAAATGCTTCAACATAGTTAACATTGCAGGAAAGCAATATATTAGACGTTAAGTACTTTGTTAGGCTTAATATTTATCTGTAGATAGATACCCCCAAAGCTTTTTTCTTATTTGAAAGAAGACCTTAACCTAAAGTATTCTTTAATGTGTTAATAAAGGTGAATTAGTTTGTCTGTTTTGCACATCCTCTTATTAATATCTTTGGACATCCAGCACTAAACTGTTTTATTGTAGAGATCACTTACAGTATCTTCTTGATTTTTTTATATTCTATACTTCTATCATTGACCTTCTAATTTCCCCCTATGAAAGTATGTACTCTTAATATTTTTTTCATCAAATAAAATTATTAAACAAAAATAACATTATTCAACAAAAATAATTCAATAACGTGCTTTAACCACTAGGCGGTGCACACAAGGTACACACAGCATACTAATAATAACTTTGTATTATTAGTGTAGGACACTTATGTATGTATAACATCTGAAGATATTTAGTTTTATTCATGTTTTTACATAATTTTACAGGATATTGCTATACTATTTCTCCTGTTTTACTTCTACACATTAATATCTGATTTGTAAAACATCACAGACAGAAAGGTATATCCGTCATTTAATGGTAAGCTATTGAAATTGTGATTCCATAGATGTGTCTCCCATCACCCAAATCCCCTGACTATTGTAGGAGCAAACACCATGGTGGTGGCTTAAAGCCCACCTCCGCTCCGCGCCGTCCGTTAGATGAGCCTGGTCAGATTAATAAAAGAAGGAGTTCAAAACACTGGAATAAAAGTTAGAACAATAATCTGATTTTAATGGTAAAAAACACCAATACAAGTTACAGAGTACTCTGGACTCCCAGTTCTACTGCCGTGCGATACAGATATCGGGACCAGCCAGTCAGAAACAGGGGGCATCGTGCATGAATAAACATCAGTATACGTAGACATATTTGGGGGCAGGGTTGTGCGGGTTGCTCCGCCCCCCCAAATCTCTAACTTACACCTGAATTCACTCCTTTACTTTCCCAAGGAATATTTCACACACACTATTCTTTCCCAGACAATCAAACATTGTACACAGATATATTGGTGCCTGAGATTATATTGGCCCCAGAAAGAACCTTGAAAAGAATATGTGTGTGTGCTGGTATCTGGGTCAGTGAGTGTAAGTGAGAAGGTTATATATATAGGATTACTTGAAAATAGTCCCAAATAATACATGTTCACTTCAATACAGATTAAAATAATACATGTTTACTTTAATACAGTTTAGAACAATATATGTTTACTTTACTATTCTCTCAACTCAGTATTTACAAATCAGTAATATCTTTAAAAACGTGCATTGCGGCTAAAACATCCAATCAGCGAGCTGAGGATCTTTCCTACGTCTGTTTCCGGTATTGTTCCTGTTATGAGAGTTCACATTTATGCTACATTCAATCAATCAATATTTATTTATATAGCCCAATATCACAAATGTTACATTTGTCTCAGTGGTCTTCACAGTGTGTACAGAATATCAGTATGACAATACGACACCCTCTGTCCTTAGACCCTCACATCGTACAAGGAAAAACTTCCGGAGAAAACCCACAGTTTAAAGGGAACATGGGAGAAACCTCAGGGAGAGCAACAGAGGAGGGATCCCTCTCCCAGGACGGACAGGCGTGCAATAGATGCCGTGTGTAAATTGAAAAGATAATACATTTGCAACATAGGTAGTCCAAATATTTGGAAATGCATGTGTGTATAATAGGAAGATGAATCCACGAGGATATCCATCCAGGACCTATGATCCAGGACCACAGCCACGACTCAAGATCCAGGGCTCGCGATCCAGGACACAGGACCGCAGGATCATCCATGACTCCGGATCCCGGCGTATATAGACACCAAAAAGAAAGAAATTTGGGGAAGCTGGGTTAATCGGAACATGAGAGTACACAGGTATAGACAGAGAGAATGAAGAAGTAAGATGTCCCCCGACAAACTAAGCCTATATCAGCAAAACTAGGGGCTGAATCTAATCAGCCCTAACTATAAGCTTTATCAAAAAGGAAGGTCTTAAGCGCACTCTTAAAAACGGATAGGGTGTCTGCCGCCCGAACACAAACTGGAAGCTGATTCCACAAATGTGGAGCTTGATAAGAAAAGGCTCTGGCTCCCATTGTACTTTTAGAGACTCTAGGAATAACCAACAACCCTGCATTCTTGGAACGCAATGCCCTAGTAGGACAGTAGGGTATAATGAGTTCTTTAAGGTAAGATGGCGCCTGCCCATTAAGGGCTTTGTAGGCGAGAAGAAGAATTTAAAATTATATCCTGTGTTTTATAGGGAGCCAGTGTAAGGCAGCCAGAACAGGAGTAATGTGGTCCCTTTTCCTAACTCTGGTTAGTACACGAGCTGCAGCATTTTGAATCAGCTGAAGCGACTTGACTGACTTCTTGGTACACCCTGATAATAAGGAGTTACAATAATCCAGCCTTGAAGTAACAAATGCATGGACTAGTTTCTCTCCATCGTTTTGAGGCAAGATATGCCTGATTTTTGCAATGTTACGTAGATGAAAGTAGGCGGTCCTTGAAATTGATTTTATGTGGGTGTTACGCCCTCTCAAGGGGGAGGAGAGGAACGACGCACACACCAGTTGGATTTGGTAAATAATTATAGGAGGTTTATTTTCACTGTAAACAATATGAGGTGCGAGCACACGGCCACCTATAAACAAAAGCCAAAACGGCGCAAGTCCAACAAAGGACTAAACAAAAGGAGGACTCTAACAAAACGGAGCCTGACTATGTATAAAAGGGGAGTTTTACAACAACGCAAATTAAAGAGGAGCTGTTCCAAAAACAGCTTCCGGAGCATATGCGGGCTCAGCAGAGTACAACCTAATACACACAGAACACACTGAATATACACACTAAACTAACACACTAATCTACACACTCTGACAGCAGTCAGGAACACAGTTAGCTCGTAGCGCTACAAAGTCACGGTAACCCAGTTGAGGCATCTGCTCTACACAGCAGACCCTCCCGAATTAAGTGTGGCCGCTGACTTTAAGGTCCTCCTCCGGAAGGTGCGCCGAAGGCTGAAGAGGGATTGGATGACGTCAATCCAATCGGCTCTTCAGTCCGGGGGCGGGACAGCCAATGTCACCTAAGGAGCTTCGCAGCTCATTTGCATACACACACACACAGTTAACAGAGCAGAGGACTGTCGTCCGTAACAGTGGGCGTTAAAGGATAAATCCTGATCAAATATAACACCAAGATTCCTTACAGTCTCACTGGAGGCCAAATTAATGCCATCCATAGTTAGTATATCTTTAGATAATTTGTTTCGTAGATTATTCTGGCCAAGTACAATAACTTCAGTTTTGGTCGTGTTTAACATAAAAAAATGTAAGGTCATCCACGTTTTTAAGTCCTTAAGGCAGTCTTGAATTTTATTTAGATGACATTGAAGGGTGGAATTGACTACACATCTTCAGAAACATCATTTGCATCAGATATAACTCATAGCAAATAAAGTATAAAAATACAAGTAATAAAAAGATAAAACACTGGCATGTAATCTATGTTAAAATAAATAGAATGGTTTTGAATAATAGATGAGAGTAAAATCTACGTCACTTTTTTTGTATGAATTTATATTTGTTTGTAGCCTTTATTTAACCAGGTGAAGCCCCTTGAGATCAAAAGATCTATTTTTCAAGGGTGACCTGCAGGACATTAGTTACACATGTAACATAAAAACAACAGAACAACAATAAGGATGACATACAACATAATGTACAGGGTACAGTTTACAAACTCTATTTACAGTGACAGGTACCATGAGTATCAAACAGCATGTCACCCAGCTGAGTTTTTAAATGATGCAGGGGAACCAAAGTGCTCAGTTTTAAACATGTTTGCAGACTGTTCCAATTTAGTGGAGCTGCACAACTAAAAGCTTTCTTCCCTAAGACAGTCCTAGCACTTTGCACATTTAATAAAACAACATCATGAGATCTCAGGCAATATGTACTTTCAATTCGTCGAGAGATCAGAGAGCAGATATAAAAAGGTAGTTTACCCAACATGGCTTTATAGATTAACATGTACCAATGACTGAGCCTCCGTACAGTTAGTGAAGGCAGACCTGCCTTGGCATACAGGGTACAGTGATGAGTAAGTGCTTTATAGTTAGTAACAAATCTCAGGGCACTGTGATAGGCGGCATCTAACTTATCCAGGCAATGGGCAGGTGCATTCATAGATCAAATCACCATAGTCCAGCACAGGTAAAAAGGTCACAGTGACTAGCCTTTTCCTGGCTTCAAAAGAGAAACAGGACTTGTTTCTGAAAAAGAAACCTAGTCTAACCCTCAGCTTTTTAAGCAGGTTATTGACATGAAGTTTAAAAGTAAGACAATCATCAAGCCAGATACCTAGGTATTTATAACTGGTAACCACTTCAAGTACTTTTCCTTGCATAGTAACAATATCCAAAACAGGCTCTGGTGTCTTTTTAGCTTTTGAAAATAACTTGGTTTTATCAACATTTAAAAGAAGCTTTAGCTCAGAGAGCTGAGTCTGAATAATGTTAAAAACAGCCTGTAATTTGACACCAGCCTCCTTAATGGAGGGACCTGCACAATACATCACGGTATCATCAGCATAAAAATGTAAAGTAGCTTCATCCACATTTTCACCTAAACTGTTGATATATATGGAGAATAAAAGTGTACCTAAAACAGAACCTTGAGGAACACCATTAGCAATGTTTAACCACTCAGAAGACAGCCCATCAAAGTGAACACATTGGGACCTTTCAGAGAGGTAGTTTACAAACCACCCACTGCATGGCTGGATATACCAATACTGAGTAGCCTCTGCTTTAAGATGCGATGATCGACGGTATCAAACGCTTTGGAAAGGTCAATAAATAGAGCTGCACAACTCTGCTTATTGTCTAAAATACTCGTAATGTCATTCACCACTTTCATTGTGGCAGTGATGGTGCTATGTTGTTTTCTGAAGCCTGACTGATGTTTAGACAGGATATCATTTTTACATAAAAACTCCTTTACCTGTTCACTCACGAGGCGTTCGAGCACCTTCGCCAGAACTGACAATTTTGAGATTGGCCTATAGTTATTTAAAATAGTTGCCTCCCCTCCTTTTAGTAAAGGCAAGACATAAGCTGACTTCCATACTTTTGGAATTGCATTTGTGCTGAGGGAGAGGTTAAAAAGAGTAGTAAGAGGAAGAGCAATAAAATCTGCAGCTATCTTTAAAAAGAAAGGTTCTACGTTGTCCGGGCCAGCCCGTTTCTTAGGATCTAGCTTAGATAAAGCTTCATGAACAACATTGACAGTAAAAGGAGTAAAACTGAAAGGGTTTTCCAGACCACATTGTTCAGAGTCACGGATTTCATCCAATCACAGAGCTTGTTGACGTATCACAAGGTTTGTCAAAGCGGACAGGCGTCGTCACAACAATAGCTGGGGATTGTGGGTAGTGTAGTCTCTTTGGCGCTCCACATTTCAGAGAAAACAAGTTGTTTCCCAGAATTGAAAGGGAAAAACACAAAAGCATAGTACACTTAAAACCTATAAATTTAAACCTATCAATGTTGTTTAATTAACAAAGGTAATCTGGTGTTTTTGAGTTGATGAGTAGTGGCGATATCACTGTCAAATCAATCGGCAGTAAGGAGAATACTTACTTCCGGGTGTACAATTATCCATTATCCAATAGGAATGGACGCTCACATTGCCTTTAAGAGCTGCCGACATAAATGGATGCGGTGCTTCCCTGAGCGTCAAATACCGCCGCCGATGGGAATACATTGCAATCAGTTGAAAGCTCTTTGCGTCCATTTATGAAGCTGAAGGAGCCTCGGCGCGTTACAACTGGACGCCACGGGACCCTGAACAAGCGTCGCTCCTGGACGCTTAGGGAGTGAGAGTGTGTTGCCTGAGCACACACACACACTCACAGCCGAAGTAAAAACAATAAGTGTGGCTTGATATTGAGTAAGAAAAAGGTTTCTAACGCTGTGAGCATGGGTCTGCGGAGAGCATTTCTCCGCGATCCCAACTTAGCAGACCGAAAAACGTTTACCCATTTAAACAGTCGTGGTAGATACCTTGTTTGTTTTAAACATCATAAATACACAAACAACAAGGAATACTTACAGGTTGTGTACCCGAATCTCCCGCTGGTCCAAACAAAGTAGAACATCGTTCTTTGGTGCCCTACGCTGTGCATATCCGGCATGAATCGCTGCAATGTTTGGGAAGCTTTGTTTCATGAAAGGCTGGCAGACGGTGCGGCCATAGCTCTGGGCGTGGCTACTGGGTATCCCTACGTAGCGATACCCAGGAAGTAAATGAGAAATCTCCAACGAGGCGTTTTGGGGAGGTCTGTGTTAGAGTGTTACTGCAGACCGTTTACATGCATAAAAACCTTCATAACACACAAGGGGACGGGTAATAACCGGAAAAGCATGACATGGGACCTTTAATACCAGGAAAACAAAGGTTTCCCAACAGATTGTTTTTGGCTCACCATCTGACTCCCCATTGTAATCCATACTGAAATAAATCAAGCAGGGAGTTTCATACAAATACTAGGGTGTAATGATTGACCACCTGCTGTCATCGAAAGACCATATTGATTATCTCTGCAAAAGAACAAAATACATAATTTATTTTCGCCGCTTCCTTAGGTTTTTTGGGGCGAGTAGACAATTTCCTCTTTTGTTCTTCACGTCTGTAATTTTGACTATTCCACGATATTGCTACAAATGTTTGTCGACTGCTTTAAAACTGCTCCACCAGCTGGAAATCTGCTCAAAGATTGTTGGTCAAACCTGTCAGGGTCAGCATACCATAATAACCTAGTGAGGCTCTCCAACAATATAATCTCTGACCCAAACCATGTTCACAGCAAATATGAATTGTTGCAATGTAATCGGAGATACTATTGTATTGTTCCAGGTGGGGTTAACATGGCAGGAGGACGCAGGGGGCAAGGGAACCCGGTTACAGTTATGTTTTGTTGATTTATATTAGGTTCTCATTCATCTAGTAATTTAAATTACTATGTTATTGATTGTATGTTTATTATTGTGGGGACAGGTTTATTATTGAATTTATCTATCCCTGCTCTATATACAAATATATCTAGCTATAGCACCCCTGTGAATGGTACAGCCTAAATGATGGGCCTATAAAAGGCTGCTATTTGTGTCATTGGGTGGTTCGGTATTGATGGTGTAGGTTGGATCGACTTGGTTGAGGTGGTTGTATTGAAGTAATTGAAGAGTTACCATTCAGCAAGCCTGGTTATTTGCCATTCATTGTACATAAAGTTAACACAAAAAGTAAGGAAATGTGTGTTTGGTAGATTATTTCTCTGTTGTAACAATGCTTCTTGGCAATACATCTTATCTTGTTGGAAAGCCTGTTTACCTTACATTTGATTACCTTTCAAATGATACAACATTTGTGAGGAACATGCATTTGTGGGATGAGCAGCAGAGCTAATTATATGGGTTGGGCCCATGAAAAATGTGACAAATCATCTCTGCCAAACAGCAGCCAATCTCCAGTCTCGTATGGCTGCCAGGAGGCCTTCCATGACTGCCCTTCACCTTCAGGTACACTTGCACTGGAACCTCAACATGTGGAGGAACATTATGTTCAGCGATGAGTCCAGATTCTGCCTACAGCACTTGAAACGTAGGGTCACAGTGTGGAGACGACGCAGAGACTGATAGAGTAACATGTTTTGGTGGAGGCAGTGTGATGGTGTGGGGCGGCATCTCCCTCACTGAAAAAAACAGGCTTCTAATAATTGGAGGCAATCTCAATGCAGAGGGATATCGAGATGAAATTATGCAACCAGTGGCAATCCCATATCTCAACAGTCTGGGACCAAACTCCATCCTGCAAGATGACAACGCTCCCCCCCACAGAGCGAGGACTATCAGACTTCCTCCAGAGTGTGGGAGTGGAGAGGATGGAATGGCCTGCCTGTAGTCCTGACCTCAACCCCATTGAACAGGTGTGGGATCACCTTGGGAGACTTGGGAGAAAAACTGGTTGAAGAATGGGATGCCACAGCAGTGTGTGACCAGGCTGGTGAACAGCATGATGAGGAGATGCCAGGTTCTTCCGACACGCTACTGCTTGTTAAATGAATACATTGTTAACAAAGAGTGCAACTAACAAGAGTCAACAGCACAAAAAAAGCGGTTTGGCATTGGCAGAGGATATTTGTCACATGTTTCATGGGCGCGACCCACATACTCAGCTCTCCTGCTCATCCTAATGCATGTTCCTCACAAATGTGGTACCATTTGAAAGGTAAATAAACAGGCTTTCCAACGGTATAAGATGTATTGCCAAGAAGCATTGTTACATTACATTGTCTACCAGAAACAAATGTCCTTACTTTTTGTGTTAAAGGTCCCATGTCATGCTTTACCAGTTATTACCCATCCCCTTGTGTGTTATGTAGCTTTTTCTGCACGTAAACGGTCTGCAAAGTCACACACCCTCAAAGTACACCCTGTAGCGAGTAAAACTCTAACACAGAAAATACCTGTCTATGCTGCCCCAGAATGCCTCGTTGGAGATTTTTCTTTTTCCATTGTTTTCTTCCTGAGTATAGTGACGTGACCATACCAAGGTCCAAATGGACCTCTCACACACACACTCACTCAGCCTTATCTTTCACCGGCACACACCTTATATTTTCTCAGCCGCGGCTCCGTGGATCTCCACTCACAGTTCGCCACAAACTCACGTGTGTGTGCTCAGGCTGAGTTCCTCT
Source organism: Gymnodraco acuticeps (assembly GCF_902827175.1). Taxonomy (NCBI): domain Eukaryota; kingdom Metazoa; phylum Chordata; class Actinopteri; order Perciformes; family Bathydraconidae; genus Gymnodraco; species Gymnodraco acuticeps. The sequence goes on along the minus strand of NW_022991168.1, from coordinate 699,963 downwards.
GTGTCTCGCTGTCTCACAGACCGCACGCAGCAACCAGGAAACGACACCAGTAATCCAGCTCACACTGTCCGCTCCTCGAGCGGAGCAGCGAGCCCCGCAACGTCCCGCCAACACGGCACCCAGACCCCACGCAGCATTCTCATCTGTTTGTCATTACTGGTGTCCTTTTCTGGTTGCTAACAAATGCAATTGTAACACATAAACACACATCAGAGCACAGTGGGCTCATAGGGAGGGTAAGGTAAGGAGCTCCAACAAGGTGTGTAGGACAGAGTGAATACACATACTATACAGAGATGCTGTTTGAGAAACCATTGTGATTTTGGAACTTTGATATTTTATATACTTTATTAATCCCCGTGGGGAAATAGTTTCTCTACATTTGACCCATCCTAGTGTGAGGAGCAGTGTGCTGCCATTTTGAACGGCGCCCGGGGAGCAGTGTAGGGAACGGTGCCTTGCTCAGGGACACCTCGGTAGCACTTGGTCTTGCCGGGACTGGAACTGGTGACCATCCAGTTACCAAGCCAAGTCCCTATCGACTTTGCCACCACCGCCCCAATGAACAATGTAAATCTATTCTAGTAGACCTCAACAATGGAATTATGATAAGTAGAAATGGCCATGACATGGGACCTTTACGTTTATTTGTATATAGTTGTACACTTTGCTAAATTAATTCTCACACTGGGTGTTTTTGCTTGACGATCTGCCTCTGCCTCCTTACATTGGTAAGCTGCTCGATTGTCAGCCTCATAGTCATATAAACTCCCTGGTCGGAAAGCACTGGTTTAGAAAACAATAGACGGAGGGACCAATCCAGCACTAAAGTGGTATGACAAATAATTTTGTAGAATAGATTTTCCCAAATGTTGTTATTCTTAAAGTTATTTCAAAAGGAAGATATGGCTTCAAAACGACTTGCAGACAGATAGAAGACAACTAACAATCCTACTGTTTTTATGTTTATTCTTAGCAAGAAGTTTCAGATGTGCCTCAATTGCCCCTCTCCCACCAAAGCAGGTCCAGGGCCAGTTTGGAGCTAGTGCCGGGGCCGGCTCTTGGCCTGAAAACCGGTACTTATCTGGCCCCTATCGACTGCCCGTCGAGAACCATGATCCAAAAATGTCAGGCTTACTTCGGAGGCTGGGTCATGGCGAGTACCGCAAATTAAAGTTGCTACAAGCAGTAGTGCTGAGCAAAGTGACTTGTGAAAAACACACGTATGTGAAGTCAGGCAACACTAACAGGCCATAGTGTGATGCTGATTATTTTGACCTTAGTTTTAAAGACCACCCATTCTCTATTATTGACCATTGTGAAGAGCAGGCATAGGGCAGTTGAAATACAACTGGGGCTAAAAAGAATAACCAGAAGAGCACTAGCCCGGAGCTAGAACTGGAACTGTTTTGGTAGGAAAGGGGTTAATGTGGCCTGCTCTGACCCCCGGAATGCTAGGATAGAGCTACCAATAACCAGAGTTGGCTTCTCGGCAGGTGTGTCGCTGATTAGTTGAAAATGTACGCTAAAGGTCCCCACCCCTCCTGGTGTGTGAGGAGCTCCGCGGATTGGTCCATTTTGGTTCCTGGAAGTAACACATGGAAAAAGAGAAATCTCCAACGAGGCGTTCTGGGGCAGCATAGACAGGTATTTTCTGTGTTAGAGTTTTACTCGCTAGGGTGTACTTTGAGGGTTTTTGACTCTGCAGACCGTTTACATGCATAAAAACCTTCATAACACACAAGGGGACGGGTAATAACCGGAAAAGCATGACATGGGCCCTTTAACATAAAAATACACAAATAACAAACGTCATTGTTTTTCAAAAGGCAGTATAATTAAAAAAAACTTCCTTTCAATCAGTCAGATAACATTGAACAGATTATATGGAATACCCTAACTTTGTAACAGGTTTGACCTATATTTAATAAAGTGGGGTGCCAGTCAGAACCAGGTCTAAAATATCCAACAGAAATTGTTCAGTCAAACCATACACAAATGAATTACTTTATTTGATATCTCCTCCATCACCGAAATGCAATACAAAATAAATCACACGATTTTCATTTTGGTCAGATATATGTCATCGGGGGAAAAATTGCATATAAGATCAGTATGTGTGCAATGTGTGGTGAAAAGAGTCAATATATAGAGTTCAATCCGCTTTAGCAAAAAATCCAGTTGGTTACAACCCCAACGGTTCAATCCAGTTCATAGGCCAACAAACAAAGGCAACTAAAGAAGTCTGCTCCGGGTTTTACCGCAGATCCACCCAAAACTACAATACAGCGTCTTTGACAGAAAAATCAAATTGCGGCATGAGAACAGCCCCTTAGAGCAGGTGCTGCCGCCATAATCGTCTCTCCAAAACTTAAAACCATAATCTACAAACAATCTAGATATCAGAATAAATATAGAACATACAGACTAAAATGTGTTTGTCTCCTTCTCCGGCTCATTCAGGATGATCCCGGCTAACCACAAGTACTTCCTGCTGAGCGACCTGGCGTCATCGCGAGACTATGAGCTATGTGTTTTGGCCGTCTACGATGATGGCATCACCGCCCTGACGGGAACAAAGCTGGTGGGCTGCGTGTCCTTTACTACGGAGACGGAGTATGGACGCTGTCACTCAATAAGAGACCAGGTAAGTGTGTTATACCTGCATCATCATCTAATAAAACAAATGTTATTTAGCCAGAAGAGCATTCAACACCCTAATGCCCTAAGACCATTGCTGCAGACAAGGAAAGACTCCTCAGAAGAAACAGTTGTTATTACAGGAGGAAATAAATGGAAGTTACTTTAGGAATATTTTCCCGTGACAGACAATATGTATGCAATGCCAAAGTGCAGTGGTTCCCAAACTTTTTCAGTCGGGCCCCCCTTGGGTAATTGGAAATATTTTCGGGCCCCCCCAACCCGGTTCCCATCTATATTGGTAGGATTAATTGTTGTGAAAACATTACATTTTCTCTGCTAATAATAAGAAGATACAAAGTTCCAACTATAATTTTATATTTTATTATGGATTACACATGAACAAAAGTGCTTGTAATAGATACTGTGAATTAATTTGGCCTAATTAAAACTAGTAGACCTTCTTCCCTTCCCTTCCGTAGATTTTAAAATTTGAATTTCTTTAAGGAAAATATATGAATGAACACTTAACTACTATTTCTACTGCAGGTTGCAAACGATCACATCACTATACCATTCCTATTCCACACATAGCCTATCAATGACTTGTGTGTGCTTGCTTTCCCTTGCAGATCTTCTCAAACCGGAGCTATTGTTTTGAGACTGCCACTCTCAGTTCATTCTGTTGCGATGTGTGTAGGAAGCAGGACCCAAATGCAGATTCAAGTGACAAAAATAACTCCTTAATTTAACAAAGACTGAACATAACACTCACCGCAGACCAAGTCATTACACAAGACGAACCGACAAAGACAGACAGAAAAACCAGAACTTAAATACACACAATACTAATCATACAAACAAGACACAGGTGAGGGACGCATCACTAAGCCACCAGGGTGGTTGGAGAGTGTCAGGAGGACGGGACTGAGCTGACCGCCCAGGGGCACAGCAGAGGACCAGGAAGGGATCTCGGGCGGACGGCCCGGGGGCAAGGCAGAAGCCGAGAAGGGGGACTCGGGCGGACGGCCTGGGGGCAAGACAGAGTCCAAGGTGGGGGTTATGGAGGGGCGAAGGCCACCGCGGGCGAACTCAGGGGGCCGAGCATGAGGGCGAGGACCGCGGCCGGAAAAGTCAGGGGGCCGAGCATGAGGGCGAGGGCCCCGGCCGGAAAAGTCAGGGGGCCGGGCTCGAGGGCGAAGGCCGTGGCCCTCAGGGGCCCGGGCTCGAGGGCGAAGAATGCGGCTCACAGGGGGCCAGGCTCGAGGGCGAAGACCAGACAGCTCCAGAGGCCGAGCAGAGCCCGGTGTCGGCCGAACAGAAACCGGAGCCGGTGGGATAGGCCTCGGCAGGATCCCCCACGGAAGAGGACCAGGAGTTGGCAGCACCCCCGGCGAGACAGAGGATGGCGGGGCCTCCAACGGAACTGGACAAGGGGTTGGCAGTACCCCCGGCAGGACAGGTGATGGCGGGGCCTTCAACTGGACTGGACATAGAGCTGGCAGGATCCCCAGCGGAACCTCCAAAGGCACGGGACATAGAGTTGGCAGGACCCCCGATAGAAGAGTAGTCGGCGGGACCTCCAACGGAACAGGACAAGGGATTGGCAGGACCCCCGGCAGAAGAGTAGTCGGCGGGGCCTCCAACGGGACAGGACACAGGGTTGGCAGGACCCCCGGCAGGAGAGTAGTCGGCAGGGCCTCCAACGGCACAGGACTTAGGGTTGGTGGGACCCCCGGCAGAAGAGTAATCGGCGCGACCCCCAACGGGACAGGACATAGGATTGACAGGACCCCCGGCAGGAGAGTAGTCGGCGGGGCATCCAACAGGACAGGACACAGGGTTGGCAGGACCCCCGGCAGGAGAGTAGTCGGCGGGGCCTCCAACGGCACAGGACTTAGGGTTGGCAGGACCCCCGGCAGAAGAGTAGTCGGCTGGGCCTCCAACGGCACAGGACATAGGGTTCGCAGGACCCCCGGCAGAAGAGTAGTCTGCGGGACCTCCAACGGCTCAGGAGTAGGGACTTGATTGGGAACTCGAGAGAGAGGGCTTGAGAGGAAACTCGAGAGGAAACTTGAGAGTTGACTTGAGAGGAATTTCGAGAGGGAACTCGAGAGGAGACTCGAGAGGGGTCTTGAGAGGGGACTCGAGAGGGAACTGGAGAGGGGACTTGAGAAGAAACTGGAAAGGGGACTCGAGAGGGAACTTGAGATGGGACTAGAGTTGGGATTTGAGAAGGGACTAGAGAAGTGACTAAAGGAGGGACTGGAGATGGGACTAGAGATGGGACCAGGGAAGGGACTAGAGAAGGGACTTGGGAAGGGACTAGAGGGGGAACTCGAGAAGAGACTAGAGAGGGGACCAGAGAAGGGACAAGAGATGGGACTATGGCAGCTGGGGCCAGAGCTGTGTCTGGAACCTTGGCCGCTGGGGCCGGGAACAGGGGCCTGGACCATGGCTGCTGGGGCCAGAACTAGGTCTGGAACCATGGCTGCTGGGGCCAGAACTGGGTCTGGAACCATGGCTGCTTGGGCCAGAACTGAGTCTGGAACCATGGCTGCTGGGGCCGGAACCAGGACCGGAAACATGGCCGCTGGGGCCAGAACTGGGTCTGGGACCATGGCTGCTGGGGCCGGAACTGGTTCTGGAACCATGGCTGCTGAGGCCAGTACTGGAGTCGGAACTGGAGCCGGAATTGAAGCCAGAATCATGGCTGTAAGGTCCGGTTCTGAAGCCGGAAACATGGCTGTAAGGTCCGGTTCTGGAGCCGGAGCCATGGCTGTAAGGTCCGGTTCTGGAGCCGGAAACATGGCTGAATGGGCCGGCTCTGGAGCCGGAATTGAAGCCAGAATCATGGCTGTAAGGTCCGGTTCTGAAGCCGGAAACATGGCTTTAAGGTCCGGTTCTGGAGCCGGAAACATGGCTGCAAGGTCCGGTTCTGGAGCCGGAAACATGGTTGAATTGGCCGGCTCTGGAGCCGGAGCCATGGCTGTAAGGTACGGTTCTGGAGCCGGAAACATGGCTGTATGGGCCAGAACTGGGTCTGTAACCATGGCCCTTTGGGCTCGTGCTGCTAACCTGGCCTTGCGACTCCTTCTTTTAGGAGCCGTTTGGAGGCTCCGTGGACCTCCAAAAGCCAGACGAGTACCAGCGAATGGCTCCTGGACTGTAGCAAACACTGGGTGAGAAGCAGGGGCTGGCGCCAAACGGACCACACCGATGCGTGTGGTATCAAAAAGGGAATTGGGAGACCTGGGTCTATCAGGATCGGGAAAACAAACCGTGAGGTAATCCAAAAGCCAGGCAGGTAAGAATTTAACCAAATATTGGCTCTTCATCGTAAGGTGGAATGCATCTGCCAGAGCAGCATCTCGCTGCTGAACCCTGACCGCTCCCATCCATCGATGAGCGCAGTTAGTCAAAGAGAAGGTATAATCCAATAGTTCCTGCTCAAAAGGATTTGCTGGGCCCATATCTCTGGTCGGTTCGTTCTGATGCGATGTGTGTAGGAAGCAGGAACCAAATGCAGATTCAAGTGACAAAAATAACTCCTTTATTTCAAGGCTAACCGATTTAACAAAGACTCAACAGAACACTCACCGCAGACCAAGTCATTACTTTTTTTTAATAGAAATATATAAACAAAGTTACATTTTAAAACATAATAGTCCACCTTACTGATCCCCAAAAAGAAAGGACCCCAAGGCTTTCAAACAAATCAATTGCACCAAATTCTCAGCTTTCATGAATATTTCTCCAATACACACATGATCTTCTTATCTATTTCAATCATAAAGCATTTCTCTCCATCTCCACACTCCTGCATATCATATATCATTAAGAAATCAAAACATACACAGAATCCTGCAGAACAAACTCTCAGCTTACATCAAGCATTCTTAAATATAGCAGACACTTATTCAAACCATCATACACTTTTGTCATACATCACACCCATCAATTACTTTTCATCCCATTTTCCACAGCTCTCCTCGTCTCAGCTATCGCCCATGCCCTTCTCTTTCCCCACTCCTTCTCCCACTCCTCCAGCGTTTCTCCCTCTCTACTTCCATACAGCCTTTGCGTTAGCGTGAGGCGATGCACATCCTTCTCACTTTTCACCCACTCACCCTTTTTATGAATCACTCCTATATTTATTTTTTCCATGTATTCATACTGTACTCCAATCATTCTCCCTTCACCATCATCCTCAACCTTCCTTGCATTCCTTACCTCCCCTGAGTTGATAAGTATCGCCACCCCCCTAGCATGTACACTCCCATTATTTGCAAACACTTCACCCATCCACTCCTTTTTTACCTCCTCCACACACTCCCCATCCCAATGTGTTCCTTGCAGACATATTATACTGGCCCCACATAGAATTAGTGCCCGTTCTCTTCTAATCCTACTTTTGAGGCCATTGCCGTTAAAGGAGGAGATGGTTGCCATCAAGAGGGATGTTGTTATAATAAACGTCCTTAACATCGTTACCTTAAGTTGATTTATTTCCCGAGCTCCTCCTCTGTTGAGCTCGCTCTCCTTTTCTCCATCTCCCTCTCCTTGTCCGCTTTGCGTCTAGCACTCCGCCCGGCGTTCTCCACTGAGGTCTTCTTCTCATCTTCACGCCTGTTTCTCCTCATGCTGCGGCCCCTCTGCTCATCATTAGGGTTCCCGAAGACCATGGCGCCCACAGGGTCCTCCTCCAGCACTTCCTCCTCCATCTCTGATGCCTCCGAGATGTCCTCCACTACTCCAGGATTCCGACACTTCTTTCCCCCGCCGCTGCTCCCTTCGGCGCCTCCGCCGCTCTGCCTTGCACTTTTCTTAGCTCCATCCTCACCTCACGCCGCTCCTCCCCCACTCAGGCCTTCATCCTCATCGCTGACCTCCTCAAAGGGTATTTTCTTCGCCCCTTCCTCCTTCTCATCTTGCTCCTCGTCTTCCTCCTTGTCCTCCTTATCTTCCTCCTCTCTCTCCGCCCTGAACCTGCACTCCCTGGCATAATGTCCTGTCTTGCCACACTTGTGGCACTTAAACTCTGGGCACTCCCTAAAGAAGTGACCGGGCTGGATGCACAGCCTGCAGACAGGAACCTGGCGATTGTGCAATACTCTGAAGTACTCCGCCCCCCTCACTGTGTCTAACTTTGTGGAATAGGGGAGGGAGCTGACCTTGTCATTGAACCTTACTCTCAGGAATCTGGTGCCGTCTGTGATTTCTGTGCCCGGCCACACTCTTTTTTTGATTGCCGAGATGGGCTCGACCCCCCACTCTTCTAGTCTCTTAAGTATCATCCTATCAGGTACATATACCGGCAGATTTAGGAACGAGATAGTCAGATCTTTGTTCAAGAGGTCCTGTGCGTGCACCATGACCCCGTTCACCCTCAGCCCCTCCATTATTTTCATTTTCCCTAGACACGTCCGCATGGTGACTTCATATAGCCGCTCCCCTCTCACTCTGCACCCGTCCACAACCCCACTTTTTTTGTATTCCCTTTAGTAAGTCCATCATTGTTACTGCGGCTCCTCCATCCACAGTTACCTCCACAGTTAGTTCTACACTGTACCTCTCACTCCCCTTCTCCTTTCTTGTTTCCTCCTCTCCCGTTTTCTTGTTTTGTCCTTGTTCTTCGTCGGTATCCTCCTTTCCGTCCGTTTTGCCCCCCTCTTTCTCGTTGTCCATGATCCGCGTTGCCGTGGTCTGGTCCATTCCTGGCTCAGTTGCCATTGAATCTGTCATCAAAAAAAAAAAACAGCTCAGCGGAGAAACCCCACACCCGTTCACCAAAGCAACGAATATGTAGGCTCCGTGAAAAAAACCTCACAAACGCTTTAAATCGTACTCTGTACACCACTTCTCCGTTCTCTACCACTCGTCAGCCGTTGGATCTGAAGGACCAAGTCATTACACAAGACGAACCGACAAAGACAGACAGAAAAACCAGAACTTAAATACACACAAGACTAATCATACAAACAAGACACAGGTGAGGAGGGAGGATAAAACACAGGGACACCAGGTGAACACAATCGGGTAAATTAGACACTCCAGGGAAACTAACGACAGGGAACTGAGGTTACCTACTGTAACCCCAGCTTCTATGAGTAAATGGCGCAGCCCTCTAAGGCTATCGCTATTGGGTAATCCCCCTGCGCCCCCGCGCAGCACTGAAACACTTGTAGTCCACGCCCACCCGCAAGGTGGGCCCCACCCTCGGGCTTCCTTCCGGTATAAATAGGAAGGAGGCCCGGCAATCTGCTCCCATACAAAATAACTTTTCTTCAGCTATTCGTAGAGCCAGTGGGGCCCTGCACTTAGAGGGCTGCGCCATTTACTCATAGAAGCTGGGGTTACAGTAGGTAACCTCAGTTCTATTTCGTATATGGCTTCGCCCTCTAAGGCTATCGCTATTGGGTTAAGGGCGAAGCATGATGTAGTCTGCGCCCCACTGGGTCCGCCCGGCACTAGAAGCACAGACACACCTGCTCAATAACACCCCCTGCCTGTTGTGCCATGCGTAATGGCGCATCACCGTCCCTGGAACATAGCAAAACATGCCTATCTTCCCGACGGGGTGAAGGCTGGGAACAATACATACCGGCCGCTGTGAGAAAGTAGAGACGAAGGTCCCACCTTGCCCAGCTATCATAGAGGGGGAACAGCCGCTCTCTGCGTGTCAGACAGGTAGGAGAGCGCCCAGCTGGATCCCTGACGTCACTCACTCTGACCAGGCACTCTGTACAAAGTGTGTCAGAGGAAAAAGGAACATCCCTCCTATAAGAGGGAAAAAGGGCCGCTCTCCGTGTGCCGAGAGGCAGGAGAGAGGCGCACAGCTGGCTCCCTGACGTCACTCACTCCAACAGGACACCCAGTACAGGGTGTGTCAGAGAGGAAAGGGAGACATCCCTCAAATAAAAATGAATAAATGAACAGGGGGAAGACCAAGATGCAGCAGTGCAAATATCTTCCACTGACATTCCTCCGTGCAAAGCCGTGGAGAAGGAAATTCCTCTGGTGGAGTGCGCATTGATGTTCTGCAGGGGCTCCACCAAAGAGGAGACATATGCCTGTGACACAGCCTCACACAGCCAGTGTGACAGCCGTTGTGCAGACAGAGGTTGCCCGATCGAGCGCTCTCTATAGTGCACAAACAGGCGCTGAGAACGGCGCCAGGCCGCCGTGCGCGCCACATAGCAGGACAGCGCGCGCACAGGACAGAGGAGATGAGACGTGGCTTCTTCCTTCGACCTGTAAGGAGGGGGGAATAAGCCAGCCAGGGTGATCACTCTTGACCTAAAAGAGTTGTGATGACCATAGGCATGAAGCCGGGTTAGGGCGTAAAACAGTTGAACTGCCATCTCCTAGGATCCGGAGACATGACGGAGCGACAGAGAGAGCAGACAAATCACTCACCCTTTTCTCTGATAGAGCCAAAAGCAGTACTACTTTGGCTGAATACAGTTAAGGGGAACCTGATCAGGTTCAAATGGGGCTTTGCTTTAGTGCGCGTAACACCAAAGCCAAATCCCACTGAGGCGCCAGTGTGCGTGACACCGGTCTGAGTCTCCATACTCCTCGCATACAACGGCTGCTGCACTCTGCGAGCCCCTCTGTTCAATTCGCCGGGAATATACATTGCTCTGTTGGAGAGCAACGTGTGTGCGCGCCCAGAACAGCAGCCGCCTGGCTGCGTTCAGAAGCTGCGCAGATCGTACTCCTCCCTGGCAATTGAGGTAGGCTGCTTCCATAGCCGTGGCCTGTTGTCTGTGCAAATCAACACATGTTTGATTGTACAGCAATGGGGCGACTCCCCCGTTCTTTTCCGAGATTTAGAAAAATAGCGGGAGTAAACCGCGCAAGACACTGTTCCTGGGATAATGGGAGTGTTTCTTGTATCCCATAGAACTGCTGGGGGGAGAGGCTTCTCTGTGATGTGCCGTAATGGTCGTCATGGTGACGTGCCACGCCATCGCCGCCGCTGCCCGTGAGGCAAAAGGGCTGCGAGGGAGTTTCCACACGCTGCATTTCACTCCGTCTCTCATCATCATCTCATCATACACGCCCAGAGGATGAGAGGTGTGTGTATGCTGTCCACACGAGGCGTTATAACGGTGCTCGTGGATTTATTATGACCGTGTGTAGGAGGCATATCTGGGACAGAGGAATGCCGCGAGCTCTGCAGTTTATAAACCAATAGGTTAAAACAGCAGGCTTCTGCAGCGAATGAACCACCTCTGGAGTGTCCCCCTGTTGGAAGAGACCCAAGGGGAACACCACGTGACTAGCTGACGCCAACGCCGAGCAGCTGCGTCACGGAGAGGGCTGTGTGGGTTGTGACATGCCGGAGGAGAGCTGTCAGTTTCTCCACTTGCTGCCGCAAGAGCCGCGCTCTGCTGGCTGAGTTTAATTCCACTCCAGATAAACGTTTGTCTGAGAGGGAAGAGGACAGCTCTTCTTCCAATTTATTATGAAACCCAGGCTTTGACAGATGCGATACGAGATTTACCATCTGTAAAGCGACTTCCTCCCTGGAGCGAGCCAGCAAATAGCAGGTCGTCCAGAGGAAAATACACTCTCATCCCTCCTCTGTGTAGCGGCTCCAGCCTTCTCTACACAAAAATGGGAGGAGCCAGGAAATATCCGAATGGCAGACGATTGTCTGGTCTGATATTCCCTGAAATGAGAAACCGCAGGAATTTCCTGTGTTTCGGGATGATGGGTACGTGGAAGTATGCATCCTTCAGGTGGAAGTGAACCAGTCGTCCTGGTGAACACATTCCAGCACCTGTTTGATCGTCAGCATGTGGAATACTGACAGATCGAGGATGTCTCATTGCCCCAGTCTTTTTCGGGATTGGAAAAATAACGAGAGTGAAAACCCCTGATTTTCCTCCCTTTGAGGAACCCTGGAAATATCCTCTTTCAACAGGAGTTCCAGCAACTCAGATTGGAGCGCAAGACATAGCTTCTGGGAGGACAGGAGTGTTTCCTGTATCCCATTGAACTGTGGGGGGGGGGGAGAGGCGAACTGCAGGACGTATCCTCTGCTGATCAGCCTGCTCATCCATCTGTCCATCAGACCCACGCGCTGCCACTCTGAGAAAACCTCTGAGAGCGGGCGCACGTGCTCGAGATGTGGTTTTTTGGTCGTCCTGGTGACGAGCCACGCCAGAGCCCCTGCCGCCGCTGCCCGTGAGGCAACCCAAGGTGAGCTTGGACCGAAAGGACTGTGCAGGGGCCTCCACACGCTGCGTCTCACTCCGACTCTCATCATGAGGCGCGTACACGCTCAGGGGATGGATGGAGGTGTGTGCAGTGCTGCCCACATGAGGCGTTATATATGGGTTTATTAAGGCCAATATTAACCAATATTAAAACCAGCAGAATTCTGCAGCGAGCCCTGAAGCCGTGGTGCTGCGGGCGCTGCCGCTGGGGGCACTCAGCCTGGAATACTGCTCCTTCCCCCGTTCTGGCTTCTCTGTGATGTGCCGTAATGGTCGTCATGGTGACGAGCCACGCCATTGCCCTCGCCGCCACTGCCCGTGAGGTGAAAGGGCTGCGAGGACGCCTCCACACGCTGCGTTTCACTCCGGCTGTCATCATGAGGCGTGTACACGCTCAGGGGATGAGTGGAGGTGTGTGCAGTGCTGCCCACATGAGGCGTTATAACGGCGCTCATGGGTTTATTATGACCGTGTGTAGGAGGCATATCTCGGACAGAGGAATGCCGCGAGCTCTGCAGGTTATTAACCGAGGTTAAAACTGGCAGGCTTCTGCAGCGAGCCCTGCTGTCTACTTAATCAACAGATTAGCGGCAGCCGGCTTAATTACCGGCTCTGCTTCCTCGGAGGTTCTTGCGGAGCAGACCAGGAGCGGGGGAGAACACTTCCCTTTGACTCGCCGCCGGGAGACCCTGTCTCCGGGGTGGCGGGGGAGCGGAGACGTGGGACGGAGCCCCTGCAGAGTCTGACGCCGAGGCGGTTGCTGTGGGCGTCTCTCCGCTTGCGGCCTCCGGTGGCCGGCGTAGACGCCGCAGCTGCTGCGGCGTTGATGCCGCTGTGGCAGCTCAGCAGGCTGGAGCCAGCTGTACATGCTGGCGAATGCCGTCCGCCTGTTCCGCGGCCGTCTTCATGGACTCCACCATGGCGTGGAACTGGGGTCCGAGCAGCCCGTCTGGGCTGATTGGAACGTCCAGTAGCACTTTTCTGGTCGTCTCCGTAACAGACGCCTACTTCATCCCGAGGTGGCGCTGGATCTGTGTCACCCACGCGGAAATCCTCACCTGGGAGACAGCGACGGACGCGCCCAGAATGAGCACCGTGCTGGCCGCCTTGCTGATTTCCTCTGCCTCGGTGGTGGACCGCTCTACCAGTGTCCCCACCAAGTTGGAGAGCCGTGCGATGTTATTCGCCGCCGCGCTGTGGTGACGGAGAGGGGGAAAGCATGTTCGGCCGCCAAGCTGGCACCCTGCTCCGACTCTCTCTCCCCCGTCCGGGGGAGCGGAGGGAGGGGAGAACCAAACGGTGAACTGGAAGGAGGCAGGAGTTGCCTTTTTCCTCGGACTCCTGCCCGGCACTCAGCCCCAGGGACACGAGGCCCCGCCCGCAGGCTCGTAAGCCTGGACGGGCCAATCGTCCTCCTCGGCCACAGCAGCAAGAGCATCCGCTCTCCACCTCCTGTCGCCCGAGGGGAGACGAGTGCAGTGTGTGCATGCTACCTGCTGGTTTAGAGCCGCGTACGCGTGCTCTGACCCCAGGCAGGATTTGCATCCTGCTTTTATCTCTGCTAGTCATAATTCATTATGAACACAGAGCCACATGAGGGACAATCACGGACGCAGTTGTCCTGATGATTCTCAATTGCTGTGCTTCAGTAACTGTGCTGGTTTGCTGAAGAAAAGAGGGAGCAGATTGCCGGGCCCCCTTCCTATTTATACCGGAAGGAAGCCCGAGGGTGGGGCCCACCTTGCGGGTAGGCGTGGACTACAAGTGTTTCAGTGCTGCGCGGGGGCGCAGGGGGATTACCCAATAGCGATAGCCTTAGAGGGCGAAGCCATATACGAAATAGAACCACAGACAGATCTAAACCAGACAAAACACAACGCAGACAGAAAACCAAAGACAGATCTAGACAAGACACAACGCAGACAGAAAACTAAAGACAGATCTAGACAAGACAAAACACAACACAGACGGATCATGACACATTCTCAATGTTCAGCTTTGATCTGTATTTCGTTTTGATGGCAGCAACAGCAGAAAAGCTTAACTCACACAAGTAGGATGTTGCAAATGGCAGCAGTATGCACACAGCTCTCTGACCAATGAGATATTTTCGAGCAGTGTTTGTTTACAATTTCTTCCTGCGCACCCCCTGCAGTACCTCCACGACCCACCAGGGTCCCCACAGTTTGAAAACCACTGCCATAGTGGTTGTGTACAGAATAAACAACATAACAAAATGAAAAATTGTGATCCAGATTCAATTATCAAACATGACAACCTGCAAAGAAAAAGAAAAAAACATTATTAATAATAATAATAATAATTAAAGCTGCATGCAGCGTTGAGCGGGTCTTCGACGCACGTCGACGTGTGTGTCTAGGTGTCTCGAGGACCCGGCCGTTGGCAAACGTGGGAAGTTTCAGGTCGATCGGACAACGTACATGGGAGTTACAGCAGTATCATAAACATTGTGTTTGATGGCGAGTGATCTGTCGCCATGGCAACGGAATTTGATGACACCCCATAATACGCCTAGATGTGTTGAGGGCTACATTGTTATCAAACCTGTGAAGTTTTGGGCCGTTTGGAGCATGTTAACTGGAGTTATGAGAAAACCGTGTTTCACGGCGACCATTTTGTTTCCATAGCAACGACATTTGACGAAATCTCAAAACTGACTCATATATGTCTCGAGGGCTTTACGGTTAGCACACATGTGAAATTTGAACCCTTTTTTACCATTTACACAGGAGTTATAGCAATATTGTGCTTACGGCGAGGGATTGTGTTGCCATGGCAACAGCTTTTGAGGAAAACTCGCTATTGTCATATTGAGGTGTTGAGGGCCGGACCATTAACTGTCATCTGAAGTCTGGTGCAGTTTGGACCATTTTCCATTGACTTAAGACAACATTGTGTTTTATGGCGAGGGATGCGTTGCCATGGAAACGGCATATGATGACATCCCATAATTGGCGTAGAGCTGTTGAGGGCCGGACAATTAGCCATCATCGGAAGTCTGGTGCCGTTTGGACGATTTTCCATTGAATTACGACAACACCAGGTTTTTTTGGCGATGGAAAACGGCAGATGGTGAGATCTCAGATTTCACGTAGAGCTGTTGAGGCATGGACCAGTGATATAAAAGTGAAGATTGGGGGACCATGGGACTGTGTCCATTGGAGTTACAGCAACATCGTGTTCCATGGCGAGGGATCGCCTAGCATCGAGCGAACGCGAACTTTGGCACCAAATCACGGCTACGCCGTGCGAAATAAAAACATTTCCTTGATAACTTTTAATTGCCCATGTCTCGAGGACGAAAAGCGCGATAAATTGCGTCTTTCCGACGCCAAATTCAAAATGGCCGACTTCCTGCACGTTATTTTATGCGGGAGGGGGTGTACTCCTGAAGGAGCTAAGGGCTAGGTTGTGGAGAGCTTTATATGTGAGTAGAAGGTTTTTGTATTCAATACGGTGAAGCCGTAATATGGGAAGCCAGTGTAGTTGAGTGAGAATGGGGGGTGATGCGGTCGGATGAGTTTGGTGCGGGTGATGATCCGGGCAGCAGAGTTCTGGATTATTTGCAGTCTATTGAGGAGTTTGGTGGGAAATTCCAGTCAGAAGTGCATTGCAGTAATCAATCCGGGATGTGACGAATGAGTGGACCAGGATTTCAGTGCTGGGTTGGGACAGAGATGAGCGGAGTCTGGAGATGTTCCGAAGATGGAAGAAGGCAGTGCGGGTGATGTTTTTAATGTGTGGTGCGAATGAGAGGGAGCCGTCCAGAATGACACCGAGGCTTTTCACTTGGGCAGCGAATGGTATGGGGAAGCCGTCGATGATGATGTTTGGTGCTGGGGTGTTTTGTGACTTGGTGAGGGTGGATTTTGAGCCGATGGGCAGGGCCTCAGTTTTGCTACTATTAAGCTTCAGGAAATTCCTGCTCATCCAGCTCCTGATGTCCTCAAGGTGAGGGAGGTGGGGGGCAGGGCAGTGGTGGGTTTGGAGGAAATGTAGACCTGTGTGTCGTCGGCGTAGCAGTGCAAATTAACCTCATGGTGACGGAGGATTGTGCCCAGGAGGAAGAGATATATTATGAATAGGATTGGACCCAGTACTGACACCTGGGGGACACCCAGTGAAATAGAACACCCTGACTTGTGATTACCGAGTTGTACAAACTGTTGTCTGTCAGTGAGGTATGACGTGAACCAGCAACACCAGTGATCCCAATGCCAGCCAGGCGGTCCAGGAGTAGTGGGTGAGAAATGGTATTGAATGCAGCGCAGAGGTCAAGGAGGATGAGGATGGTGAGAAGTCCGGAGTCAACTGCACGGAGGAGGTCGTTGGTGATTTGAACCAGGGCTGTTTCAGTACTGTGTTTTTGGCGGAAACCAGATTGAAAGGGTTCATGGAGGTTGTTTATGTCAAGATGGGACTGAAGCTGTGCGGCAACAAACCTCTCAAGGCTCTTGGAAATGAAGGGTAGGTTGGAGATGGGCCTTTAGTGGTTTAGATAGGCTGGGTCAGCACCAGGTTTTTTTGAAGATGAAAGTGATTGCAGCCAGTTTGAGGGTGGGGGGTACAATTCCAGAGGTGAGGGAGGAGGTAATTATGTCAGTGATCATGGGTGATATGGCTGGTAGGCAAGCCTTGAATACATCAGGGTTGTGAGATCTGTGGGGTTAATATGTTTAATTTTTCTGAAGGTGATGGACCGTTGTTCTTTGGCTTTGGAAAGGGGGGCATGGATATACAAAATTATAGCTGAATGGTCAGAAATGGGGAATTCAATGACAGCAAGGTTAATGGGAGTGATGCCAGTGCAGCAGAGTAAGTCCAGTATGTGACCCTTGTTATGTGTTGGGAGGTTGACATGCTGTGTGATATCGAGGCAGTCCAGGAGTGAGATGAAATCATGTGCAAAAACATTGGATGGGTCGTCAATGTGGATGTTAAAGATGCCTAAGAGGATAACAGTAGGGGACATTGCACATACACATGTTAGTAGTGATGAAAATTCAATGAGAAAAACAGCAGAGGGCTTTGGTGGTCTGTAGATGGAAATAATGCTGATGGGTTTGGGGCCAGGGAGTTTTACAGCTAATCATTCAAAAGAGGAGTGATGGGGGGATAGTGACAGCAATGACTTTAATGTTTTCACGGTGCAACACAGCAAGATCCCCCCCTCCCAACGGCACAGGGTTTACTAATAAAAGCGTAACCCGGAGGGACAGCTGCATTAAGCTGGGAGAAGTCATCAGACTGTTGCCAGGTCTCAGTGAGGCATTAACAAATCAAGCTTTTTGTCCATAATGAAGTCAGAAACCAGCAGGGCCTTATTGGTGAGGGATCTTATGTTAAACAGACATAGTTTCAGACAGGTAAATTGTGCATATGTGGATGCTTTAGACTGGGGGGATAACACACTGTGATTACTCAAAGTTTCGTCCAGATCCACAGTGAGTGTATCTTGGTCGTTAGAGTGTTGGACAAGCAGACGTAGCAGCTCCGTTGCAGAATAACGCAGCGGTAGAGACGCATTTTGTGACCATGAGACACAGAGCGCACCATATGAGCAGTTTAAAAATCCACATGATGAGAGTTAAAAACCAAAAACAATGTAATCCAGCGGTTTGATGATCCAAATGGATAAAGTGAAGCGACAAAACCTGCACTGCTGAGGCGGAGGAGTAGTCGTGTTGGTTGTAGCCGCAGGTTTTCTCTCGAGGCGGAGCAACCAGACGTACGGCGCTGGGGACGAGTGACAGGTTAGCCGGTAGTGGCTGTGGGGCAGCAATCCACAGGCGGAGATGTGCACCCAGGAGAGCTGGCAGAATGGCAGCGGACAGATCCGAACAGGTGCTTTGCAGGGCACACCAGATCAAGCTATCCGGTCAAAGAGAGCACAGCACAAAGGGGCCCAAGTAGTCCAGTACGGTGAGCCATGTACCGACACAGCTAGCTTCAAGCTACCGAGTGACAGCACAGTAGCACTAGCGCGTTTACAGACTGTTAAACGGCTAAATTAATCGTCACAGTGTTAGATGGGACAGACGAGTTTGTAACAGACAGGTTTGGAGTCCAGTTGCACAAGACAACATTCAACAGATCGAGATAAAACAACACGAAACAATCGACAGACAACAGAGGAGGTGCGGCAGCAACTTGCCAGCGGTCCCTCACTTCCGGTATTATTAGAATGGCGAGTTAGTTATTGGGAGATGAATGCATGCAGTTAAAGGTCAAAATGCACACAGAAAGAGAGGACAACCATCCAAACAGACTTACTATACGCTTTAACAACGAGGAAAGTAATATTTAGGGTAATATGTTGGTATCTTTTGTTTCTACTAGAATATGTTTATATGCCAGACCAGCTGGGTAAACAGTGCGTCCTAGCCATCATTGATTAAGGAGTTTGATGGCTTGTGGGACATTATGATGTTGCATTTCTTTCTAGTGTCTCCCAAATATTTTCCAAATAATTATGAAATTGCAGACCATAGGAGAAGAAGAAGATATAGTATTATGTTGAAAAATAATAGCATGTACAAGTCCGTATTTGTATAGTTAATGAATTTGTTTGCATCCATCGGTTAATATGAATTGAACCTTTGCTGTATCATGACAGAATTTTTTTTTAAGAAAATCCTTACACCTTATTGTGGATGGTCAACATTATTCAAACCATAAATGTTATGGGACAAGTTAACAGCGCTGTTGAAAGGTTGTGAACTTATAGATTGCAAGCCTATTTTATGTTATTCTCAATTATTCAATAATTGCTATATAAAAACAAATATTTGTAATCAGCTGGTTGACAAAACAATTTCATTTCAAGTTCCATTAAGTATCGAGCTACTACTTATATCCATGCCTGCAAACTAGTCCCCTTGCTGTTATGTTATATCGCACAGTTTATTGAACAGTTTTCATTGTGATGTCAAAGTAAGTCTATTGTAAGTCGCTTTGGATAAAAGCGTCAGCTAAATGCAATGTAATGTAATGTAATGATGTTGATGAATCATCTCACTTGGTCGGACTCAGTGAACCACAAAGCAAAAAGTAGCGCTTTAAAAATCATAAATGCAAACCAGGCTTACTGTCCTTATGTCTTTATCTTTCTTCAGTTCCTTGGCGGTACCATGATTATAATCATTGGAGGCATCATCGTGGCCTCTGTCCTTGTCTTCATCTTCATCCTCCTAATGAAGTACAAGCTGCACAGTAACCACTACAAACAGAAAGCAACAGCACGACATGCCAACGTCTGCTCCCAGACCAACGGAGGGGGAGCTAACACACTCACTGTTCCTCCATTCTTCTCCTCTGCAGGGCAGGGTAAGCGGTGGGAAAGGAGGGAAATAGATGTGATTTATTTTTCTTTCATGTTTCTAATAATTTGCCTCCACCTGGTTGTCTCCTAGGTGGAGGTGATGGTAAAAACTCCCAACCTTCATCATCACTGAAGGGATGGGAGGAGTATCCATTCGAGGGACGACTGTAGTGGACTTAAAATCCCACCCGTGACGAAGACGCCATCTCTCAATAACATATGAAATTGTTAATCAAACCTTCAACTCACCAATCATTAAGCCCAAACCAATAATCCAACTCCATCGCCCTCCCTTTTTTAAACTATTTGTTATTGGTGCCTGAAATCTACTCTACTTCACGCTGAGGAGCAGCTCCTGTCATTGGTAAGTAGCTGTGAAGCCAGTTTGTAAAAAGTCTGAATTCATTCTTTGTCAAATAACTGTAATAATGCTTGAATGCTTGTATTATAAATTCAATTTGGATCAATTATTTTTTGTCATTTGTAATGTGAAGTTGGCAGAGAGTTTAAAAATGATGTGGAATTCACGTGTCCCTGTCAAAACTGTTTATTCAACTCTTCGAAAGGACTTTGAACAAGAAGAAACTTTTTTTTCTTGCAGTGTGAACACACCATTAAACAGTTGACTTTTCTTCTTCTTTTAAAAAAAAATACTCTCTATTGAGTTTCACACACACACAACATACAGAACAATGCATAACACCCCCCCCCCAACATTTGACAACAATTTAATAATAATAATAATAATAATCCTCATTTACCTAATCACAATAATATAGATGGACCACAAAGGATAAATAAAATATGTGTATACACATGCATTTACATGGAATATTATTTTCAGTCCGCAATCTGTGAGTTCAGGGTAATCAGTCAACAGAAGCCTCAAGCGTCATCCATAGTTGATGTTACTTAGCTTTCCAATCAGAACCCTCCCCCCCCCCGAGAAGTACGGCTTTCAGGTCAGTGGGCAAATAATCCAGAAATGGTCACCAGACCCTCATAAACAGCCCGTCATTGCCCCTTGAGGTAGTGGAAATATACTGGGTTTCCCAATATCTGTTACATATAAACGTGGTTCTGATTAAGTTTATAGATGCCTGCCAATCATCTGCAATATATTCAGTACCCAAATCTTTCTCCCATTTACGGGAAATATTCAGCAGTTCGTATGTGCCAGTAGAACCAAGGAGTGAATAAAATGAAGAGATAAAATGCTTAGAATTTTGGCGCTCCAAGATGAACTTCTCTGCGTCATTGCAAGGGAGGTTAACCTGTTAAACCCCAAGCCTGTTTTTCAGATCTCAGGCTCGAAAATGACATGCCCAGAACAAATTACTATTTCTTCACTGCTAAAAGGGGAAAATTAATAATATTTTTTCTCGAAGCAGTGATACACCTGTGAGTTGGATGTAGAAAAGTCAGAATCAATATAGATGTTTTATTTTAAAGTAAATTCAGATTGAACATAGTAAAAAAAAAATATATATAGTTTCCTTCCAAAATAAAACCCATTACTTTATAGTGAAAACCACCCTTGAATGATAGGATAGTAGACAAAAAGCTTTAGGAATCCAAACTATAACATATAATAAGTACCCTGTATCAAGATTGATGCAAAACAAGTGACATTCGACCTTTTTTAGAGAGATTTAGAGAAAAAAAACCCACCTCTGGGGTCATTTGGGTGTATTTGCCATATCTCTGGAACCCATTGGTCGATTTTGGTGATTGACAACTCTTTTGAACCGTTAGAGCCAATATAATCGAGGGGGGGTTCCTAAATCCATCTAAACATTACCATTGGTGAATGAGAGTGATGCGCAGCCAGCATGCCCAAAACCGGAAGCTGGGTTACACTCTATATGAAAACTACTTTTATCTTTGGATAAAAGCGTCAGCTAAATGCAATGTAATGTAATGTAATTAACATAAATGTTATGATGGATTATCAGTAATATATAAATGACAGGTGGTTTTTGGCTTAACACAGAAAAATGAAAGGATAGCTAAACATTTAGTAATCAAATACTTAAGGACCAAAGCATAATGTAAACATGTCGAAACGAGAAATAACACGGCAAGTGCAGCTGTCAGTGAAGGTCCATCCCCAAACGCCCCGTTAAACTGCCGTCTGGCCTCCCTCACATGTGCCGATAGATCCTGGCGAATGTAGACCTTGTTTCCTTGGTAGTGGAGGTCTCCTTAGCCGCTGCAAGGATCCGTTGTATGTCACCGAAGTTGTGCAGTTTAATGATAACGGGTCTTTGGGAATTTTCCTTCGGCGGTCCAGAGCCCAGTGCATCTTGTCAATCTTTATTTTTTGTATTGGATTTTAAGCACAAACATCCAACATCATATACAGACTCAGAGAAAAACAAAACGGTACCAAAGAAATAATAAAAAATAATAATAATTAAAACTGCGGTCACAGACGTGCATGCAGTTGTGGGCGGGACTTCGCATCCGTGCACCTGTCGGGGAGGGTCGCCGGTTGTCCCGGCGTCAAGAAGACGCGTGCGAGTCCTCGGAAATGAGCCGTTTGTCATTTCTCAAATGTTCACGTCCTGGACTCCCCGGTCCTCTGGCAGCGAGCCGGAAACGGATGTGGGCGCGCCGCCTCGACGGACAACAAATGTCTCTAAAGGCTGGTCGAGGATCGATTATCGCGGAGGCTGTCTGGAGGAGCAGTAACCGTGGCGTGTGGTGCAGTGGGTTGTGCGTTGGTGTTCGGATCAGGGGGTCACAGGTTCAAACCCCACTGCAGTCAGTATGTCGTTGTGTCCCTGGACAAGACACTTCAACCCAAATGGCTCCTGTGGGGATTGCCCACAGTATTGAGTGTATAAGTCGCTTTTTGACATGTAATGTAATGTAACCAAGGATACACTGATTTAGAGGAGAGAGGAATCTCTCTGGAGGAGCTACAACCGAGGGTACACTGATACAGAGTCCTGCATCGGGTCGGGTACCCACAAACCGCAAAAAAAGTGATTTGCGGGTGGTATTATTTCAAACGCTTTTTTCCGGGTTCGGTTCTGGGTAAAACAAAGATGATGCGGGTCGGGTCGCGGGTGTTACATAATAAATATATTAAAATTATAATAATTTAGTTTAATGATTAAATCCTCAGACCTCTCCCCCGCGGAACCACACATAATCATAACCTCTGCAGCGCATCAATCTGCTGCTGAGCTCGCCACATTCAAAATGGTTGAGGTGAAGCTCTCTAGCGGAGAATACAGCATTTTCAATAACACTTCCTCAAGAGCGAAATCCAACGTCTGGGAGGCTTTTGGTTCCAGATGAGAAAATAACCAACATCCCACGCTTTTTGAGACAAATGCAACTGCGTGTGTTAATAATTGCACGTTCTCACTGCTCATATATATGCGGGTTCGGGTCGGGTTGCGAATATTGTGCCGACGGGTCGTGTCGGGTTGCGGAACTAATTGGCAATGTGTGCGGGTAGCGGGGCGGGTTCGGTATTGCACGTTGCGGATGCGGGCGGGAGCGGGTCTTGAAAATCAGACCCGTGCAGGACTCTGCACTGATGTAGAGGACATAGGGGAGAGAGGAGAGAGAGGGAAGAAAGAGGAGGGAGGAGGCTCTCTGGAGGAGCTTTAACCGAGGGCACACTAATGTATTCTCCGGAGTCGATTTTAGGCCACAGAGACCGGGTGTAAATTAAATTAAACTTTATTCACAACAGGCTATAGTTGCGAGATTGTAGGATGTAAACAGGTATAAGTGTAATTAAAATACATTAAACTGTAAAGACAAGCATTAACAGTTAATAGACACATATCAACAGTAGAAAATATAATATTTTCACTGAAAAGTGTAAAGGCAAGGCAAGGCAAGGCAAGTTTATTTATATAGCACTTTTCAACACAAGGCAATTCAAAGTGCTTTACAAAAAATGAAAGAGATTAAGAAAATGGCATTTAAAATCAGTCATTAAAAAGAAAAGCTAATAAAATAAACATTAAAAGAAAAAATACATGGATAAAAGTTACAGTGCAGTCAATTAAACATTAAAAGAAAAAAAGTACATGGATAAAAGTTACAGTGCAGTCTAAGATATGAATAGTTCAATTAAAAGCAGCGACAAAAAGAAAAGTCTTCAGCCTGGATTTAAAAGTAGTCAGAGTTGCAGCGGACCTGCAGGTTTCTGGGAGTTTGTTCCAGATATTTGGAGCATAATAACTAAACGCTGCTTCTCCATGTTTAGTTCTGACTCTGGGGACAGAAAGCTGACCAGTCCCTGAAGACCTGAGAGATCTGGATGGTTCATAATTTAGCAGGAGGTCAGAAATGTATTTTGGGCCTAAACCATTCAGTGCTTTATAAACCAGCAGCAGTATTTTGAAATCTATTCTTTGACACACAGGAAGCCAGTGTAAAGACTTCAGAACAGGAGTGATGTGATCCACTTTCTTAGTGTTAGTGAGGACTCGAGCAGCGGCGTTCTGAATCAGCTGCAGCTTCCTAATAGATGTTTTAGTGAGACCTGTGAAAACACCATTGCAGTAGTCGAGTCTACTGAAGATAAAAGCATGGACAAGTTTTTCCAAATCCTGCTGTGACATTAGTCTTTTAATCCTAGATATATTCTTTAGGTGATAGTAGGCTGATTTAGTAACAGTTTTAATGTGACTGTTGAAACTCAGGTCAGAGTCCATGACTACGCCTAGATTTCTGGCTTTATCTGTTGTTTTGAACATTGCAGACTGAAGCTCAGTGCTAACTTGTATACGTTCTGACTTGGCTCCAAAAACCATTACCTCAGTTTTATCTTTGTTTAATTGGAGAAAGTTCTGACACATCCAGTCATTGATTTGTTCAATGCACTTACTCAGTGTTTGAATTGGAGCATAGTCTCCTGGTGAAATTGTTACGTAAATGTGTGTGTCAAGACTAATGGAAAGAGGTGCAGTACACAATTAATAGCATGAAAATTAATCATTGTACCAAAAACTAATATTGTCATCTCACTCCAAGCTGAACTCCAAAGTGGCCAGCCCTGGACTATATGTATGTGTGGTCTATAACAGAGAAATACAACATTACAAGTACAATGAGAATCAGTTACTTACATATATATACAGCAAACAATAAGCATAACTTTCTCTTCAATGGAACATATTCTCCAAGGCTGTTCAACAGGCAGGTTGCAATAAAACCATTACAAATATATACATGTAATATACAGATAGCTCCTTTAATGCACAATATAACAGGTTAATATGTCATCTAAACATTAGATTGGCAACATTGTCAAACAAAGCTGGACTTATCCGCACGCAGCTAATGTCAAGGAAGCACAGCTCTGCAAACTGTTCTCGTTGTGATTATAAGTCATTTAAGATGATCAAATGCGCATCAGAATTTCTGCCCGTTACCGTTTGTTTACTCACTAAACGCCAGTGGCGAACCGTCAGGGCCTTCAAGGTATTCAGAGAATACCCTGGAACACTCAGATAAAACAAAGAAAAAATCGATTTAATTGTATAAATAAAATGTAATAAAATGAATAAATGAGAATCGTATCCGTGTTGTTGATCTGTAATATTACAGTGTTACGTTGATTTGTTTGTCCTTCTCGGACCATGCACTACGCATTTCAGTGGTTTTGTGTTAGAAAAGAAAGCAACCAATCAGATCTTGTTCTGGGTCTCTGGGTAGAATATCCTTCAACCAAGGTATTCTACATCCTTGATAGAATGCCCTGGCCGTTGCACTGAATGAGAGCGTACGTTTGGACTGACAGTTTGATCAACCAATCATATATTGATTTGTAGCCAATGGGCGTATTCTTTCAGAGCTTCCCTCGGTTCCAGGGTGCTCTAGAACAGTGGTTCTCAAAGTGGGGTCCGCGACCCCCCGGGGGTCCGTGGCACTCTGCCAGGGGGTCCGTGAAAAGTTTTCAGATTCATTCATTTAAATTATCATGATATCATTTTTTTTTCATTTTTCAACAAATAATATATATTTTTTTTAATCTAAAATATTTCATAGATTACGTTCAAATCTAACATATAGATACATTTAAAAATCAAGCGCGTTACCGTGGAAACAACAATAACTGTTACGTCAGTCAAAGAGCGCCGCTGCAAGCATCATAGATATATAACACGGCTAGCATACTACGAAGATGGACAGATTTTTAAAACGACCGGTTACGGCTACAAATGAAGTAAATGAAAAACAGACAGGTCCACAGAAAACTACCGGTATGCTTAGTCCTAACTTACTTTAGTTACTGTACTGCAAAAAGCAGACGGCGCTGCGCTCAACACACAGACAGACTCAAAACCATGGACAACACACTGGCACATAAGTTTACATAAACCAATTTCTAGGCCTAAATTGCATAAGTATTGCAACTAAGCAGAAACAGTTTCTCTCTCATCTCTCTCCTCTCTCTCTCATCACTCCTCTCTCTCATCTCTCGCCTGACTCGCTCTCTCCTCTCTCTCTACTCTCTCCACGCTCCTTCATCTCTCCCCTCTCTCTCTCTCTCCCGGTCTCTCAATCACCAGGGGGGGGGGAGGGGGACTCTCGTCTTTCTCTCCTCTCTCTCTCTCTCCTCTCTCTCGCTCAGGTCTCTCTCCTCACTCTCAGCTCTCTCTGGTCCTCGCTCCTCTCAATCCATCCTGTCTCTCTCTCATGGGGGGCGTCCATCTCTCTCTCCTCATGTGTGTGTGTGTGAACAAATTGTAATTTAAAACACATTTCCTACATGTCAATCCTACACCACCGGTTGCCCTCTTTGGATTTTAATCAAGAAACATTAACCCGGTATAATGTAACCAACGTAAATGATGTTATATTACTTAAAAAAACGTATTATTGGAATGCGAGAAGTTGCACGTCCCCGTAACCATGGTAACTCACTCTCACTCCTGCCTGGTGCGCATGGCGCGAGAGGAGAGGGAGAGACGCAGAAGTGAGACTGATTACTTTGAGCAACATGCATGGGAATAAGTTACAATATAATACATTTGTGTATATTTCTCGCTATTCAGATGGTCATGGTGCTGCTGTTGCGCAATGTGCAGAAGTGTCTTCTTTTCGCACCATGACATTATCAGTTATGAATTTGTTTTTCACTGCTTGAGAAAACGGACTTGTGGCTGAGAGCGTGTGAAAAATGTCAATTGTGTGAGAGTTGGCAGCCCTGTGAACTCGCTTGACATTATTATGTATGAAACTGCCAATCAGATTTATTTACTTATTAATCGAAGGTGCCGGAACGCTGTTCTGGATCGTTCCGGCCCACTTTAACCCCTGTGTGTGTGTGTGTGTGTGTGTGTGTGTGTGTGTGTGTGTGTGTGTGTGTGTGTGTGTGTGTGTGTGTGTGTGTGTGTGTGTGTGTGTGTGGTGTGTGTGTGGTGTATGTTCTGAAATGCACTTCAAATGATTACTTTTCTCTTGATTTCCCTTTGATATTTCTTTAGGTACAGTGTTACTTGCAGCTAATTGATTGATTGTTTTATATGGGTATTCTGTGTTGAGATGGGTGCAAATATTTTTAATACATATCCAATATCTTTCTAATACATTTCTCTTGTGTTGTTCTTTCACATAACTAAGACTATAGAAGTGTAAAAAATAGGCTACGTCAGATTATTCCAAGGGACATACAAGTCAAATCAAGTACACTTTTATTTATATAGCCCAAAATCACAAATCAGAATGAGGGGTCCTTGGTGTATTCTCTATCTTGTAAGGGGTCCTTGGCTGAAAAACAATTGAGAACCTCTGCTCTAGAAGGCCCGCTAGTTAACTGGCTCGAGACAGAGGATCTAGATCAGGGGTATTCAACTAAAATTCAACGAGGTCCAGTTCGAGAAAATCTCCCCATGCAAAGGTCCGGAACATCAAAATGTCTAACTTGCTTCATGAATTAGTGTGATATATATATTGAAGTGACCTGTAGCTTTATAAACGTCTGCATGTAATCAACAACTGACTGCCAATCAAATAAAGAAAGTACAATTCAAAAACAACAATATTTATTGTCAATTAACATTACTTAAATACTGTGGATATGTGTAATGTTCCTCTCGGGCTGCATTTACAAATAAAATAGAGAAAATATGTGCATCTTAAAAGTGCTTAATTTTAGATTAATAAAATAAAGTGTAGCAGCAGCTTGAGTTTCTCTTTTTCTTTATTAACCGTTTCACATCATGACTTAACAGTTTCAGCCGATTATAGAACAATATCAGTCTTACACATCATAACAATTGAACAGTTTTAAAGTTTATCTTTCTTTCCCTCTTATATTGCAGTCCCTCACTCACTTTGTTCTGTTCAGTGCGAGAATTGAGCTCGAGCTTGTCCTGCCAGGAGTTTGTAAAATCTGGCTGAAATGGTGTCAGGGCCATTCTCATACACATGTGCAGGTGCTCATTGGTTAGCCTCGGTTAGCCTGCCCTGGAACGATATTTAGTTTTAATGTTGATCCTGGTGGACTGATCATATTGTGAAGTGCTACAAGCAGTGAGCATGAACATTACACAATACGGTAGAATTATAAAAAGCAATAAAACAAACAATACAAATAAAATAAAAGGTCTAGGGAAAGGCTCTATTGAATAGATGGGTTTTGAGGCCTTTTTTTAAAAGCCTCCCACGGTCTGTGGTGCTCTCATGTGGTCGGGGAGAGCGTTCCACAGACTGGGGGCAGCCGAGCAGAAGGCCCGGTCTCCCATAGTATGGAGCTTAGTCCTGGGGGGTTTGAGGAAGTTGGAGTTGCTGGAGTGGGTGGTCCGCATGGAGGTAAGGGGGGTAAGGAGTTCCTTGAGGTAGGGGGGGGGGCAGTTCCATGGACACACTGGTGGGTGAGGACGGAGACCTTGAATTCGATCCTCAGCTCCACAGGGAGCCAGTGTAGTGTTTTAAGGATGGGGGTGATGTGATCATATTTGCAGCGCTGTTCTGATGTATTGAAGCTTCTGGATGCTTTTCTTAGGGATCCGATGAGGAGTGCATTGCAGTAGTCCAGCCTGGAGGAGACAAAGGTCTGGACTAGCTTTTCGGCGTTAGACAGAGTGAGTGTGGGGTGGAGTTTGGCGATGTTCCTGAGGTGATAAAGGAGTTCTTGCACAGCTGTTTTAATGTGAGCCTCAAAAGTCAGATGCGCGTCCATTTTTACACCCAGGTTGGTGACTATTGAGGAGAGGGTAATGTCCTGGCCGGAGAAGGTGATGGTGGATGTCTGAACCCTGGTGTGGGGTGCCAACTATAATGGCTTCGGCTTTGTTGGGTCTGCATTTGATTCTCTGGTTCTTCCGGAGTTTGAACTGTTGGAGGTGTCCATCTGACTTGATCTGCTGACATTTGTCCCATCTGTTGAGTTGGTGTCTTGTTTTCGGTAGCTTCATTGTCTTTCTCAGCTACTTGTATCTTCAAAAGTCTTAGTTTTAGTGTTGTCATTTCTTCATAATTTTCCATCTTTGTTCCCTGGTATTTCATATCATGGTGAATGAGATGTTGTCTCCATTCTTCAATGGGTTTAGTGTCTAATCCCACCACGTCTTCCAGGCCTGCCTGCACTGATGGGGGAAGGGCTTTAATGACAGCGTTCTTTCACAACATTTCAACAGATGGAGAAAGATCATGTCATTCTCCCGTGCTGTCCTCCCACACTCCTTCACATCTCTTCAAGAAGGCATGCATGTCTTCCTCTGTGCCTTTCCTCAGGCTGGTGAGGGCATGTAAACTGTGTGTTGTTGGGTAAATGTGACAAATAGCAGCCCAATAACTCGACCTGATGTAGTTGAATGAAGTGTCATCTGGATCGTTCGTACATAGGGCCTGGGAATCTATGTGTCTTGCCTCTAGTCGTCCTTCTATCCGTCCAAGCAGTGCCCTCATGTCTCCCAAGCACAGGTGGTCTTGGACAGTGTATTTCTCCAGATCAGTCACCCACTTCTGACCTCCTTTGGTGAGTGGAGGTAGCTTTGACACGAATGCTTCCATGTCCCTGTGAGTCCATGATTGGTATTGAAATCCTCCTTTTCCAGCCGCTATCAATGGCATGGCGCTATGTACGGTTCCCCTGAGTCTTACAGCTATGGGCCCTGTGCCAGTTTCTTGAGATCTTTCTTCTGCAGAATGTGTTGTTTCAGGAGAGTAACTAGTTTGGTAATTTTCTCTTCTTGTTCCCATCTTTTTCTTTCTTCATGTTCTTGTCTTTGTCTTTCTTCCATTCTTCTGATGAGTTCTTCCTCTCTTCTTTTGAGTTCTTCCATTCCTCTGATGAGTTCTGCTTCCATTCTTCTGCTGAGTTCTTCCATTATTGTGTTGAGTTCCTCCTTCAGCTGGTTAGATGTACTGGTTAGCATTCATACTCCAATACTTTCACATTTGGGGCTTGAATTGAATCTTGGTGAAATCGGTTGTTCTCTGATATGTCGGGAGGAGACACTTCGGTCAGGCTTGGATACTGCTTTGGAGTTTGGATAACTGGAGTCTCTTCTGTTATTCCTGCTGTGTCTTCCTTTACTGGCAGATCTCTGATCATCTGCTGCTACCACATGTAAGCTGTTTGTTTTGGCTGGCATATTTTAGATGGAGTATCAGATTTAGAACTGTTATTTTTATTTTTTCAGCTTTGTCCATAGCGATTTTTTTCAGGTCCATACCAAGAGGGTCGTCTGGTGTTGATCCATGCTTCTTGCTGTTGTAGGTATTCTCCATTCTCATATTCACTTACAGCTTTTCTATGGGCTTTCGTTGGTCCAGGTTGATCATCTGCTGGAATCAATCCTCTCGTTTGCCACTGCTTCAACAGTTTCTCTAATCGGATCCATGTCTTCTGTCTATCACTTGGATTTGTAGCATCTGATCTGATCTGATTTTTACCCTTTCCTTGATATCTGCAGTTGAGCAGTTGCTCTTAACTTGGTGTCATAAACCTACTTCCGGTTTATCTTCCCAAATATTGAAGTTCAAATGACTTTCTTTGAAAAGCATGAACAACAAAACAATTAATCTACTCTCAATGTTCATCTACACCAGGGGTGCCCACACTTTTTTGGCTGGTGAGCTACTTTTGAAATGACCAGCTCACCGAGGTCTACCAACCAAAAATAAAATCCCAAATTGCAAGGGTTGCTGAATAACACGTTTTATTTATACATGGGACAACTAGGCTGCAACAAACGACTCATTTGATAATTGATTAATGAAACGATTAATCGACTATTCGGACTATTACTGTATGCCTTGCACAATTTCTCAAACGCTCTTATTTAGATTTAGCTTGAGGTTGTTTTAGGCATGTGGAAACTAACAATGAAGACAATAAAGATGAATACTTGATTCAAAAATACATATATTATTAAATTAACTAAACAAATTGTTTACAAAACTAACATTGCTTTTTATTTAAATAAAATAAATAATATTTCACATCAAAAGAAACAACAGTGTTTTAACAAATCGTATTAAATAATCTGATGACAGAACTGTAAACAGAATAGCTGAAACTTTAACAAAATAAATAACTCGGTTACCTCTAATCATTAACCCATGTTTGTATAATTGAGTTAACTCTGTGTTGCTGCTAGCATACACAACACCTGACGTGGAAACGGTACTCGTGGATGGGGCTACAGAGCTGCTAGAAAGACAGTTGAACCCGGTGCATCCCTCCGTCTGAATGTGGAGCATTTTTGCTAAATGTTTAGACAAACTGCTCGTGTTACCGCCCTGACATGCTAAACACTCTTTGCAACGAGCATTGTCCACCTCAAGACGGGTAACATTTAACCACAGCTTGGAGCGCTTCTCTCCGCCATCCCCGCCGTGTGTTGCTGCATGTAGCAGCCGCGTGTGTGTAAACTGCCCCGCCTCCTCGCACACAGACGGGGGAGAGAGAGATCTCGTCTGGATTGGAAAGATAAAAAATACACCGACCATAGACGCATTTGTTTGTCTTTTTGCATGTTAGAAACGAGTTGGCGACACTAAGACTGCGAGATAATGTTTGTGTAGCAATAATACATGACCTTTCTCTTTCTCAACTCGCTACTCGGAGGGAAGTCACTGTCATATGCCTTGTGAACACTCCGATAATGCCTCTCCACGTTACCTTTCTTTGGCAGAGCGACGCTTGCTTTACAAATAAGGCAAATAACCTTTGAATGTGACATCACAACAAAATATTCTTCCTCCCATTCTGGGTGGAAGTGGTATGTCTTTAGCTTCTTGCTCGGTCCCGCACTCATTTTGTTGTCTGTCTCTTGTTTGTCTCTTTAACTTAATTTGAGTTTTCCCGGCACTTGATTGATTTTGTATCGCTTTGCATTCTGGGTTAACAGATTGGAAAGCGATAGGTCGCTTTTTCTGTCAATCAAGTAAACTCCTGAATTAAGTGACAGGGAGGCCAAGGGAGGAGGGATTAAAACATGCTTTGTCTATTTTAACGGGGCTGGATTTTTTTTTTTATGAATGACTCGCGATCTACCAGCATTGCCCCCGCGGTCGACCGGTTGTGTCTTTTCTCAAACTATTTCACCACCTAGTAATGCTAACTGGCTAGCTAACTAGCTTAGCAGTATAGCATTAACCTCAGGTGACTGGGGGAAGGGGAGGGGAACAATGGGAACACACAAACATGTGCAGATAAAAACCACACTGCTTGAAAAACTAACTTAAATCCAAAACAACACAATCTTCATTTATCTTAGCTCTAAATTATTTAGATGCTGACCTTAACCTGCCCGAGAGACCCCGGTACCGGGGCCCTCCCGCAACATCTTGCAGGAAACAGTGTCTGAGGGCATCTTAACATTTAATAAACTATGAATGTTTTATATTCATGTAACGGGAAGGAACTCATCTAACTGATCATTTAAAAAAAAAAAAAACCCACAAAGCTAACGCTGAGCCTCGGAATTAGCAACGAACGAAAAATGCTAACAGATTACTGCACCGAAACTCACTCATAAAACCTTATTATTTATCCTTTCTGCACATCCAAACCATCGATTCGCATCGTGAGATGACACAGAATCGATGGGTAGCCTACATACATTATCACTCCATGATTGGAACTCGCGACTTTATCAACAGAAACAGACATCAAAACATGTGGCACTAGATAGCTAAAAACACTAATATGGCTTACCTGTGTCGTAGTCTGGTCAAAAGTGGTCTTCAATAGCATTAAAACGATAAAAACGCTGCTGAAGTTAATCCATAGGTTAATCCAATGTGTCTGTGTCCCTTTGAAATGATCTCTGATAATCCATAAGCAATAAACCTGCTTTTCCGTTTGCAGATGTCAGAGCGAGAGATAGGTTCACTCTGATGCAAACCTGCATGCTCAAAGCCCCCACCTTTTTTTTTACCGTGTGTGGGAAAATTCCCCTTAGATTCCATTGGCTCTAGCGGTTATAAAGATATTTCATTCGTCAAAATCGACCAAGGGGGGCCAGAGATATGGAAAATCCACCCAAATGGCCCAAGAAGTGGTTTTATTTTGCTAAATCTCTTTAAAAAGGTCAAATGTAACTTGTTTTGCATCAATCTTGATACAGGGTGCTTATTATATGTTGTACTTTGGATTCCTAAAGCTTTTAGTCTACTAACCCATCATCCAAAGGTAGTTTTCACTATAAGTACAAAATAATGTTTGGACGGACACTATAATTTACAGTTTTTTACTATGTTCAATCTGAATTTTCTTTAAAATAAAAAACACATCAATATTGATTCTGGCATCCAACTCACAGGTTTATCATTACTTTGAGACCTGAAAAACAGGCTATGGGCTTAACAGGTTAAAAAAATGCTTTAATGAACAGTCAGTAACCTGGCACACACACTGTTTGTAAAAATAAATTCTATTTAATAAGCATTGGTTACAACTTTTTTTATAGGCAAGAGGACAATCATACAAATCCATAGAGTAAACATATTGACTGCTTAACAGACACATATATCATTTAATGATAACTACTGCATGTTCAAGGGTTTTATTCTCAGTCACAGGTGTGAATAAGAACTTAAGAAAATGCACAACTTCCTATTTGCACACTCATCACTGTTTCATTTTTAACTGCAATTTGAAAGTGAATTAAGTTGCAGCGTGTATTGTCAGTTGTCCTATTCTTAACCTTCATTATTTGTATGCTGCTGTGTGGCGAACCGTGGCCCTGGGGAGAAATGATTGTCAACCATCAGAGTCAGTAGATCCCAGTCCCTAACCCTTGCCTAACCCCCGTAACAAGTGTCCTTAGGCAAGACACTGAACCCACAATTTCCCCGTAGCCATGGCCAACAGTGTAGAGGTATTTTTAAGTGGCTTTGGTTAAAAGCAAAAGCTAAATAGAATTAAATGGCTTCAAAACATTATTTTCAAATTAATGATGCAAAAAAATCTACCAAAAAAACTAAATCTAAATTCGTGTTTGTGCATGTCTTACACACATTTTTTGATCATCAGTATTTACAAAATGTTTGTTAAAATCTTCACTTCTTGATAAGCACATTCTGTCTACCTTGACTTATTATGCTGTGTGATATGATAATAGCATTACATAACATTGCTGAACTGGTGTGGGTGTCCCCCACTCTCGGTAGTCATTTGTTGGTTTGAATTACTAGATTTGTCTTGATGCCTTCCTTATCCTTTCATATCTTCATTTTCATGGGTGCATAGTGGTCTGTTTTACTTAGATTATCTCTTTATCTTGTAATATTTCACTACTAATTACAAACTGTGATAAATACCCAATCATGAGGAATCTGTTAAAGCTTTAGAGGATTTCCCCCCCCCAACCCAATTTATGAGCTTTTCTTTTTTTATTTCTGTGAATTCTGTGTAGTTCAATAAGTGTGATGCTGTCAGGGGGAGAAGCTCTTTTCACGGTTTAACTTTTAGGCAGAATAAGTCCTGTGTGCCTGTGATCACATGTCCTGTATGATCTGGCACATACAAGCATTTTTGTTTATTTTGATAATCTATAAAGATTTTACAACAAACCTTTTTGGCAGCGTTGGTCATAATAATTTAGAAATATTGTAATTTAAGTAAATGTTTGCCTAAACTGGTATAACAACTTCCCATGCATCTCAGAAATGCTTCTGCATTTGTAGAACAGCCGGTAGGACTCCCTCTTTCTGAAACGACCTGTGGTGGCCAAGGCTTCCTCTCACTCTTTTGGAAGTACCTACGTATTATTGGCCAAAGTGTCATGTCACAGGCTAGACTGAACACAGCCAAGAGAAGGTGATAGAGTCAAGTTTTGTTTCTGAACAAGAAACAACAATATGCTAAATACAACACATATGCTAAAGATTTTTATGGAATGTATTCTGAAATATATCTTAGGGACCTGTGAGGTTCACCGGCTGGATTGTTCAGTGTAAAAATCAATGACGAGGCGATGATAGAGTGCAAACCAAGTTAAAGTTTATTTACAAAAGGTAACATCAGGCAGACAAGATGTTAACGATGTAGCAAGATTCATTGATAGATAAATAGAGGGATAGAAGGATAGACCGATAGACAAATATAATAAAATAAACATTAAAAGCTAATTTAAATATATTTGAATAATTGAATACCTGCAAGTATCTTTCAATCTTATACATATTCACAGTAGGAAAGTTATATATTCAGTAGAGTATCTAACAATACACAATATAAACATTTACAGAATATATTATAATACTCTTTCATAGACTAATCTACTACAAGGACAGAAACATATAAGCACAGTTTACTGTATACATAAAAACAATTGTGCAGAGTAGTTTTTTATATAATGAGGTGGTATAAGTACAAAATGTACAGTATGTGCAAATTGTTCATGGTTGTGAGGAGGGAGAAACTGAACAAACTATGGAGCTGTGAGCTCTCTGCAGCCAGGGGGGAGCTGGTTATGGCAGGAATGTTTTCCTGTATCTGTCCTTGTGACATTCTTGATCAGTTAATTAATTCTGCTGATGTCACCCGCTCTGACCCTGTTTATATAAACAAAGCAAAGTGGAAACAACTGTTTCTCAAATTAAAACCTTCTAACAGAGTTCCCGCGGGGTCTTAAAAAGTCTTACATTTGATCATCTGTATTTAAGGCCTTAAAAAGGTCTTAAATATGATCAAAAAAATAAGACAGGTCTTATATATGATTTAGAAGTTCTTAAAAATGTGTTGCGATCGCGTCTAAATGTGTTTTGGGGGAAATGTCCGTACTGCACAGTAACCAGTACGGTAATAGCTTCTCAGTTCCCCCCAACAATTTGTATTGAATTAAATCAAAATGGAACCAGTAATCACTAACTTTGTTTCCTACGGCCCCTCATCGGAGAACACCCAGCTAGTAACCTAGCAACCAAGATAGCGGCAGTCAGAAACTGAAGGTATCTTCTAATCTATTTACAAACAAATATGGGGAAGTGTAAGTTCAACCATATTTGGTTGGAAAACATCACATGTAGTGCTTGGTTGAAACCAGTTGAGGGGAACGTGTTTGAAGCCCACTGCACCTTTTGCTAATGTAGCGTTAGCTAGTGCAGCAGCGGCTAGATCCCCTCCTGGGTTTTAGGCGGCAGAAGTGACATAATCTGCCACCCAGGACAAGAGACGAGCATATTAAATGTATTATTTTCGGTTGTGTATTTGTGTTTCCAGGTATAACATTTAAGTTATAATAACAATCATAATTTGTGGATTAATTTCATTATGGTATTTGAGTTTGTTTCAGATTAACTTTTGTATTTGATTTGACAAAAATCACTAAAAGATCAGTATTTATATATTGAGGGAGAAACTTCTGTGTAGCAATGCAGTGGGAGTCACCGATTCAGGAAGGAGACACGGGGAGAGCTGGAGCTTTGATGTCAAACACTGATGGTTTATTTAGGAGCTTCGGCCGGAGAATTCACATCACAAGTCAAAGAGTAAGAGGTTCTGACTTCACGGTAGAGTTGCCACGTCAATTCTGAAGAACTCTACCCCAGACCCATGTGTTTAGCTAGTTCAGAGAGAATAATCAACATTTTGCATAACAAGATAGAATCATAACACCTCTATCAGCTGACGCCGACAGGCAGGAACAGGGAGACAGAACACTGAGAGCACAGCAGCCAAGGTTACAGGTGCGTGTGCTCAGTCAGGACAGTATGAACAGATAAACTGGGTCAAAGTTATGGGCTTTGGAAAATATTTCCCCAACATATATATCCTAAATGTTCTTTGGGTTTTATCCAAAAATGCAACACAAATTAGAACTGTAAGTTATTATTTAATAATAAAACCATTATTATTGAAATTTAAGTATATTTCACACATTTTAATGTTGTTATAGAGCAGGGGTGCCGGTCGATCGCGGGGAGATTCCCAGTCGATCGCGAGATGTGTCTAAAAATAGAACAACAATATTCAGTTTTATCGTTAATGTCCTATAACATAATCTTCCTGTGCCAGAATAATGCACTTGAACGCATCAAAGCTTTGTGATTGGCCGGCGTGACCCCATGTGTCGGGGCGTGGCAGGTGGGCAGTGGGCACTAGTTCGCACACACACAAGACCGCAATGGCAGAAGCAAAAAATCCCAAAATATATAATTTTCACTCCGAGTGGGAGGATGATTATTTTTGTATCTATTCCAATTCAAAGTCCATCTGTATCATCTGCAATGCGAGCGTGGCTTTATCGAAGAAGGGTAATTTAGGAGCGGCATTTCAAAACAGTGCACAAACACTACGAGACGGAATTCCCTCCTAATTCTGCCCTACGCTCCAAAAGGGGAGGGACCTGAAAGGACAGCTAAATGCACAGCAGTCCATTTCCACCAGGCCCAACAACAAGAGCAAGGCTGCTACCATAGCATCTTATCGTGTCAGTCACGTTCTTGCGAAACACATGAAGTCTTTCAAAGACGGCGAAGTTGTGAAAGAAGCATTCCTGGAGGCTGCCGACGCGCTTTATTCATTATAATTATTGTACAAAATGGTATAAGAATGCAAATTTAAATTGATTATAGTCTATTATCAATTCAGGTTAAGAAACTAGTGTTGCTTGCATCCTATTTTAAAAGGCATTCATTTTTATACTCTACTAAAATGCAACAAAAAAAGGGTTTGATTCTATTAATTTTGTCTTTTTTATTGCACTTTGGCAGCAGATTCCTGTGTAGCTTCAGATCTGAGTTGTCTTATTAGTAAGCCTAATTTATACTTTTGTAGCAACACTATTTTTATATAATGGCAAATAAATGGTTCAGACAGAGTCTTTTCTTTTTCTCTGTGTCATATGTGGCAGCACTGTTCAATGTTTCTTGAAAGCATTATCCACTGTAGTGACGTGTGAATAAACTCCAACTCTGTATCAACAACACTGTTGTG
Organism: Gymnodraco acuticeps; assembly: GCF_902827175.1. Classification (NCBI taxonomy): domain Eukaryota; kingdom Metazoa; phylum Chordata; class Actinopteri; order Perciformes; family Bathydraconidae; genus Gymnodraco; species Gymnodraco acuticeps. The sequence continues at coordinate 662,378 of NW_022991168.1, read as the reverse complement.
TAACTTCAGTTAGATACTTGTATGTGTGTAGATTAGAAAGAGGTAAGATAAAGGATCTGCAGTATTTTATGAAGTATTAATCGTACAAAGGTCAGTTTTATACAAGTAGAAGTGTGTATTTACCTGGTAGTAGGCTGTCAGTAATGGCTACGCCTCTCTATTTGGACTGGTAGATCTCGGCAGACTGGCAACTTTAAAAGTAGCTCTCGGTTCAAATAAGGTTGGGCACCCCTGTTATAGAGTATGATCTCATTATTCGTTAATGAACTTCATATTTGTGACAAGACGTGCCTGAGCAGAATTATCCTCTATTTAAGGTAAACGTTAAACTTTTAATACAAAAGTTGCCGACTTCTCATCCACGATTACGTCACTTCCGCCGCCTAAAACCCAGGAGGTATACGATCTAGCACCACACACACACACACACACACACACACACACACACACACACACACACACACACACACACCCACCAACACGTTCTCACTCCCATCCCGTCACATATTGACGGACGGTCAGGGCCCCTCCCCGTCGCTATATGACGTACAGGGTACCCCTTGCCCGTTAGGCTTCGACAGGCAGGGCGTCCCATAGACCTTCATTGCGGACAGCGGACCCCTTGACCGTCAGGCTTCTACGGGCAGGGCGTCCCATAGACCTTCATAGACCACGTGATCAACAACAATGGCCGACCTTCGTGTTATTCTCGGTGGAAAAGGCCTATTTTAAGGTTCATTTGGCCAATAAAATGCGTTTTGATGTCATTTTATGCGATTAATATGAGTTGTTATTTCTGATTATTTGTGCAGTACATGTACATGATGTTTAGTTTGCTAGTTATGACGAAGATTACTTCATGAATGTGTACACATTCATGGTTGCTAAGGTGGTTGCTATGGACACTGCAACAGCTCCCAGACCACGTGATCAACAACAATGGCCGACCTTCGTGTTATTCTCGGTGGAATAGGCCTATTTTAAGGTTCATTTGGCCATTAAAATGCGTTTTGATGTCATTTTATGCGAGTAATGAGTTTTTATTTCTGATTATTTGTGCAGTACATGTACATGATGTTTAGTTTGCTAGTTATGACGAAGATTACTTCATGAATGTGTACACATTCATGGTTGCTGACGTTTTTTTGGTGGAAATGTGTTTTTTCACAGCAAAGTCACCCTCTGTACTTGGACTTATTGGGAGAATCTAAAGGCAAGAACATCCCAAATATTCATTTAGGTCTTTATTTTAGACCTTTAGTGTTGCCGTCTGTGAGGAAAATAAATGGGACTCAGAGCCTCGTATTTTTAAAATCTTTTTTTCCTTCTAATTTGTTATTCTTTTCAAAATAGCACACTGTTATTTACTCACCAATAACACACAATTATCCTTGCTTTTATTTATTGGTTTAATTCCATAATCTCTGGCTTTTTTGGCGTTCGCCAGGAACTGAATTTCAAAATAAAAATAACCGGAAACAGACGTAGGCATTTCGAGCGATTACCCAAGATCCTCAGCTACGCTGATTTGATGTTTTAGCCGCAATGCATGCTGGGATTTGGTGTTTATATTATATGAAATCCGGAAAACATTTTAAAATAATAAAATAATACTTAATTCCGAGTGCTTTTGCTTTTCTCTTTGAAAATCATCACATAACGGCATTGTAATACACGGTTCGGCTGCGTTGTATATTACAGATCTGCCGTAGTTCTTTATTTATAGAGCCCTGATGAGAAGACCTTTGGAAAAACTGAAGAAATGCCGCCGAAACTAAATACTTGACGTGGATCATAAATATTTCAACAATTAAACAACATCTTCAATTTCTCTTCACACAATACGTCTCCTTGCAGTATCAACACTAATTCGGCTGACTTTTACATTTGATATAATTCATAGATAGGTTATATTTACACCATAACGGTGCACAGCTGATATAAAAGGACTTGTAGTTTTTAAAGATATTACTGATTTGTAATCTCTGCTTGTCTAGCTGACATCTCTCAGTGGATGTCTGCTCATCACCTCAAGCTCAACCTTGACAAGACTGAGCTGCTCTTCCTTCCGGGAAAAGATTGTCCCACTCTTGACCTAACAATCAACATCGGCACCTCAGTTGTTTCCCCGACTCAGACTGCAAGGAATCTGGGTGTGACCCTAGATAACAACCTGTCCTTCACTGCAAACATCGCAGCTACAACCCGTTGCTGCAGATACACGCTTTACAACATCAGGAAGATACGTCCCCAGCTGACACAGAAAGCGACTCAGGTTCTGGTCCAGGCTCTCGTCATCTCACGCCTAGACTACTGCAACTCCCTCCTGGCTGGTCTACCTGCATGTGCCATCCGACCTCTGCAGCTCATCCAGAATGCAGCGGCTCGTCTGGTCTTCAACCTTCCTAAATTTTCCCACACCACTCCGCTCCTCCGCTCCCTTCACTGGCTTCCGGTAACTGCTAGAATCCACTTCAAAACACTGGTACTTGCGTACCATGCTGCGAATGGATCTGGCCCTTCGTACATCCAGGACATGGTTAAACCGTACACCCCAGCGCGTGCACTACGCTCTGCATCAGCCAAACGACTCGCTGCACCCTCGCTGCGAGGGGGACCCAAGTTCCCATCGGCGAAAACACGTGGGTTTGCTGTCCTGGCTCCAGGATGGTGGAATGAGCTCCCCATTGACATCAGGACGGCAGATAGCTTGCACATCTTCCGGCGCAAACTGAAAACTCATCTCTTTCGACTCCACTTCGAGCGATAGAACTATTAACAAAGCACTTATATACTAATAAAGGACTGGCTTATCTAAAGCCAGTTGAGTAGCACTTGAAATGTTTGGCTCTATGAAACCTAATGTACTTATATGATTCTGTTTTCTTCAAGTTTGTATTTTGTTGGTCGAACGCACTTATTGTAAGTCGCTTTGGATAAAAGCGTCAGCTAAATGCAATGTAATGTAATGTAATTTGAATTGGATTTCATTTTGAATGTAAGAATGTAAATACTGAGTCTGAAATAGTATAGCAATATGCTGTAAAATTATGTGAAAGCATGAATAAAACTACACATCTTCAGATGTTGTACATACAAGTGTCCAACACTAATAATACAAAGTTATTATGGCTGTGTGTACCTTGTGTGCACCGCCTAGTGGTTAAAGCACGTTATTGAATTATTGTTTTGATGTGTTTTATTTGTTTAAAAAAATATTAAGAGTACATACTTTCATAGGGGGAAAAGTATAAATATAGAATATAAAAAATCAAGAAGATACTATAAGTGATCTCTACAATAAAACAGTTTAGTGCAGAATGTACAAAGATATTAATAGGAGGAGGTGCAAAACAGAAAAACGAATTAACCTTTATTTAAACATTAAATAACAGGTTAAGGTATTCTTTTAAATAAGAAAAAAACTTTGGGGGTATCTATCTACAGATAAATATTAAGCCTGACAAAGTACTTAACGTCTAATATATTGCTTTCCTGCAATGTTAACTATGTTGAAGCACTTATTTGAACTGATATTATACATATGGATTATACTCTTATGTAGAGAGATAGAATAAGAAATGTGCAGAATATGACAGTTTAATGGTGGAGGGACACACATATTGATAGATGTCTTGTAATAAACTGTTGATTGCATAACTACACCGTAGTTGTGTATATGATATCATATGTCAATAAACCTTTGAAAATCTTGAAAGGGATGTGCAAAATAGCCATAATATACAGTCTTTAATTAACTATTAGTAGAGAATAACGAGTAATGAATATACTTTATTACTCGTTTCCATTCATGTCAATTGCAGATACATGTTTAGTCTTCTCAAGCACCAACTATCAAATATCTCTCCTGATTGTTGGCACTTGACAATCACCTTACCTGAATTTTACTCAGGTGTAACTAAAGTCTGATTTAAGGGTTGTTTATATTTCACATCCTTAATCAGAATCTGCAAAGTAACTAAAATAAGTGTAGTGGAGTAAAAATACCAGGTTAACCTCTGAATTGTAGTTTTACAAAGTATCAATGAGCTGTCATGTGGGTATATATTAATGCTATATATTAATGCTGCGCATTATGGACAGCGATTTTCACCCATTTATTAATTATATGTTTTACATTTGATAACACCAATGTGTTTAATACTGGCAACTTCTAATTGTGGGGAAAACGTTCACTAGAGACGTCCCATAGAACATTTTGCGAAACACAATAGTGTAGTGTATAGTTCTGGGATAGTCTGGCGTGGTTTCGTTCCATTTCAAACAGCTGTTTGACGCTCGGCGTAACCTTGGCGCACTGCCACTCCAACATCCAATCCCAGACCTTGAAGATTAATCACGGGGACTGTAGTCCTAAACGATAGCTGGGGATTATGGGTAGTGTAGTGTCTTCGGCCATCCTAAACTCAAAAATGTTGACAATCGCAATGATGCTCGAAATGTCCCTTATAGGCCTACGTCTGTTTCCGGTTATTTTTATTTTGAAATTCAGTTCCTGGCGAACGCCAAAAAAGCCAGAGATTATGGAATTAAACCAATAAATAAAAGCAAGGATAATTGTGTGTTATTGGTGAGTAAATAACAGTGTGTTATTTTGAGAAGAATAACAAATTAGAAGGAAAAAAAGATTTTAAAAATACGAGGCTCTGAGCCCCGTTTATTTTCCTCACAGACGGCAACACTAAAGGTCTAAAATAAAGACCTAAATGAATATTTGGGATGTTCTTGCCTTTAAATTCTTCCAATAAGTCCAAGTACAGAGGGTGACTTTGCTGTGAAAAAACACATTTCCACCAAAAAAACGTTAGCAACCATGAATGTGTACACATTCATGAAGTAATTTTCGTCATAACTAGCAAACTAAACATCATGTCCATGTACTGCACAAATAATCAGAAATAAAAACTCATTACTCGCATAAAATGACATCAAAACGCATTTTAACGGCCAAATGAACCTTAAAATAGGCCTTTTCCACCGAGAATAACACGAAGGTCGGCCATTGTTGTTGATCACGTGGTCTGGGAGCTGTTGCAGCGTCCATAGCAACCACCTTAGCAACCATGAATGTGTACACATTCATGAAGTAATCTTCGTCATAACTAGCAAACTAAACATCATGTACATGTACTGCACAAATAATCAGAAATAACAACTCATATTAATCGCATAAAATGACATCAAAACGCATTTTATTGGCCAAATGAACCTTAAAATAGGCCTTTTCCACCGAGAATAACACGAAGGTCGGCCATTGTTGTTGATCACGTGGTCTATGAAGGTCTATGGGACGCCCTGCCCGTAGAAGCCTGACGGTCAAGGGGTCCGCTGTCCGCAATGAAGGTCTATGGGACGCCCTGCCCGTAGAAGCCTGACGGGCAAGGGGTACCCTGTACGTCATATAGCGACGGGGAGGGGCCCTGACCGTCCGTCAATATGTGACAGGATGGGAGTGAGAACGTGTTGCACACACACACACACACACACACACACACACACACACACACACACACACACACACACACACACACACACACACACACACACACACACACACACACACACACACGCTATCAGAGTTCTGTGTACTGTTATGCTGTTATGTTCAGTCATCGTTCTTATGTTGAACATGAATACATTTCATGTACGTATTTCTTCTTTCATAGCAATTTTCCTTCATACTTTCTTGCTGTGGAATAGGTCTGAAATTCTATTCAAAGTGGTCTTAAGAAAGTCTTACATTTGAGTTGGTGAAACCTGTAGGAACCCTGTTCTAATATACTACTGTTGTGATTGACCTGGCTTCACATGAGGCTTGGCAAACAATCTCTCTCTAAATTACGTATATTTCAACATTTCTCCAGTCTGTGGGTCTACAATGCAAGCTAGCCGCTACTGAGTCACATTAGCCTGCGAACATACTAATGGTGACTTAACTGACAAGCATGACTGTTCAACAGGAAGCTATACTAAATAAACAGTAAGTCATCATGAAATGAAAAAGGTACAGCTTTAGATTGAAGTTCAAGTAGTACACAGGAGTTTGTGGGTGTAAGTGGGGTTGTTTCCATATACAATTACAGGGAGAATGTGGATTTTAAAACCTGATATCTCGTGGAGCAGTCAAGAGTCATCAATACTGAAATAGAACTTTATACAGTAGATCCCTGCAGATATTGTTTCAATCTAATAATCATGGAACGTGAAGAATAGAAGTTCCACAAAATGCTAGCATGAAAAGCTATTTCACTAGCTGAGATTAACAAAGATTACAATTTTACAAACCATATCAGTTTATGATGATGTAACAGTATTCAAGGTGCAGTAGTTTAAACAAAATGCTTCTCAATCACCTCATGCTTACACGTTACAGGGACTGCCTGAAATCAGAAAGATCCTTTTACTTGCAGTACAGTTTTTTATTTAGTTTGCTCTGGTGTGAGCTGCGGAGAGAGTTATCTGATGTAGAGAGGGCTGCCTTTCCTCAAATGTGATCAGACTAGATGGCACTCGACTTGCAATGCTAAAAGCGCAAAAATATAGAAAATAGTTCCTACAAGGAACGACTATCAAAAAGTGGATGAAATATAACCAGATCCTGATTTTTAGAATGAGCTGGGATTAGTTTTTCAAATGTATTTGAGAGAAGGCAGAAAACTCTAGCACAGATATCTTCAACACTCTAATAATAACACTGCAATAATATTGAAAAATAGTACTTCAGGTTAAAGGAATAATATATGTTTTAGAATTTTGGGCTGAACCCTGAAATTCATCAGGCATTATAATTATAATATACAATGATACTGATAAAGCCATTCCTGCATTATGAGTACTTGAATTTAGATTTTTCTGATCAACTTCCATTTTTGCTGAGTAGAGATTTGAAATGCAGGTATTTCCCTTGGAGTAGTGAGTCTTTAAAGACTAAATGCAACTGTTATTACAGTTATGAATAAAATCAATCACTCAATGTGACCTCTTTATCTCTCATTCTTGTCTCCCTAAGGTGCCCCAGTGGACTGCATGGTCACATCCTTCTAATAAGCCCCGATAATCAGGTATTCGAGCAAGAGACACACATCCAACTTCTAATGTCACCTTGTACCAGAAACCGATTGGATGTGATGGGAAAAGCCAGAGGAGGGTAAATTGCCTTCGTCTTGAAATGCAAAAGTGTCTACACACTGCTGGACCTTTACGGAAACACGTCAGGCTTTTGGCTATAAAGTCTGCATAATAATAGATGCTTTGCAGTTTGAAACCTTAAATCAGAGTGAACACGTTCTGGCCCTTCATCTCTTATGAAGAAGGAATTAAATGACAAAAAGGATGTTACATTCAGCCCCTGCATTTGTCAGGTAGACTCTAAATGCACCTATGAAAATGCACTGAAAGGATTACTGGATTACAGAAAACCCCTTTTATGACATTTTTCCAGGATCTTCAAAACATTTTGTGGCAACTCTCCTCTCTTTCCCAAGCATAAAGTCATATGCTAAAGGAATGCTAGAGTATGATGAAAGCATTATTAAGATTTTGGGACAATATGCAGATGTGCAAAAAACACACTTCTCTCATCTCTTAGCAGAGATTATTCATGATGCTCCTTGGATTGAATACACAGGCACATGTCTTGTATCAAGGACTCAATAATAACAAACTGTCAAAAATAAATGGTGAATCTGTGGCACTTTAATGGTCTCTCTCTCTCCTACAGCTCAGACGTTTAATGATGAATTACATGTTTGTGTTTAGACACTGGAAATCACTTGTACCTTTACAGCACTGGTAAACTGAACCATAAATGTTCTTAATAATAAAAAAGATCGTAATTAAATGGAAAGTGGTTCTAAAAGATGGCCAGCAGAACTTCCGCTGTCCCATCACCCCTCTACCTTCCGCTCCCCTTTGCCGTATAACAATGTCTGTGTTTGTATGTGACATACATCTTACAATATTTGATGATTTGATATCCATGATTTACTTACAATATAATGAAACTAATTACCATAATAAGGAGGAAAAACACAGCAACATATGAAATGGGGATTTTATGCTTTCATAAATACTCTTATGTGGATTTATAATTAAATAAAAAGGTATTTTTCTTGGAAAAAGATTGATGTGTTTATTTAAACTCAAGGGGTAATCATGATGCTAGGACAGTCTACTTCGATAGAAGCAAATCAATCCAGTATTGCAACTTTTTTAGACGGACAGATTCTTTGATGAAATAGTGAGAAATATATCTAATGGTGTGAGGCTGACAAGTGAGCAGCCCGACCAAGTAAGGAGACAGAGGCAGAACGTCTTGATACAACCCGGTGTGGGTATTTATTCATCTTTGGTACATGGTTGACCACATCAAATCCCCCAATGACTGTCTCCCACACTATTCTCTCCCAAATGAGCCCAACATGCCACCCTTTATAGCCCCACCCATTGGACCGTACTATCCAAAAGGGGTGGCATGTGCAGAGATGGTCCGCTCAGATAAGGACCGTAGTTATTCACAATAAACATTTAGTGGAGAATGACAAACATCCTTTACTTACATTATATTTAATTACTGTATGAAAAGAAAACCCGTTATAAACTAACAAGCCAAATGTACATGATAACAAATCACCCCTGCCTCCAACCTGCTCCTTTAACCCCATCCGGAACGATAAAAAGGATCCGCTGTATCCCCGGGGACCCTTTACGATGACGGACCTTGGGACCGGAGACGGGAGAGCAGGCGGAGGTGAGTGTTATGTAGTGATGGCAAAATGAAGCTTTGAATGAAGCGTCGAACCACTTGTACAATTGTGTCGGAAATAGGTTCATTTCTCGAAGCTTCAGTTACAGCGACCTCTCCTGGTGAAGTGCAAGGCTGCAGTGGGTTTAACGTATCTTTGCCTTGAAAAATATTCGATGCACACACACACAAAGACTGAATATCATGTTCTATTTGCAATTAAAGATTGATAATTGTGTGTATTGGGTTATTGAGAAGAGACTAGAGAGTGCTAGACATGTTTTTGGGCAGAGAGGGCCTTTTATCAGTTATTAAAGTTGAAAAGCAATGATTAAAATACGTCCATTACGGGATTTGAACCAGCTGCGCGGAGGACATCGCTGCGCGGAGGACATCACCGCATTCGGGCTGCCGGCTCTATCCACTGGACTATCTATTCCTTGAAATATTTAACTGTTTTCATATTACTGATAAAGTCTTTTTGTTCACAACTTCTCCACATTTCGAAGTGTTTCCCGAGCCAGAACGACCTATCTTACTTCCTGGCTTGCTCTATAATGATATCAAATGCAATAACAACAACAACTCAACAGCAACAACGCAAACTACGACAACAACCCACACATTGTGCATTGTTTAGAGCGGTCATAAAGTGTTGAAGCACTCAAGTTTGAAACTGTTTTAACCTGTCACCTGTCAGAATCGAGACGAGGCAGTGCATTGAATCGCGTGAATGGACCGTGAACCAGTCAAGTGATTCATTCAGGAAATGAAGCAGTTGCTGTTCGGACGTCACATGTCACGTGATTTGAAGCAGTTGCTGCTTCGGACGTCATATGTCACGTGATTTGAAGCAAGCTTCGAAGCACTGAAATAGGAAGTCCAGGGTTGAAGCTCCGTTCGAAGCTTCAGTGTCAAACTGCCATCACTAGTGTTATGATGTTGACTGTTATAGGAGTAACTTGTACCATTAATGCATCTTATATCATGACTTTTACACACTAAACATATCCTTTGCACCTAATCTCAACCGCTGTCAATCTACACAAACCAACACTTTTGGCGCTCTCGCTATAACTCCCCTTTCTTTCCAGGTGGAGCCGAGAGCGCGACCAGCGTCTGCCAGACGACATCACAATTTAATACGGTTGAATCACTTAATACACACTACATCAATAAATAGTATAAAATGTGCAAATAGGCAATGTTTAACTGTACTGTGCAAATCCCGCTAATAAAGTGCAAACTGTTCACTAAAGTGCTGAGTGACATTTGTCCTGTGCAAACCCACATGTGCACGATTACCCGACCCGAAGCCGTCAGTCCATAGTGACGAAGTTACCTTCGTCACAAATGGTTTATTTCTAAAATTGTTCAAATGTTAGTCAGCAATACACACTGTATTTTGGCATTTTTTCTCCTGTGTTTTAAGCAAACTATTAACTCCTCCTTGAGAGTACTAATCTGTGATGTGGATCTGGGACCTCATAAACGATTGTCTGCAGTACGTAATGTATAAGTATACTTTTGAGGTACTTGTACTTTACTTGAGTATTTAAATGTGTTGCTACTTTGTACTTCTACTCCACTTCAAGTCAGAGATAAATAGTGTACCTTTACTCCACAATTTAATACCTTTAGTTACTTCGCAGATTTGGATTAACGATGTGAAATAAAGTGTACAGGGTGAAAATAAATGGTGCCTACTCAGTTCCCTGGGGCCCTATCAGAAACGTCTCTATCGGACTTCCGGTAGCATGCATTAGAGCTCTCGTAATACTTCAAGTTTATCACGTAACCTTTTATGTTTTGCCTCTGAGTTTTTTTACTTCCGATAGACACTGAGACGCTTACAGAAACAAAACGACCAAATGCCGCCTAAAAAGTCAGAGGAGAAGAAGAAAGCTGACGAACAGCGGGGACATGTATCAGCTAACGTTAGCGTGGCTAACATCAAAGCGCCGCAAGCTAGTCCGAGCAGCAGCCTTGACACCCAGCCTCCGCTCTGGTTTTTGAGGGAGATGGAAAAAATGACTGAGATGATATAGAACACTTTTGCTGCCCGCCTTAACCAAATAGATACAGTGGGGTAAAAAAGTATTTAGTCAGCCACAAGTTCTCCCACTTAAAAGATGAGAGGCCTGTAATTTTCATCCTAGGTACACCTCAACTATGAGAGACAGAATGGGGGGAAAGAATCCAGGAAATCACATTGTAGGATTTTAAATGAATTAATTGGTAAATTCCTCGGTAAAATAAGTATTTGGTCACCGACAAACTCCACTATGGCCAAGACCAAAGAGCTGTCACAGGACACCAGAAACAAAATTGTAGACCTGCACCAGGCTGGGAAGACTGAATCTGCAATAGGTAAGCAGCTTGGTGTGAATAAATCAACTGTGGGAGCAATTATTAGAAAATGGAAGACATACAAGACCACTGATAATCTCCCCAGATCTGGGGCTCCACGCAAGATCTCACCCCGTGGGATCAAAATGATCACAAGAACGGTGAGCAAACATCCCAGAACCACACGGGGGGACCTAGTCAATGACCTGCAGAGAGCTGGGACCAAAGTAACAAAGGCTACCATCAGTAACACACTACCCGCCAGGGACTCAAATCCTGCAGTGCCAGACGTGTCCCCCTGCTTAAGCCAGTACATGTCCAGGCCCGTCTGAAGTTTGCTAGAGAGCATTTAGATGATCCAGAAGAGGATTGGTTAAATTGGGCCGGGGCTGTCCAGGGCTCAGCCCCGGCACATAGGACGATGCTCTGACGTCATCACCCTCGCACATTTATCATGTGTTTACAAAAAACTATACATATGTTAAAACGTTTCTCGTTCTTAACATAGACTATATTTATGGTCGATATGTGTTGACTTTACTTTAAAATAGCAGATCTCTGTGACCGGATATAGTTTTTCGGGTTAGTGAACGTGTGTCTCTGCTCCGTTCAGGAGCTGCAGCACCGCCCGGACTCTCTGCTCCTCCGTGCAGAGAGTCTGTAGCGGAGCCGCAGATCCACCCGACCCGTCCTGTAACACGGAGCCCGTTCCCTAAACCATGCTAAATGCTGGCTTTGGTCATAATTAAATAGTTTACAGTGAGATTTACTCACATACTTTGGGCCATACTCATGCAGCCCTACAAATGAACTGAGATTTCCACACAAATAATCTTTAGCAAGTGTGCAGAGCAATATTGGTTTAAAATAGCAATTTGAAGGTTGGATATTTGTAAAAAATATGTTGTGTATACATTAATAAATTAAGATGTAGCCTAAATCAATTTATTTGTATTGTGTGCATTTTATACAGATAATGGAGCAGTTACTTTAGGGCCTCTTATACACTAAAGCCCTTAAAGTCAAATAATGATAATTCTCCGCTACAGGGATACCGTCCGCATACTGGAGGCTGCGCGGAAGAAAAGAGAGCTTGCTTACGTACGGCAACTCCAAAATAATGTTGTTTCCCGACCTATCTCCCACACAGCATAAGAAATGGATGGCCTTCAACGTGCTAAAGAGACGACTCCGCCAGGCAGACGTGAGACACGGGATGTTTTATCCTGCGACCCTGAAAGTGGATACCTGCAGCGCGGCGACATAGGCGTTCGATTCGGTTGATGCGGCAGAGTCAGTACAGTCTGATAGGGAGTTTGTCAAGCTGAGACGAGGACATTGTATTCTTTGAAACAACCTGCACTGAACCAGGACTGGACTGGTAATACCACTTTTCACGAACACTGAGGGGTCCGATTTCAGGTTCTCTTCAGTGGGTATGTGTAAATATTAGGGCCGGGACTTTAACGCGTTAATTAAGATTCATTAATTACACAAAAATTAACGCGTTAAAAAAATTAACGCATTTTAATCGCACTTATTTTTGCACCGCGGAACGTTTCTCACTGGATGAGTTTCAGGCGTACCGATTATACTGGAGCACCAACTAACGTTCATGACTTCAGACAAGAACAAACCACAGTGAACAACAGTGGGAAATGTTGTTTTAAAAAACGGACGGATGGAAGCGTCGATAAGAGCACGGTTGTGTGCAAATTATGCAAAAAAGAATTCGCATATCACCGCAGCACATCAAGCCTCAAGTATCACCTCAATGCAAAACATATAGCAGCTAGCGTGGACGTTACCCTCTTTTATCGCGTTCACACCAAAAAGAGCCGGTACTAAAATTAGTTCATGAGAACCTTTTTACCCCCACGAAAGTCCCTGCTAGAGAGTAGAGAGCTGCTAGAGAGCAGGGACTTTCGTGCGGCTCTCTTGTGAGAAAATAGCTATATTTCTGATTGGCTGGGCTGATTGAAAACCACGCCCCGTAAAACTCCCAAAAAGTTTTGTGAAGCCGCCATTGTATTATCCTCGCATTAGCATTATTAGCATTAGCCCAGCGCAGAAACGCAAAGAGACTAACTTATGGCAACACAAAATAAAACATGGGAGCGGTGGAGATGAGGAGGTGTCGGCGTTCTGGCGATTTACTCGGAAGGCTGCTGGGACTCCCAGCAGCTTCTACTGAAGCCAGTCCCCAACTCCGGGGACTTCCGGCCGGGGACTTTGGGCGGCAGTATATGCCATGAAGTGGTTTGCGGCCTGCCAGTAAACCCAAAGCAGAAGAAGAAGAAGTGACGTCAGCGGCTTCATTTGCCTAATCCTCCCCCAGGTTCAAAGATTTCTCATGAACTAAATTCTCTTGAACCTTTGTGGGAAAAGTACTGCGGTGTGAATGCGCCTAATGGTATACTAAAATCCATGTGAAAAAAATTGCTTCTCACTGTTCTCAGGTCAAATATTTACATGTGATTAAAAATGCGATTAATTTCGATTAATTAATTACAAAGCCTCTAATTAATTAGATTAATTTTTTTAATCGAGTCCCGGCCCTAGTAAATATGTTAGCTTTATTGCACTTATGTGAGTGTGTAAGTGCCCACTTTATTTTTGAGATGTTTCCAATATACATACCAGGGTTTCCGTTAGCCGGTAATTACCGGTTTTTAGCTGGTAAAATGTATTAAAAACCGGTAAATTCAAAACTTCATTATTTCTTTATTCTGAAAATCCTTCATCTCCGGTTAGCATTTAGCATGTGGCTAATATTCCTTTTCCTACAGAGGTGAATATAGAAGTGAAATGACATGGAGTGTTGCACACCAAAACCTACTGATTTTAACACTACAACTATAGACGTCGAGATATTATTATTGCTGAATATTAAATGAAGGAACAGAGGAGGAATACTTTTTACAATAAGACAGAACAAAGGGACATGACAAAACTAATATAAAGAATAGACTTTCATGATAAGTTTCCGAGACATGACAACAGTTGGAACTAGAAAATAGTACATTTTGCTAAATCAGGTTATCTATACCGTTGGAAGTTTGGTATTTGTAGGGAAGGAATATTGTATTTTCTAAAAGTCCAATCTGATAAAAAAAAAACTTACTTTAAAAACTTTAACTTCTAAAAACAATTTAAACTTTTTTAAAAATCTATAAAAAAAAAAAATCTGATGACATAGGATATTTTTATAATACAAAGGTACTAGTCAGAGGATTAGTGCTTCATCTTTGATAATTTCATAATTTCATTCAAATAGTTAGAGAACATGTCACCGAAATAAACTAAGTTGAGACCAGACAAAGAGCCAGGCAAAACTGCAGATATCAAAGGAAGGATAAAAATCAGATCAGATGCTACAACAGTACCAAATCTTAGACAGAAGATATGGAACCAAATAGAGAAACTGTTGGAACAGTGGCAAACGCGAGGATTTCTTCCAGCAGATGATCAACCGGCACCAAGCAATGCCCATAGAAAAGCTGTAAGTGACTATGAGAATGGAGAATACCTGTAACGGCAACAAGCATGGATCAAAGCCGGACGACCCTCTTGGTATGGACCTGCTAAAAGTGCTATGAACAGAGCTGAAAAAAGAAAAACAACAGTCACAAGTCTGCTACTCCATCTAAAATATGTCAGCCAAGGATCAACGAACAACATGTGGCTCAAGGAGCAGAGCTCACAGCAAAGGAAGATAAGAAAGAAAAGACAGAAGAAGCTCCAGTTATCCAACCTTCAAAGCTCCATCCAAGCTTGACTGATGCGCCTCCTCCCTACATGACAGAATAATACCGTTTCTTTCAACCCTCAATACAAGCCCTAACTGTTGGTGTTTTAGGAGGAGTATTGGAGTTGGATGGTCTCCCCACAGCTACACGTGTCAAAGACTTGGAGTATGAGGTAAGACTCATATCTGGTGAAATCAACCAACTGAATGAGGAACTCCACAGTAGAATGGAAGACCTCAACAAAAGAATGGAAGCACAACTAAAGAGAAGAGAGGGCGAAGGTTCTCCAGACACAACAACAGTAACTGAAGCTGGAAGACTCAAGAACTGCACAACACTCATGCTACCGGTGATAGCGGCTGGAGAAGGATGATTGCAATACCAACCATGTACTCACAGGGACATGGAAGCATTAGTGGGAAAACTACCTCCACTCACGAAAGGAGGTCAGAAGTGGATGAATGATCTGGAGAGATACACAGCCCAAGACCACCTGTGCTTGGGAGACATGAGGGCCCTGCTCGGACGGATTGAAGGACGACTTGAAGCAAAAGCAATAGATTCCGAGGCCAATTGCACGCACGACCCAGATGACACTTCATTCAACTACATCAGGTCGAATTATTGGGCTGCTATTCGTCACATCTACCCGACAACACGCAGTTTACAAGCACTCAACAGCCTGAGAAAAGAACCGGGGGAAGACATGCATGCCTTCCTGAAGAGATGTGAAGGAGTGTGGGAGGACTGCACTGGAAAACGACATGACGTTTCTCCGGCTGTCGTAATGTTGCGGCAGAACGCGGTCATTAAATAGTCTGATACTACCAGGGCTCATCACTGCACTTTGCAAGCCAGAAATAATGTTTAAATGGTCGGGAAAAGTGTTTTTAAACGTCTGGAAGAGAGTTTTAGCCTGTCATTTTGCACGATATCATTTAACATTGAAACTCTCCTGGAAATGGACATATTCTGTCAATTTCCAGGAGAGGTTCAATGTTAAATCATATAATAAAGGCTGAGTCCACGGCCGCTGGCCCTGAAGAAGAGGTATCGCTGCTCTCCGCCCCTGAGCCCTCTTCAGAGGTATCTAACGGCGGTAGAAATCCTTCCGATGATGCTGCTGCAGCTGCTGCCGCCCTGTACATGGAGCGGATCTTCAATCCCACCTTTATTCCAGGCGTATTCGCGTAGAACCGGTCTGCAGTGCTTACGTCGTGACACATAAACCTGGCGAGAACCGACCTGCTTTCTGGATCTTGGTGATGCTTGATATTGTCAGCCAGGGCAGTGCGCAGGATTGTGAAGGTGACGGCTGTTTCTAACCCAGCATCAGCCCAAGCCCTCTTCAAGTGAGCGTTCAGGTTCTTGGAGGCGTACATCCCCGTTGTGAAAAGGAATAATTCATTCTGAGAACCCGAAAAGCCCTCTTTTATCCCCATCTACCGCATGACCCAGCTAAACTCCTTCACTGTAAGCACCAGCTGTGCTTCGCCAAATGTCTTGGCAGTCTTGTGATCCTGCACATGGATGATGTAGCCCTCAGCAGTGCCTCTTCTGTCCGCCTCCAAGACCTCAGTGTTGGTCATGTTTGCGTACACACCCGGACGGTGGCCATACAGGAGGCTCCAATGGAAGGTTAGATAGCCATATAGCAGGTACTGGGTGATTGAGGTCGGATTGCTAGCCATCAGGTCAAGGAGATCAGGTATGCGCTTCTCAGCGGCCGCCATGGCGGCGAGAAGCTCCGCCTGGCTCGGCAGACGATCCAGCTTGTTCCTCTTCACCTTAAATTGGTGGACAGTGACAGACTTTTTCAAGTCGTTCATGTTGGCTTTCACCTCTCTGATGATGTGGGTCATATCAGACTGGGTGAGCCAGCACCCCCGGAGCTTTGACTCAGACAAACCTCAGGAAATGGTTCACATACTTCAGGAACAACAGCAATGTTGTGACTGCCCGGCCCGACTTTACAATATACTCGCTCCAGCCACGGACCCTCTCCGTGTCTTTTAGGAACAGCCAATCTGACAGCCGGTTAACACCATGGGCCATGAATACGAGGAAGTTCTTTATCCGGCAGACCTTGGACAGACAATTTTCTTTCTGTTTTACTGTCGGTGCGACACCCTCACAATGATGCCTGTATGTCTGAATGTACGTCTCCATGCTTTGAGGCAACGTGATTTCACGCATGGTATTCCCCCGTTCTTTCCCAGTGGACCAGTGAGGAGAGGGCCAGTCCTTAGCCAGATTAGCTTTCAGCTTATTGTAGTTGGATGCACGGGTCTTCTGGCATACAGGGGTCCCACTACCGGAGGCTGCTGGGGACCGCATGAGAGTCTTGACCGGGGTCTTGAGAGGGGTCTCATTACTGGAGGCTGCTGGGGACCGCATGAGAGTCTTGACCGGGGTCTTGAGAGGGGTCTCATTACCGGAGGCTGCTGGGGACCGCATGAGAGTCTTGACCGGGCTCTTGAGAGGGGTCTCATTACCGGACGCTACTGTGTTTATGCCGGAGGTACTTGAGATGGCCAGGCCCTTAAATCGTATACATTCTTCCTCTTCCTCAAGCGCAGCAGTGGCACTCTGCTTCCTGGGTTTTAGCCCCTTTTTCAGCCTGGAGCGCAGGGTCTTCACCTCATCAATGAGGGCATCCTTCTGAGCCCTCAATGCCACATTTTCCAGCATCACCTGCCTGCAGTCCTCTTCGTCACACTCAGTATATGGGGAGAAGGGTGGAGGGTGCACCGGGTATTCCTCCTCATTGTCTATATCCAATGATGTAGCCATTCCAATGATGGGATTAGTCTCTCTGAGGTCATGGAGCAATTGCAGGGCCACACTATGCTTCAGCCTTGCCAGGACCTGATGTGCCTCATCTCGGGAGAACTCAGGGTGGCCATGAGTTACATGACGGTCCAGTTTCTTCCCAGCATACGAACACCCTGTGATGGGACAGGGTTTGGTCCGAACATTTATTCTGCCACTGGCCATTTTAAGAATGATGCCTCTTTCCTCCAAGTTCCGCACTGCATGTTTGTGCTTAAGGTGCTTGTTCAAAGCCAGATAGAAGAGTCTGCACACCGGGCATTCGGACGACATACTTACTGACACAGTTAATTGTATTTCAATTATTTTGTGTTTTTCCGTTTATATGCGTTAGCGTAACCGGTGATTGCAACAATGGGTTTGATGCTTCAATGCCTGGTACACGGACCAAGGGAGGACTTGGGTTACCACCGGGTTAAATGGTCCCACCTCCGCACCAATGTGGGGCTGGTGATGGCAACAATGGGTCCGATGCTTCAATGCCTGGTACACGGACCAAGGGAGGGTTTGGGGTGCCCCGGAACCAGGCAGTACCCCAGCAGGAAACACGTTTTATGGTCAAAGGAGGAAAGAGTGATAGAACCGGGGTAAAGCAAAGAAAGTGTCCGACAATAGTGACTTGTGAGGCGGCCAGAGAGTCTGTCATCTCTCGGTCCTATCCTCTAGTTAATGTGGTACCAGAACTGGGTCAAATTGACCAAAATGTAAAACAAATAAGTTTAAATTCATCCTTGGAAAAGGGCTGAAAATGAAAAAAAGTATCCGAAAATAGTGCATCATGAGCCCGCAAGAGTCCCCTGTCAACTCCCCTTGCATTCCTCCAGAGTCAGGAAAAGTATATTATCTTTTGGGAGAACCAGAGGAAAGGGGTAAAAATGGAGAAATTGTATCCCAAAATAGTGTCTCTTAAGGCAGGTTGAGTCCCCTGACAACTCTCCTTACATTCCTCCAGAGTCAGAAAAAGTATGTTATCTTTTGGGAGAACCATGAAACCGGGCCAAATGTATCTAAAAATAGTGCATCATAATGCAGGTAGAGTCCCATCAAACTCCCCTTGCATTCCTCCAGTCAGAACAAGTATGTTAACTTTTTGGAGAACCATGAAACCGGGCCAAATGTATCCGAAAATAGTGAATGCATTTTTTTGACGGAGGAGGGGAGGTCTCGATTCCCCTCTCCGTTGTAAAA
The DNA here is from genome assembly GCF_902827175.1 of Gymnodraco acuticeps. Taxonomy (NCBI): domain Eukaryota; kingdom Metazoa; phylum Chordata; class Actinopteri; order Perciformes; family Bathydraconidae; genus Gymnodraco; species Gymnodraco acuticeps. The sequence goes on along the minus strand of NW_022991168.1, from coordinate 643,496 downwards.
TGCAACGGGGGAGTGAAAAAGTATCAGGGGCTTCCGCCCGAAGCTCTGAAGACTTGCGCTTTTTGGAGCCCCTCCTCCGTTGGCACTCTGTCGTTTTTTCGAGAATTTTTTTTAACTTCATTTTTGATTATTTTAAGATATAATTGACCATTTTCTTGACTTTTTTCGGCTTTCCACGGGTGGGGGCGCATGGCAGGCCGCCTATGAGCTCCCAGATTCGGCCTGGAACCTCCGGGAATTGTGGGCTAAGCTCCATAAACTGACAAAGTCACCCAGAAATGTCACTTTAATAACCCAAAAATATATAATACAAATACATTTAAATAGTAAAAGGTATAATTCTGCTCCTAATTACCCGGAATTCGATGTATATAGCCCCATGGAAAAAAGTGTTAAAATGCCTGATTAATATGTTTGTAATGCTGGCAGCAGGTTCACTGCTGTAAGCAGGGTCTCACACTCAAAGGCACCTAGGCAGAGATCCAGGGTGATGCACATGGCTTTCTTACCCAGGAATAAGTGTATGAAAGCTGGGGAACAGTGCTGTGAATACAGGGAGACAGCAGTAGCGGGCTGTGAGAGCCACAGAGCGCACCCAGAGAGCTCCTTCCAGCACCTCACTCTCCCACCCAGAGGACAGGCTGCTTCACAGCACTATGTAACCCAGGAAAGCAGCTTGAATCGTGGGTATGTCAGTGTTAAAATTGCCTTAAACTGGTTTATTCAAATGTGCATTTCACAGGCACATAGGCAGAGATCCAGGGTGATGCACATGGCTTTCTTACCCAGGAATAAGTGGGTGAAAGGCGGAGAAAAGTGCTCTGATTACAGGGAGAGAGCAGCGGGCTGTGAGAGCCACAGAGCGCACCCAGAGAGCTCCTTCCAGCACCTCACTCTCCCACTCAGAGGACAGGCTGCTTCACAGCACTATGTAACCAAGGAAAGCAGCTTGAATCGTGGGTATGTCAGTGTTAAAAGTGCCTTAAACTGGTTCAATTCAAATGTGCATTTCACAGGCACATAGGCAGAGATCCAGGGTGATGCACATGGCTTTCTTACCAGGAATAAGTGTTTGAAAGGGGGGGGGAAGTATTGTAAATAGAGGGAGACTGTACTCAGAGAGCAGCATGCAGCACATGGCTTTTAAACCCAGGAATAAGTGTTTGAAATTGGGAGAGAGTGTACACAGAGAACAGGCTGCAGCAACTCACTTTACAATCCAGGAAAAGATGGTTTAAATAGCGGTAAAAGTGATTTAAATACATGTCTATTATACATACTTTAATGCACAAAATTGTGTCCATGCAGTGTACACATCGTAACCCAGCCTTGCATCATCATTTTGCAGGTACGATGTGTACACTGGGTCATTCAGAATGTGCTATTTCTGGAGAAATAGAACATTCTGAACATATGTCAAACAAAGATTCCTATTAAAAGTTATCAATTAATAGCAAGATTTGACATGGACAAACAGGCTATTTCACAGGACACAGGCTATGTCAGACTTCCATGAAATACACCGGGAAAAGCACCTCTCTGTGGCGGCTCACAGAGCCCCAAAGGACGGACTAAGCAGCTCCAGCATCTCTCCCTGACATGGACAAACAGGCTATGTCAGACTTCCATGAAATACACCGGGAAAAGCACCTCTCTGTGGCGGCTCACAGAGCCCCAAAGGACGGACTAAGCAGCTCCAGCATCTCTCCCTGACATGCGTACTTCCATAACCTCGCGCACGGGCCCCCGAACTTAAACACTCCCCCACGGACTAAACCCAGATGATCACACCCTCAAGAACCTCGTGCCCCTGGGAACCTTAAAGGTTGGGTGGAGTTTGCGGTGCTTTATCGTCCGCCCTTAAGCTTCCTACAGAGGACACGTGACTACCAGACATTCAGACACTTCTAGGTGACCAGGGGCATGCTTGTATGGAAGTCATTCATTTTGGGATGATGATGTGTGCTTAAGTGTGGGTCCCTGTCCCTGTCCCGGTGCGCATGGAGATGCGATCACTTTGTGCACTGTGGAGGATGTTCTCATGGCCCTGGTAACACATAAAGGTGATGGATTGTGCGGTGCTCAACCGCCCGCCCACCAGCATCAATGTTCGTCCTTCTTCACAGCACCACCTGCCCTGCTGGAGGGTCACACTTTAACTGTTTTGTTATATTGTGTCTTTCCATGGGTGGGTGCGCCTGGCAAAGCTGTGTACCCAAACTCAAGCACTCTCACTCTGACTAAACACATAAGGACATCCGGGTAAGACCTTAGTGCCCCTGGTACGCCATGTCGTTAAATGAGCTCAGTGATGTACTGCACAACTTCACATGGGTAAAATTAGCTCCGTGTTGCCCTGCAATATCACATTTGGTGTATTTACAAAAAGCTGTGAAAATACACCTATCTCCGTCATGTCCTGTAAAATAGCATTTTTTGTTTATTTCCATCATTCAGGCAAATACACATATCTTTGTCCGCTCCAGGAGCTTCAAAGTGCAGACTCTTGAGCTCCGTCATGTCCTGCAAAATGTTATTCTTCCGACCGCCAAGCACCGGTACGTGGACCCGGGGCGGAGGCCCTCCGATGGCGGGTCAAATTTGCTGATAGCACAGCTGACGGCTGGACACTAGCCGTAGAGCAGGGGTCGGCAACAGGCGGACCGCGGTCCGGATCCGGACCCAGACGCCGACCTATACGGACCCGGAGCTATAATCAATACATTAATAGGGAATTTTTCGGTGCCTCCCGCTTTTTTAACGCTGATTTGGGTGACTTGCGTAATTCGTGGAGAACCGAAGAGTTTTCGTTTTGGGGGTGGGGGGGAGGGAGTCCGTCCGTCAGTCCGACTGACGGACAACTTCTCACTTCAAAAAAGAAGAAGAAATCTAGACCGCAAAAATAATTAAACAAGCGAGTACCTGTTTTTCCTGGTTAGCTAGCTATGCTAACGAATTTAAAGAGCTTTTCTACAACCAGGTGGAAGAGAGCTATCTCCTGAGAGGCTCAAATAACCTCAGCTCAGTGAGGTTAAGGCACACCTTGATATGATCATTATAGTTATTAATGAGACTAAATGAAAAACAGGTATAAAATACTATATGACAGTAACAAAAAAGTTGTTAAAAATAACAAGAATAGAGTTTAAAAGGGGAGTGATTTGTAAAATATCCAAAAAGAAAAATATGCTTACAGTTCTGTTTCATATGGGTGTTGAGAGATGTATCCATAGATCTCTTAATGTTGCTCTCAAAGTGCACCAGATTGATGCTTTTAACTTCAATATTTAAAAACAAATCTTCCCGGGGGAGCATGCCCCCGGACCCCCCTAGAGGAGGTTAGGTCCCCCCCCCCCCCACTTAAATCATGTTCACATGGATAGGATACTAAATACATTTGCACACATCTTGTGTCCATATCTTTCTGTTTTGGTGGTCATGCCAAAACCGTGCACATGCATGCATGCACGAGTCATGGTGAGATATCTGGATTAAGAGGTTGCTTTTTCTTTGCACAGCATGAAAGAAAGGCGAAATGAATGGGCTGTGATTTTAGTTTTTTTAAGCAAAGGTTGAGTTCAATAATTTGTACGACCCTCGGAGGATGTTGTAAAAATTGAAAGGAAAAAGATTCCCCACCCCTGCTGTAAATAATAATAAAAACCCTTGATTTATAACTTAACATCTCTGTCTCCTATTGATCTGAGTATATTATAAAGAATAGCAGTTAATTGAAGCATTATAGCACAGGCCTTTGTCAGATGGTATATTACGCTGTTTTTTTTCTGCTTCGAATAGTTCTCTCTTTTTTCACCATACAGATGAAGCACTCCAGATCAGACTCAGGTGGGTGTGTCCCAGTCAAAAGCCCAGCGGATGCCAGCGGCTGGGGGTGTTGCCAAATTGCTAGAGGGCGTTGCCCAATTTCCCCATTTGTTCAATTACAGGATTTAACCATGAGATGGCGCTTCATTCACAAAATACACAAAGACAACTGTTTGCAATGTTTACAGCTCTGCAGTTGTGTTTGCTGAATACTGTAGCATTTAATCACTTATTTGTTACTGTATGGTTTTCACAAGCTACTATAATGAAAAAACATCAATATTTTAGATCAAATAAAGTATATAGTTTGCTTTATGCAGTATATTTCTTGTAATATTGTTGGGGTGTTTTTACACAGTACAGTAGATTGAAGTAAATCAACGTATACATTAAGATAAGATAAAATGGACCTTTATTAATCCCGTGGGGAAATTCAGTAGTTCAAACAGCAACAGGGTGAGAGTGAAAAACAGGACAGCACAGATTCACACAGATTAATAAAATCAAAAATAAGATGAGCTATACAAATAATAATAATGAGAAACTATGAAATAAGAAATGAATAAAACTAAAATATAATTATCATATCATGTATTATAATGTATTGTATTATTAAGTAATATCATACATTAACCCCATTATAGCAGATGCCACATTAAATGGATGAACACATTTATGCATCAATAATTACAACAGAGTATTTCTAAATACAAGTTGTAAAAATACTTATATGTATTTAATATTAACCCTTTGGAGTCAACCGTCACGCCGGCGTGATCAGATCACATGACCTGTGCCGCATAATAACAACAGTCCGGACAACATTGCCGTGTGTTTCTGTCGAAAGTACTGGCTTGAAACTATATCCCAGTCTTTGTTTCATGCAAAAAAGACCCAGTAAACACGGAGAGACGATGATATAAAGTTAATACATTTCAAAAGTATGAAAAATGGAAGCACATATTTGAATATATTCGCCGCATTTGATCATTTTACGAAACGGAAAATACTGGAAACTTTAGATGCTGCTCAACAGGAAGTATATGTGTATTTCTGTCGAAAGTACTGGCTTGAAACTATATGCCAGTCTGTGTTTCATGCAAAAAGACCCAATAAACAGACACAAATAAACACGGACATACGATGATATAAAGTTAATACAGATATATTTCAGAAGTATGAATAATGGAAGCACATATTTTAATATCTTCACCGTATTTGATAATTTTACGAAACGGAAAATACTGGAAACTGTAGATTCTGCTCAACAGGATGTATTTACCAGGGGGTGAGGTAATCAGGTAAACGGAGTGATACGAAACGAGACGAAGAGGGACGGCGGGAACCGAAGAGAGACGGTGGGAAATGAGAGAGACGAAGATATACGAAGACAGGCGGCGGGAGACGAAGAGAGACGGCGGGAGACTGCGATTGAAGCAAAGTGACAGACAAACATTGAGAATTTAGATATAGTTAGATAGATTTAGAGTTTTGAAGATTCAACTATGATGAAGAGAACTCTGAACGTGAGTCAAGCTTTAAGCTTGTTTTTTGACATGGAGGAGGAGGAATCTGTGATGTTGCCCTCTGTGTCGTATTGACAGAAACCGCTTTGAAGCGTGGCACAGATAAAGACAGAAAAAACTGATTTTTGTACATAATGTGTATATATATATATTTGTATTATATTTATAATAACACTTTTGCCTTATCAGAATGAAATCCCATGCTACCTCAATCAAACTTTCACATTATCATAGTGACATCCCATGTATATATTTCCAGCTTTTAAATGGTTTCGTTGTGTATGTTTGTGTTACCTATGAAAAATAATATCATTTTCAAAATCTGTTTTTACGTTTTTTTTGTGATTTTGGGTCCAAAATGTTCATATAGTAGAAGATCACTGCTCTAAACAAAGTCAAAAATCCTACATCCAAACGAAATAAATATAATTAATTATGATGAATACGTTAAATCTTGTTCATTGTTTTTCACTTTTAATAAATGTTTGATATTTCCGGTGGAAATGGTGGACTATCGGACATTCAAAATGCAGCATATTTTCACTCTTACACACATATATTCTCCTTTTACATACATACATCTTCACTCTACACACATATATTCTCCTTTTACATACATACATTTTCACTCTCACACACATATATTCTCCTTTTACATACATACATTTTCACTCTCACACACATATATTCTCCTTTTACATATATACATTTTCACTCTCACACACTACTCACACATTCATACATTTTGCTCTCATATTATCATATTTCAATGCACACATTCATATATTGTCACTCACACATTCATGCATGTTGTTCTCATATTCATATAATGTAATGCTCATATTTATACATTTTGCTCTCATGCGAAATGTACTAAAACAAAGTATGTCATGGTAGTGGTCAGCTGTTAAACACAAAAGTGTATCTTAAGGGCTGTAAATATAATAAGCCTGTTGTCAATTTTAGACACAGGCTTATTATATTTACAGCCCTTAATAACATTCATTTTCTGGACTCAATGTGTGTCTTGGCCGTTTTCTTTGTTCCTAGCAAACGAGTGCTTTTTGTTTTGAAATCACTTCCGTGAGTTTCGCGGGCCTCCCCCCTCGCTCCACTGACCATCAGACCATTTAGTAAGGTAACAAGCAAAAGGGCAAAAACGCCTCTCAGACGCTCTTCCGTTTACTTTATTAATAAAGAAAAACAAATGGTCCGTAGATAGACTCATATAGCCTATGTATGTATACTGTAAGGAGAATGTATGTGCGTGAGAGGACCAGTATGAATTACGGCATAGAAATATGCAAACACAAACCTACAGACTGGGGGATGGGAGATCACAGGAGTGGGAGGGGGGAGAGCTGTGGAATGTGACCCTTGGGAGAATTCCTCCACACATTCCGATGGCCAATTCGTTTTAAACAAAGAGTTCGCAACACAGGACAGCATAGGCAACATGGGGGGTGGGGGCTGGTGAACGGTCTGGTCAATGTTTGTAAACACAATCCCCAGGATGTGTCCTAATCAGGAGCCGGGTAAATGAGAGACTGAGGAGCCCCCGAAAAACAGATCCCGAAATAGCTCGTCCTGGTTTCCGCAGCAGATAGGCCTACAGTATGGTGTCTGTGTTATGTCAGTCATTTTAAATAAAACGTTGAAAACTGAACTTGAAAATGGTTTCCTCTTTTTATTTTTTTTATCATTTTCGGGACGGGGAGACGTGTGTGATTACAAATTAATTTGCAGAAATGTAAAGTGATCTAACTAAGTTCTATTCATATTCTTGACGGGAAGAGCAGTGTAAATGGGTGGCCATAGGCATTTGAAAAACAATATAAATCACACAGTTATTATACAATAGGCTATAAAAGCACCATCGATAACCATTACCTTTATCCAATTCATACTTTGGACAGGAAAAAAGGAAGGTGTACATGGTTGGGCTATACTGTAGGCCCAGGGGCGGCGGGTGCTGTAGGCTAGGGAAGGCTAAGCCTTCCCAAATATTTGTGTGACTGCATCCTGGTAAAATAAAAATATAATGTCTTTGACATTAGCGCTGCTATGCAGCCACCTGTGCCCTGTACCACGAAGCCAGTTCAACAGACCCTGGATATGCTTGAGTTATCTTAACTAACCCTAACAAACGCGATCTCGCTAAACGGTCCTACGGCGCTGGTTATCAACTCGGTAAATCAAGCCAGGGTTTCTCTCTCCAGCTGAGAACGCGTTCACGTGAAAGGGGCGGGGTTAGCTACATTTGACCAATCACAAACAGGGACAAGTGTACTGACAGCGCAACATCATACTTCATTAATGAAAAGTAAACTAATATTAGACAAATATGAACTTTAAACATCCATGATGACTTAAACATATAATCCAGGATACAAGCCACATAGTTGCACCTGCAAGGAGAATACAGAACAACTCGTTAAAAAATAAACTACCGAGTGTTTGAAAGCGTACAACAGTTTTATGATACTGCCCCATCTAAAACACGAGGGGATCTGACTTTATTACATTTGAGTTGAGTGTTTCGTCAACTTAATGTGTTGCTTAAAATAATACGTCTGTATACAGTATATGTGACAATGTAACTAAGTGTTGCACGGCCAGATACGGCTCGAGAAGCTGACTCAGATAAGGAAATATTGTGATATCGATGTGTGATCGATGATCTGATTGATGATGTGATGTCAGTGTGATATGAATGATAAGTGCGACACGTCAGCGTCTTCTCTGCATACGGCAGTTTAAACTGCATTTCCTTTTTCCTGTAATATGACTTGATAGATTTAAACTCCGCACACTGAGCTCTGATCGGTCAGCAGATGGTGCTTTCACTGAGTTGATCTCTTTTCTATAGACGCCGGAGGCAGGCAGCGTAAGATGAAAACAAAAGTTATTTAGCCTTCCCAAACCTGAGCCTCACGCGCCGCCTATGTTAGGCCTACTGTATACATACAAAGGCCATTCAAGCTAGAGAGTTCTTCTGGAAATGTTCACATCAGGCACCTTCAAGTTAAACAATACTAAACAATTAACACAGTAGGCCTAAATTATGTGGATTAAACCACATTTATTTCGTTAAAAATAAATGAAATATGATTTAGTTTGAATGATTAAATGTCATTAGGCACCTTCAAGTTAAACAATCAGGTGCACACTTTAATGTGCCGCCACCTCCGGACTCGGCTTGACTCGGTTTAAAGAATGCACAAATGTGTTTAATCGTTTATGTCAGATATGTACTAAGTAGCCTAAATACATTTGTTCCTGCTCAAGATTAGATTCAATATTTATTGTTATTGCACATATTGCAGGTACTGAGACAACGAAATGCAGTTTAGCTTCTAACCAGGTGCAACAAGCAGCGAAAAGTAATGTGCACAATACTACAGTAAACAATTAACACAGTAAATTATGTGGATTAAACCACATTTATTTCGTTAAAAATAAACGAAATATGATTTTGTATGAATGATTAAATGTAGGGTGAATTGCCCTAATGTGGGACATTTTTGCATTTCAGACTTCGGGAATATATTGCGATATGAAGCCGATACAATAAATCAAAATCCAGTACCATTCCGAAATCCCCAGTAATATTAGACACTAATAATACAGTAAACTATTAACACTGTACATATTATTGTTTGCCCGTGGGATTAGGATGATCGGTAGTGAGACCCGTGCTGCATTTTCCTCCGGTCGGATGTGATATAAAAACAAAGCGATTATTTTTGTTGTTGTAAACTCACGTGGATTAAATTTAGTGCATTAATTTCAACTCGCGAACATATGATACATTAAATGATCGTGAGGATGATGATTGAAAATCGTTTGTTTGAGCCTGGATGCATTTCCTGATCTAAAAACATAGCGATGGTTTTGTACTTACGCCAACGTGAATTAAACATTATTTTGTTAAATAAAAACATGGGGATGTTTAGTAAATGATTACATGTCTCTTATTTAGCACAGAATATGATCCTATCCGTGACATATGGATCTTAACAAATATCCGCGATATCAGATACCTGTAGATCAGCTGTTTATTTCACATGAGTTCCAGTGTGGCAACTTTTTAATCACGGCTCCCCCTGGTGGATCCATGATCCATTGCAGCTGGTTTCATTATAATTAAATGTATTTATCAAGGGGGCGTTTCAAATCATGCGGGGGGGTTTTCCTTTTCAGCAGGGGCCCACCCAGTGCCGATCACGGACCCGCACGGGTAGGCGTCTGAAATGGAGCGCTACATCTGTACCTGTGTTTGCATCACTGTAACCAATGAGCACCTGCATGTGTATGAGAATGGCCCTGACTCCATGTCAACCCAGATTTACAAACTCCTGGCAGGATAAGCTCCAGCTCAATTCTCACACTGAATTTAAACAAAGTGAGTGAGGGACTGCAATATAAGAGAGAAAGAAAGAGAAACTTTAAAACTGTTCAATTGTTATGATGTGTAAAGACTGATATTGTTCTATAATCGGCTGAAACTGTTAAGTCATGATGTGAAACGGTTAACAAAGAAAAAGGGACACTCAAGCTGCTGCTACACTTTATTTTATTTATCTAAAATTAAGCACTTTTAAGATGCACATATTTTCAAAAGCCATTTTATTTATTGTCTCTATTTTATTTGTAAATGCAGCCCGAGAGGAACATTACACATATCCACAGTATTTAAGTAATGTTAATTGACAATAAATATTGTTGTTTTTGAATTGTACTTTCGTTATTTGATTGGCAGTCAGTTGTTGATTACATGCAGACGTTGATAAAGCTACAGGTCACTTCAATATATATATCACACTAATTCATGAAGCAAGTTAGACATTTTGATGTTCCGGACCATTGCATGGGGAGATTTTCTCTAACTGGACCTCGTGGAATTTTAGTTGAAGACCCCTGCCGTAGAGGAACACCAGGGCAGGACCAGGCAGTTCCCTCTTTGCAGACAAGCATATATGGTTGTTACGCAGGATCAAACAGGTAGTCTGTGATGAAGTAGGGTCGACCCTATACCATGTGAAGCCACCGAGCCGTGGTCCCAGAGGGAACTGGTGCCCGTAGCAAGGCCAATTGCTGAATGCCGCAGCCGACTAAGGCCGCTATGCAACAGTGGAGGATTAGAGAAACTGATGTTTGCCTGGCACTCCGCGGCAAAGTGGGGAGGTGGAACTTTCAACCCTTTTCTATGGTTCTTCCAAAACGTTAACTCAAACTTGTTCTGATTCTGGAGGAATGTGAGGGGAGTTGTCAGGGGACTTTACCCGCACTATGATGCACTATTTTCGGATACTTTTGGCCCGTTTTCATGGTTCTCCAAAAGGTTAACTCAGACTTGTTCTGACTCTGGAGGAATGTGAGGGGAGTTGTCACGGTGCCCATGTGAGGGAGACATGCTGGAGGTCTGTAGTCCGTCCTTTGGGGCTCTGTGAAGGGCCACAGAGAGGTGGTTTTTGCGGTCTGTCTCCTGGAAGTGTGAAAAAACCTGTTTGCCTTTTGCCTTTGCCTGTGAGTGTGAGACCCTGCTAACAGCAGTGAACCTGCTGCCAGCATTACTAACATATTAATCAGGCGTTTTAACACTATAGCCCACAATTCCTGGAAGTTCCAGGCCGAATTTGGGAGATCATAGGCGGCTTGCCATGCGCCCCCACCAGTGGAAAGCAGAAAAAAGTAAAGAAAACGGTCAATTATATCTTAAAATAATCAAAAATTAAGTTTAAAAAAGGGCCAACAGAGGAGGGGCTCAAAAAATCTCAAGTCTTCGGCGCTTCGGGCGGAAGCCCCGGACACTTTTCGATTCCCCTACAACGGAGAGGGGAATCGAGACCTCCCCTCTTCCGTCAAAAAAATGCATTCATGTTTTTCAAGCTACCTTCCGCACGAAATCGGAAACCCGGTTTTTGAGAGGACTCAGAAAAAAACCGGCTGTTTCACATCATGGAGGAATGTGTCTGCTACATGAGTGCTTTGGCTCGGATACAATTGTTGCATGGAGACCCCCCAGCATGGTTCTTACCAAACTTTAAGTTTTTGAACTGGTCTCGATGCAAGGGGGGTTGTCAGGGAATTATGAGACACTATTTTGGGATACAATTTCTCCATTTTCACCCCTTTTCTCTGGTTCTACCAAAAGATAACAGAGTTTTTCCTGACTGGAGGAATGTAAGGCGAGTTGTCAGGGGACTCTACCCGTCTTAACCTCTTAAGCCCGAGGGTCCCCCCAGTGGACCCCTCCCACCGTTTTTTTACGAGACTATGTCTCAGGGCTTCTTAACATTTATGAAACTATTAATGTTCCATACCCTTTTAACGGTAAGAAACTCAGCTAACTGACAATGTGAACCATTTGTAGCTAAAAGAAACACAAGAGTAATACCAAGCCTTTGAATTAGCATGGAGCGAAAAAATGCTAACTAATGCTAACGGACTTTTGCACAGCACTCACGGTAGAAATGCCCTTATTACTTATCGTAACTGCACAAACAAGATATCCGATTAAAGCTGAGACTCCACAGATTCCACACATGTAATGTCATCACTGTACGACTCCGAATTCCTGGAGCTATCAGCCAGAAAAGAGAAAGTAAACAACATCCGGTTTCAAAAATATTACAATAATTACGTCTTACCTTTTTTTGATTTGTGATCAAAAGTTGTGTTCAATGGAATACAAACGCCGCTCAAGGTTAATCCAATGTCTTTTTGTCACGTAGACATTTTTACTGATAATCCATCATCATATTTATGGCAATATACTGGGTATAAAGTTTTGCCGTCCAGGCTTTTACTTTCAGATATGCTTCGTTTGCTTCTCTATTACGTCCGCAATGGTAATATTTACGTGGATTTGGGAACTGCCCTTCGATTCTATTGGATGTAATGGTTAAGAAAAAGGTGTAAATCACCCAAATCGACCAATGGGTTCCAGAGATATGGTCCTGCGTAAAGTATAAAGAATGCCAGCCAGCTTAAGTACATTACGCAGCAGACTTTACTTATTGTTTACTACGTAAGGAAGCAGGAATTGCAGGACCCAGAGCGCACGGAGCACAGAGCGGACAGCAGATAACGGAATTGCAGTGTTATTGCTTATAGATTATCAGAACATTTCAAAGGGGACACAGTCCCATTGGATATTAACCTATGGATTAACTACATCATCGTTTGTATCGTTTTAATGCCATTGAAGACCAGTTTAGACCAGACAAAGAGGAAGGTAAGCCATGTTAGCCTAGCGCATGTTAGTACCTAGCGCCACTTGTTTTGATGTACGTTTTTGTTGATAACCTCGCAAGTTTGTATCTTTCAGTGTTGATGTGGGCACCGTTAGATTCTGTGTCTTTACGATCATAAACAATGTGTTGGATGTGCAGCTAGGATAAGTAATAAGGGAGCTAGGAGTTATTTTTGGTGCAGTAATAGGTTAGCATGTTTCGCTCGGGGCTAATTCAGAGGCTCACTGTTAGCATTGTGTGTTTTTTTTGAAAAAATAAATGAAAAAGATCAGTTAAATGAGTTTTTTCCCGTTATATGGATATAAAATATTCATAGTTTATTAAATATTAAGGTTCCTTAGACGTTGTTTCCTGCAAATGACGCGATTTCGGGTCTGTGGGGCCTAAGAAACTTTTATCCATGTATTTTTTCTTTTAATGTTTATTTTATTAGCTTTTCTTTTTAATGACTGATTTTAAATGCCTTTTTCTTAATGTCTTTCATTTTTTGTAAAGCACTTTGAATTGCCTTGTGTTGAAAAGTGCTATATAAATAAACTTGCCTTGCCTTGCCTTAAGAGGATAACAGAGTATGTTTTTTGTTTTTTTTTCACAAGAGTTGTATTTGGATGGAATGAATACCTATAGTGATAATTAAAAGTAATAAAATGATTTTTACAGTGAAAAAGTTCAAATGGAACTGATGGTTCCCAAATTACCCAGAGGTGAGTCCGCCTGGACTTTATTTTTCTAAACCTCGCTAAAAAGGTCACATTTCACTTGTTTTGCATCATACTTGATACAGGATACTTATTATATGTTATAGTTTGGATTCCTAAAGCTTTTAGTCTACTAACCCATCATTCAAGGGTGGTTTTCACCAGTGGTGTAGTGGGGATTTTTTTACTGGGGGGACGCTATTTTAATTAGGTAATCCCAAACAATGCCACACAAGTGTGCACGTGCGAAGTGCACTCCCAACACGGGCAGACAGGCCCAAAGAAACTACCGGCATGCTTAGTCCTATAGTTGCTGTACTGCAAAAAGTAGACGGCGCTGCGCTCAACACACACACAGACTCAAAATCATGGACACACTGGCATATAAATTACATAAACAATTTATAGGCCTAAATTGCATAAACTACAGTATTGCAACTAAGCAGACGATGATCTGGACTTGAAATTATTCTGATTAGGCCTAGCCTACATTGCAAATAAGCAGACAGCGCTGCTTTTCTCACACACACACACACACACACCTTGCGTTTTGAAGACTGATAAATCCGAAATGGATGAACAAACTTTGCAGCCCAGTTTCCCAGCTTTGCAGTGTATCCACGGGTAGCCTCTTGTTTCCTCCGCCACATCTCCTCCGTCCATACCTCTGGGAAAGGTGAGCTTGAGCTAGCCAGCGGAACGTTGCTAGCGCAGCTAACGTTGACGTTAGTGCTAGCATTATCCACGTCTTTAGGCGGCTCTTCTGGTGATGTAGGCCTATACTAGTAGCAACTTCACTTGTAGCTTCGGTGCTGCTAGCCTCTTTCTTCTTGTGAATTATATTCTTTTTAGAAAATAAGTCAAGTAAAAAATGTTTGCCTGCCATTATAGAGCTTTTTCGTTAGCATTCTTGAGGGAAAGAGCTACCGCAAAATCGGCGGGCAGTGAGCTGGCTCGCCGTGGGTGTGTCAGTGACACACCCCCAGCTCGCCGTGGAGTCATGAGCGTGATGATGAATCATAATTCTTTAAGGAAATCGTTTTTATTTTGTATTATAATTACTGTGAAATGTATTCTGTTTTTGTCATTATTACAACAAATACACACTTGCAACTGATAACACTGGCAATGATTTTATATTTATTAGACTATTAAAAAAAAGATTGTGCTCCAAATAAGTGGGGGTACGGCGTACCCCCGCGTCCAACGCCCACTACACCACTGGTTTTCACTATAAGTAATGTTTTTTTTTTAGGCGGACATTAGAATTTACATGTTTTTACTATGTTCCATCTGAATGTACTTTAAAATAAAAAACATCTATATTGATTCTGACACTTCTACATCCAACTCACAGATGTAACCTTGCTTTGAGAGAAAAGATTATTAATGTACCCCTTTTAGAAGTGAAGATATAGTCTTTGTTGTGTTCGTGGCATTTTCGAGCCTGAAACCTGAAAAACAGGCTCAGGGCTTAAGAGGTTAAGAGACACTATTTTGGGATACAATTTCTCCATGTTCCCCCCTTTTCTCTGGTTGTCCCAAAAGATAAGAGTTTTTCCTGACTCTGGAGGAATGTAAGGAGAGTTGTCAGGCGACTCTACCCGCCTTAAGAGACACTATTTTGGGATACAATTTCTCCATTTCCCCCCCTTTTCTATGGTTCTTCCAAAAGTTAACTTACACTTATTCTGACTGGAGGAATGTAAGGAGAGTTGTCAGGGGACTCTACCCGCCTTATGGGACACTATTTTTGGATACAATTTATCTATTTTCACCCTTTTTCTCTGGTTCTCCAAAAAGTTAACTCAGACTTTTTTCTGACTCTGGAGGAATGTGAGGGGAGTTGTCAGGGGACTTTACCCGCACTATGATGCACTATTTTCGGATACTTTTGGCCCGTTTTCATGGTTCTCCAAAAAGTTAACTCAGACTTTTTCTGACTCTGGAGGAATGTGAGGGGAGTTGTCAGGGGACTTTACCCGCACTATGATGCACTATTTTCGGATACTTTTGGCCCGTTTTCATGGTTCTCCAAAAAGTTAACTCAGACTTTTTCTGACTCTGGAGGAACGTAAGGAGAGTTGTCAGGGGACTCTACCCGCCTTATGGGACACTATTTTCAGATACAATTTATCCATTTTCACCCCTTTTCTCTGGTTCTCCGAAAAGTTAACTTAGAGTTTTTCTGACTCTGGAGGAATGTGAGGAGAGTTGTCAGGGGACTCTACCCGGGTTATGAGGCACTATTTTCTGATACTTTTTTCCATTTTCACCACTTTTTTATGGTTCTCCAAAACGTTAACTCAGACTTGTTCTGATTCTGGAGGAATGTGAGGGGAGTTGTCAGGGGACTTTACCCGCACTATGATGCACTATTTTCGGATACTTTTGGCCCGTTTTCATGGTTCTCCAAAAGGTTAACTCAGACTTTTTCTGACTCTGGAGGAATGTGAGGGGAGTGGTTAGGGGACTTTACCCGCACTATGATGCACTATTTTCGGATACTTTTGGTCCGTTTTCATGGTTCTCCAAAAGGTTAACTCAGACTTTTTCTGACTCTGGAGGAATGTGAGGGGAGTTGTCAGGGTGCACATGTTAGGAAGACATGTTAGAGCTGCTTAGTCCGTCCTTTGGGGCTCTGTGAAGGGCCACAGAGAGGTGCAATTACTGGTCTCTCTCCTGGAGGTGTGATATAAGCAGAGTGCCCATGTGAGGGAGACATGCTGGAGGTCTGTAGTCCGTCCTTTGGGGCTCTGTGAAGGGCCACAGAGAGGTGGTTTTCGCGGTCTGTCTCCTGGAAGTTTGAAAAAAACTGTTTGCCTTTTGCCTTTGCCTGTGAGTGTGAGACCCTGCTAACAGCAGTGAACCTGCTGCCAGCATTACTAACATATTAATCAGGCGTTTTAACACTATAGCCCACAATTCCTGGAAGTTCCAGGCCAAATTTGGGAGCTCATAGGCGGCCTGCCATGCGCCCCTACCATTGGTAAGCAGCTTGGTGTGAAGAAATCAACTGTGGGAGCAATTATTAGAAAATGGAAGACATACAAGACCACTGATAATCTCCCTCGATCTGGGGCTCCGCGCAAGATCTCACCCCGTGGGGTCAAAATTATCACAAGAACGGTGAGCAAAAATCCCAGAACCACACGGGGGGACCTAGTCAATGACCTGCAGAGAGCTGGGACCAAAGTAACAAAGGCTACCATCAGTAACACACTACGCCGCCAGGGACTCAAATCCTGCAGTGCCAGACGTGTCCCCCTGCTTAAGCCAGTACATGTCCAGGCCCGTCTGACGTTTGCTAGAGAGCATTTAGATGATCCAGAAGAGGATTGGGAGAATGTCATATGGTCAGATGAAACCAAAATATAACTTTTTGGTAAAAACTCAACTAGACGTGTTTGGAGGAGAAAGAATGCTGAGTTGCATCCAAAGAACACCATACCTACTGTGAAACATGGGGGTGGAAACATCATGCTTTGGGGCTGTTTTTCTGCAAAGGGACCAAGACGACTGATCCGTGTAAAGGAAAGAATGAATGGGGCCATGTATAGTGAGATTTTGAGTGACAACCTCCTTCCATCAGCAAGGGCATTGAAGATTAAACGTGGCTGGGTCTTTCAGCATGACAATGATCCCAAACACACTGCCCGGGCAATGAAGGAGTGGCTTCGTAAGAAGCATTTCAAGGTCCTGGAGTGTCCTAGCCAGTCTCCAGATCTCAACCCCATAGAAAATCTTTGGAGGGAGTTGAAAGTCTGTGTTGCCCAGCGACAGCCCCAAAACATCACTGCTCTAGAGGAGATCTGCATGGAGGAATGGGCCAAAATACCAGCAACAGTGTGTGAAAACCTTGTGAAGACTTACAGAAAACGTTTGACCTCTGTCATTGCCAACAAAGGGTATATAACAAAGTATTGAGATGAACTTTTGTTATTGACCAAATGTTCCACCATAATTTGCAAATAAAGTCTTTAAAAATCAGACAATGTGATTTTCTGGATTTTTTTCTTCTCATTTTGTCTCTCATAGTTGAGGTATACCTAGGATGAAAATTACAGGCCTCTCTCATCTTTTTAAGTGGGAGAACTTGCACAATTGGTGGCTGACTAAATACTTTTTTGCCCCACTGTATCTGTTGTAATTTATTGTCTTTTATTGTGATTGTAGTAATGTGTTTTTATGTGATTGTAGTATTTATTACATGTACAGCACTTTGGCCCAACCAAAAATTGCTTTTAAATGTGCTTTATAAATAAACTTTGATTTGATTTGACAGTTTGGAAAAAACTTCAGGTCCTCACCAACTACAAAACAAAGCCCCCCCCCACACCTGAAAATGACCATCAGCTTCCGGGCAAACTGAACGCCTTCTACAGCAGGTTTGATCATTCTCCAGTTTCTCCACTATCACCCCCATCTCCCCCCCTCCCCCACCATTCATCATCAAAGAGGCAGAGGTGAGGTGCACGTTCAGGAGACTGAAGAGGAACAAGGTGGCAGGCCCAGACAACATCAGCCCTGCGGCACTCTATTACTGTGCTGCAGAACTGGCCCCTGTTTTCACCAACATCTTCAACCCCTCCCTCTGCCAGTGTTCAGTTCCTCACTGTTTTAAGGAATCCACTATCATCCCTGTACCCAAGTCTAACAATATATTCTGCCTCAATGACTACAGACCCATAGCCCTCACATCTGTGGCGATGAAATCAATTGAGCGCATCATTCTCAGGCACCTAAAAACCAGCACCTCCCCCCTCATGGACCCATATCAATTTGCGTACAGAACCAACAGATCCGTGGATGGCGCTGTCAACCTGGCAATCCATCACACTCTACAACACCTGGAATCCCCCAACACCTACGCCCGCATCTTGTTCCTGGACTTCAGCTCCGCTTTCAACACCATCAACCCGGAAAAACTCTTCAATAAACTAATGGACATGAACACTGACCCCTGCATCTGTCACTGGATCCACAGCTTCCTCTGGAACAGACAACAACGGGTCAAAAATAAACAACTCCACATCTCTCCCTCTGCACCTCAGTACAGGAGCTCCACAAGGCTGTGTCCTATCCCCCTGGTTATTCTCACTCTACACAAACCAACTCACATCTCAGCACCCCACAGTCAACATATATAAATACGCAGATGACACAACAATAACAGGACTCATCTCAAATAATAATGAAACACAATACCTCACTCAGATTCATCAAGCAGTCACCTGGGCCCAGGAGTTCAACACTTTTAATCCCTATCTGATCAGATCTGGATTTTGGGGAGTTCAAAACCAAAAAACAGGATTAGGATCACTTTGATATCTGATCAGATCAGGAAATCCAATCCAAGCTTTAATCTGGATCAAATCTTCAAAACGGGTAGTTCAAACCGACAACACAGGATTGGGATCAGTTTGATCCCAAAAAACTGGATTATCCTGATCCCACCAGAGGGGTGGATTTCCAGTGGATTACCAGAGCAACATGTACTGTACCATTTATTTTGAAATATGTTTCAATTTAAATAAGATGGCAACGTTTGTTAACTGAAATAATACACCATTTTTTGCATTCATGGCAAATCAATTTTACTTTTAATTTTTTGCTCACGTTTGTGGTGGCCTATTTTGTTTTCAACCAAATGTTGATGACATAAATATTTATGCTCATGAAAGTATCACAACAAAGATTGTCAATCACAAATGTCATTTAGATTAAAGAAAAAATATCTTCAACGAAAAAAAAGTCCATCATCTGTCATCACCTTTCAAAAGTAATTGCGGACAATAGAAGTCTCTGCAATGTGGTTTCTTGTCTTCCTTGTATTATTTTTCATGTCCACTAGATGGCACTCGGTAGGATTAAAGCACTGATATCCAGGATCTAGTCATCTTGAAAAGTTGTAATCTGGATCAGGCTGATCCTATCCTGAATTGCTTTGAACTCCAGGGACAAAATCTGTCCGCCTTGTCTGATCCTGGATCACAAAAAATGGGATTTCAAAATCTGATCGGATCTGATTGAGATTAAAAGTTTTGAACTCTTGGGCCCTGGTGCTCAGAAAACAACCTCCTACTTAACACAGCAAAACCCCAAGAAATAATCATTGACTTCTGAAGATTATTATCATCTGATATTTAAGAAGTGTGTTACATTTGAAATGGCAGAAAGTCTTGTTGCAAATTCCAGATAGATATTAAAAGAGGTCCTTTGGGTTTCTCTGGTGGTTATCAATAGTAGCAGTTAAGTGAATACTGTTCAAACAAATACCTGTGTTTGTGTTTTATATTGATTTCTCTGTTTTATCCTTTCATAAATGTAAGGACTAAAAATGGCTATAAACATTCTGGGCTGGTTGGAGTAAACAGGGTTTTATTGCTCTGTGGGGGAGGTGTATGTATGCAGGACAGGGGGGCTCGGTGGATGAGAGTATATTCTGCTTAAGATCTCTAGCATGTCATGTTTCAGGGAAGTCTACATGTCTGGAATAGTATATGTGTGGGTTTAATTAATAAGCAGTCTGTGTAACCAGAAGTTGGAGATATGAGGGATGAAATATTTGTGTTATCTTTGTGAGAGAAATGTATTTGCGTTAATTTCAGGACTCCTAAAGGAGCAGGAGAATTGAGTCACACACAATTAGAGAAACAATGGTCCTTCTCATTCTGGGTGAGCTGATTATGGGTGAATGGAAGTTCAGAGATGGCCTGGGGCTATGGAGACAGTTAGGCGTTATTGGTGAGCTGGTCCTGAGGATGCCATGAGATGATGACTGTTATATTTCCAACAAGTATGGCTTTCATAAAAAGACACATGACTTGTGTGATAAGGTGTTTTGTTGCAAAGTGAGCCTGTTTGGTTTTCTGCTGACCAGCTGACCTAACCCCTCCTTCTTATTATGGTATATCTCCTGTCGATTCCTGGCGTTCGCTCTCTCTTCACATGCTGTCAGGACCGGAAGGATCTCCGCAGCACGCGAACCAGGGCAGGAGTGGGCCGGCATACTCCTTACACATTACAATATAATTGTAGTATATTATATTGTATTGTAATGTATTATATTGCATTGCATTATTACCTTTGATAATTAAAACAGATTATTGTTTAAACTGGTATCTGGGTGTTCTCTGTCTGATTTCCTTCCTGTTATGATTTTAAGCAGGACTCGTCAAAACGACACGCGGAGCAGAGTGGGGTTGTAAAAACCTCAAAACTCCAACAAAGTGGTGACCCAGACGTTTACGAGTGGGCGTTCAGAGGGAGTCACACCAGCAGCCAGCGGACGAAGCTGTCCAGGGTGACACCTCGAAATACTTTCTGACAACTAAAAACAGAGCTCTATACAAAATATCAGGTAAGCACGGATACCCGTTACACTCAAAATCTGTGATTTGGCTATATTCAAATTTTTTAGAGTTGTCAGGAATATTTCTCAGTGTCTAGTCTTCACGCTAAAGATAATGCAATGCATATTTTAGCATAGGTAGATAACTAACTAATAATAATAAGATTAATAAAGCAACGATTAGGAACCTCGTGGATTTTTCAGAATCGCACGACTAACTCGTTAGCTCCACGTGAAGCGATGAGGAGTGTAAGATGAAGGTGAAAGGCCCCGTGCGTTTTTTCCAGAAATCGACACGGCTAACTCATCCGGGGAGTTCAGTGGTTTCTAATGATTCCATCCAGAACGAAATTGAATAATGTTTTCCAGTCTCATAGGAGCTGCAGTTGCATTATAAGTACAATCCAAAGGGAGATACGCAAATTTCAAATAACCATTTTGAAAGGACCGGAATCTCGTTCTCTTGTTCTGTGGGGTTAATCTATCTAGCCAAAGGTGACGATAAAGAGATAATGAGGCCCCATGATAATGCCACATCGCTGAAAAGCGGTGTCAAAGCGCGTTTGAACGTCCATTATCTGTTGAAATAAACATCGCACCATAACGCTGGATAGACTGTACGGGGAATAATTTTCTCTGAATAATTACTAATAGATAAGGGAGAAAAGTTAGATAAAGAAATGCGTGGTCACCATGGGTTAAAGAAAGCCCCCCTTTTTCTTCACAGCTTTCCTCTAATTGCTGAAGCAGCAGCCCGAAGTGTGACTGCTTGTGCTTCTTCTCAAAATGCCTCAAAAATGGCTGCTGAGCGTTGAATTTAAAACAAGGAGTGAATAATCAACGACTGGTCTGAAGTTGGAGTGAATAACATTGAAAATTAATAGATCAATGTGTCGTAGATATTTAAATAAATAAGAAACTATAATTTGTCGTTTTTAGCATAGTTTTTGTGGGATGCAGTTACGTCACATTGTGGTTTTCATGAGAAGTTTTGAGAACTGATTGTTACTATTGCATTGCATTGTAAATTTTGTGGTATTTGTCATTAGGGAGTTTTTGTAATATCCTTAGTAGACATTAATTGTGTTTTTGAGTTTATGAAGAAAGAGTAGAAAGTAAACAGGAGGGATCTGTTCATGTTTAAACATGACAGAGGTGCTGCACGAGGCTAAAAGCCATCTCACACTGTTGGCTAAACACAGAGAGGTGATTGATGAGAGAAGCTTGTGCAGGAGCAGCTGCAGGGCACAGAGAGAGAGAGACAGGAGAAGTAGATGTTTTGGAAGTTCAGAGAGAGTAAAACTTATATAAAGTTGACTACTAGTCTGAAAAAGGTGATATTGTTTTGTGAGTAAACATGAAGTAAAAATATATCTACTAGATATAAGAACATGCTTATCTAGGTTAACAGAAAGCTGCTATTAACCAGTTTCAGCAGCTACTGTCCTATCTGTGTTCCAAAGAGAACATACGTTGCATTTACAATTCATATTAAGAAAGTTCACAATTGATACCATTAAAGACCGTTTTGGATTAATAGGGCGTGTCTGTCATAAACATTCGTGCTCAGATGGAATAAAGTGTTGAGATGTTCTCAAGAGTGGGAGTTTTCACAACGCTTTTTAGTTTGTATTGAAACAATTAAGCGATAAGGACAGAAAACTGTTCCGTGATGATTTCTTAAGGTTTTAGCTTTAGTAATGGAGATTACATTTTGTGAGGAAACTTTTCCACCAATAATAAGTGTTCAAAATATATATTCATTAACTGTAATCAGATTACTTGTTTTTCAAATATAGCGCTAAATACAGTTAGTTTTGTGTTCTGTTACAAATCTAACCTGCTTGTAACACAACTTAGATAAACAATTTGAAAAATAACAGAATAAGCAAGTGGTTAAGGAGGGTTTCCTGTTTGGCTCATTTGATTTAGAACTGAAGTAAGGAAGAATAGTGTTTTATGAGAACTGTCATTCCTCATGGTTTTTAAAGATAAATCATCAGTTTGTTTGGACTTTGATGTAGAAATAGGATCATGGTGGAGAAGGAAGACCTTTTTGGTTTCAAATTAAAGAAGATTTTAAAGATGAAGTTTATTTTATTTTTTTCTGACTAGAATTTTAGAAGCAGGACTTCAACTAGACAAGAGATTTTACAATGTGGTTTTATTACTTTTAATGGAGTAAATAATCTGGGTAGACTACTGCCATTGGTTTGTTTTAACATTCACATGTTTCAGCATTCCTGACTATAGAGACACTCAGCCGTTTTATTTTGTAACCCTTTGGGGGAGAGATTTAAATTGAGTTTTTCTCCAGTTGCTGATTTGCTGTGATTACAGCAGCACTGGATAGTTGTGCGCCACCTTTGGGTTGTACTCTGAATCAGTGTGTTGGTGAAGAGTTGCTCACTACAGAAACAGAAGAACTGTGCAAAGAACGCATCTCTGAGGAGGGTTTGACATTTTTGCTTGGGCCTCGTTGCCGAGGCAACAGTGGTGTGAAGAGGAACTGCAGTTTTTGGGGATTCCTACTGTGCAGAGGACAACGTGTGTCTGCTGATTGTACCACATTGATCCAGAGGTTCCTTCCCCCTCAGGACATCCCAGTGCCAAACAAGAGTTGAATTGATCCAATTGACTACAGCTGCAGAAGACAACACATCACTGACTGTTCACATTATGACAAGATCTTGAGACAGGCTTGTCTCAGATCGTTCATACTCTGAAGAAATTATGCGATGATTTTACAGCATAACTGTGCAAGAGTTTTCCAGAGGGTGGTGTACAACAATAGGTTTAGTGTTTGAGAAGGGAGGCTGATTGTTTAAACGATGGTCTGGAATACTGAAAAGATTAAAGTTTGATATCCTTGTTTAGCAAACAACACATCTGATTATTAGGTCACACCTAATAATCTTGACATATAAACTAACTATGAGTAAAAAGATGAATGGATTTTATATCCTAGAGAGGGTTAGTTATGTTGCGAATACTTCACAAGGTATTTGCTAATGTATTTTGAAGAACAAATAACAAGGACACAAGTCCAATTTTGTTTTGTTTTTAGATTAAATTGTCCATTACCAAAACTGTTCACCTTATGTCTAGATTTGGACTTTGATGGTAAGGGAGTATTTAGGCTTATTTTTATACATCTGACATTTTCAAATATGTTGGCTATTCACTAGATAGACTTTGGTTAAGAACTTTTCTGAAGATTGAATGTTTGTTCCATTTCTAAATATTCCTATTTAAAAAGTAATTTTAGAGTAAAGAAGACTGATGCTGAAATTGGAAATAATGTGGGGCCTTCAATCACCCATTGTAATGGTGCATATTATTGACGACCAATAGGGAGGAGGGGTCACTCGACCCACCCTGCAGTGGTTTTTAAAATCTTACTTGCAGCTTCACAGGAAGCACACGGCACCAGATTATGAGTTTGGAAGACTAGCGTCACCACCTCCTAATGGACATTCATTTAGTTAGTAATTAACTGACATTTAGAGATGTTAAAAAGTAAAAACATACCTACCATAAGTGATAATTCCTAAATTTAGCTACAAACCATTGATGAAATGACTTCTGTTTTTAGAATCCTTGATAAAGGAAGGAGTGATTGTTACATATTCGGACACCCAAGGTTCCACGCACTGTTAAAGAGGTTAACATTGTTTTTAAGTGGACCAGATTTGAAGATGAGTGAATATGAGTTATGAAATACATAGCAGAGCTTTACAGATCCTAGTAATGGTTTGACTCAGGATAATAATTATGTGCACAAGTTTCTGAAATATATCTATTAGACATTTGAATATGGATTAGGTGTTGATAAACTGCAGTAGTAGTACAATAAGGAAGTGACATTTTTTGGCTAAACACTTTTCGGGGAATGTGGGAAACAGCTGTCTCAATGAAAAGTTAGAGATATCTTGAACGTTATAGTTGTAATTGTGAATTAATAAATGATGGCGCTCCATATATACATATTTTTGTAGACAAAGGATACTGGCCTATGCTGAAATGTCAAAGTCTCTGCAGAGCACGACACATGGCCAAAAAAGACTGAGACCAACTGACCTTTGACCCTGACCGACAGTGTAACTTGACAAGGCACTGTGAATGACTGACTCTGGGGTGAACCTGACCAAACTTGACTTTACAACCTGACAGTGTGAGTGTGAATGTGAGTGTATGTCTGCATGTGATCAGTGCAACTGCATGATTTAAAACAATGACTAATCAAGCATGTTTTTGGACTAACACATTTTGCTGGGGCTCAATAAAATTCCACAGAATTGGAAAACCGCACTTGTGCACAGGAGGTGGCAGTTTGCAGAATGTGGAACTCAAACTAAAACATGAAGATTCTGTTTCTTTTAGGACTGAAGGATGGAGAGAAACACTTAATTTCACTGAAGTGTTTACTGTGGAAATGATGGATGTACATTTGGGAAAAAATGTTTGATATTTTCTTATAATCCATTATTACCTGAAGGTTTTCTTCCCATACAGAATTTTGGTTACACATGAGTCATGTGTAAAAAGGGGGAGTGTACTGCTGCCCCAACTCGATTGTTCAATCTGACCATTGATTGACGGTTTTAGAATTGACCTGCTCCATATCTGGGGATAAGATACTGTTTGGTGAATGTTGACATGTCTCTAATATTGATTGAGTTATAACAGGTAACACAGATGCAGAATCAGTGGCCAAGGGGCTACTGTGAGAGATGTAACTGCAGAATGGAATACTCAAGAAGTTGACCTGTGAGTAATGTTTCAACAGGTATTAAAGTAACTGAGGTTTGAAATGTAGAAAGAACATATTACAGTTAAGCTAAAACATAGTAATGTATTGAGACATGATTTAATTTAGACAACATCATGTAACTAGCCTGGTAAAGAAGTAAAAGCCATAGACTTTATTGTTTAGGTCATTATGGGGATATACATTTCATCTAAATTTATAATAGAAAGACATTTGATGACAGTTTGTTGGAATTCTGTATTCATTTTTTCAGCGTGATAATATCTAAGCACTGACAGGTAGAAGCAGTATCACCAGGAAATCATTCACTTTGTTAGTATCGTGATTTTGGTTGTTTTTGAATCCATAACATTAGTGTGTTTCTTTACCAGAAACATTAGCAGTTCATATTATATTTGGATTTTAAAGGGGATCTCAGGGATTTCATTTAAAAATAAACACAGATGCTTGTCAGAAATTCAGAGCTATTGAAATATGTTATTTAGTTTACCTAAAGATGTTGGGGTTCTTATTTAGTTGACACAGTCCAAGTATTAAGATTCTGAAGCTGCACTGGCAGATAGGAGGTCTACAATTAATTTAGAAAACCTGTTCACAGACGGCTGTTGTTTCAAGACACCCCAACAAGAGGCTCCAAGTGGGTCAAAACAGCTGAGCGTAGGCTTGAGGGAGTTGTATCAGATTTCTCCACACAGGTTGCTGGCGCCAAAAGGGGGACCCGAGAAGCACGAGGCCGACACAGCAGAGTTCGTCTGGCTGAAGGTCATCAGGACAAAGTGGCTCAACCCCAGGCTCTCCGGCCCCGACCGAGTGACCCAGCGGACCTCTCATGCCGTCTGCCTAGGAGAAAAGGGGGACAGCTCGTACCACGGGAGCCAGGAAACGGCGGGGAAACCACCTGCTACTGTAGGACCAGGGGACGACATCAGGACGGACGTGGCCCTCGCAGACGTGGACTACTCGGAAGCAGCCATCAGTGGACTGGAGGAGCAGGACCCTGGAGACATCCTTACAGCAGACGACCCGGGAGGCATCATCAGCGGACCGGAGAAGGAGGAGGAAGACATCTCTCTAGCAGGCAGCCCAGAAGCTGCCGTCAGCGGATCGGGGGGACAAAGACACGGCAAGCCAGGACGGCACAGGGGACTTGTCGAGGCAGCAGAGGAGTCTACTTCTCTGATCAGTTTCACCCGTGAAGGGAAAGCCGCATCTCCCCCTCCCTATCAGCTGCCCCTTGTTGGCGTATTTCTCTGAGGGGGCGGCTGATGATTCACCACACAAGGAGACTGCACTAGCACTCAGCTGCCCTCTCATGGTTCCTTCACTGCCATGGAAAGTGGTGTTCTGTCTCCATGAAGGTTTCAAGTACTCTAAATACCAGCTTCGGATGGATTTATACAATGTTTGGGGGACGGACACAGTAGAAAAGAATGACAGTGGGTATATGTTTCAAAATGCCTTGTTTAAAGTTTATCTCTGGAGAAAGAGATAAAAAGGGGGATTGAAGATTATTATCATCTGATATTTAAGAAGTGTGTTACATTTGAAATGGCAGAAAGTCTTGTTGCAAATTCCAGATAGATATTAAAAGAGGTCCTTTGGGTTTCTCTGGTGGTTATCAATAGTAGCAGTTAAGTGAATACTGTTCAAACAAATACCTGTGTTTGTGTTTTATATTGATTTCTCTGTTTTATCTTTTCATAAATGTAAGGACTAAAAATGGCTATAAACATTCTGGGCTGGTTGGAGTAAACAGGGTTTTATTGCTCTGTGGGGGAGGTGTATGTATGCTCGGTGGATGAGAGTATATTCTGCTTAAGATCTCTAGCATGTCATGTTTCAGGGAAGTCTACATGTCTTGAATAGTATATGTGTGGGTTTAATTAATAAGCAGTCTGTGTAACCAGAAGTTGGAGATATGAAGGATGAAATCTTTGTGTTATCTTTGTGAGAGAAATGTATTTGCGTTAATTTCAGGACTCCTAAAGGAGCAGGAGAATTGAGTCACACACAATTAGAGAAACAATGGTCCTTCTCATTCTGGGTGAGCTGATTATGGGTGAATGGAAGTTCAGAGATGGCCTGGGGCTATGGAGACAGTTAGGCGTTGTTGGTGAGCTGGTCCTGAGGATGCCATGAGATGATGACTGTTATATTTCCAACAAGTATGGCTTTCATAAAAAGACACATGACTTAGGTGATAAGATGTGTTTTGTTGCAAAGTGAGCCTGTTTGGTTTTCTGCTGACCAGCTGACCTAACCCCTCCTTCTTATTATGGTATATCTCCTGTCGATTCCTGGCGTTCGCTCTCTCTTCACATGCTGTCAGGACCGGAAGGATCTCCGCAGCACGCGAACCAGGGCAGGAGTGGGCCGGCATACTCCTTACACATTACAATATAATTGTAGTATATTATATTGTATTGTAATGTATTATATTGCATTGCATTATTACCTTTGATAATTAAAACAGATTATTGTTTCAACTGGTATTCGGGTGTTCTCTGTCTGATTTCCTTCCTGTTATGATTTTAAGCAGGACTCGTCAAAACGACACGCGGAGCAGAGTGGGGTTGTAAAAACCTCAAAACTCCAACACTTCAAGCAAAAGCCACAGCCCAAATCATCTCTATCTATCTCCGACAAACTCATTTCCACCACAGACTCACTCAAATTTCTTGGCACTCACATAAGCAATAATCTCAAATGGAAGACCAACACAGACCACATCTACAAAAAAGCCAACCAAAGGCTATTCTTTCTGCAGCAGCTCAAGAAATACAGTTCAATGTTAAATGATATCGTGCAAAATGACAGGCTAAAACTCTCTTCCCGACCATTTAAACATTATTTCTGGCTTGTAAAGTGCAGTGATGAGCCCTGGTAGTATCAGACAATTTAAAGGGTTACCAGGGGCATGAGAACATCCTCCACAGGAGGGTGGGTGGTGTTGCCGTGAAGAAGGACGAATATGGATGCCGATGGGCGGACGGTAAAGCACCACAAAATCCACCCCCCCTTTAAGATTACCAGGGGCATGAGGTTATGGAGGGTGTGAACATCTGGGTTTAGTCCGTGGGGGAGTGCTTAAGTCCGGGGGCCCGGGGACTCACGCTGTCATTATGGAAGTGCGCATGTGAGGGAGACATGCTGGAGGTCATTAGTCCGTCCTTTGGGGCTCTGTGACAGGCCACATAGAGGTGCCATTACTGGTCTCTCTCCTGGAGGTGTGAAATAAGCAGAGTGCTCATGTGAGGGAGACATGCTGGAGGTCTGTAGTCCGTCCTTTGGGGGTCTTGGAGGGGCCACAGAAAGGTGATTTCCCCAGTCTCTGTCCTGGATGTGTGAAATAAACAGAGTCCCCATTTCAGGGACACATGCTGGAGGTCTGTAGTCCGTTCTTTGGGGCTCTGTGAGCCGGCAAAGAGAGGGGGTTTACCCGTCGTCTCTCCTGGAAATGTGAAATAAACAGAGTCGCCATTTCAGGGACACATGCTGGAGGTCTGTAGTCCGTCCTTTGGGGGTCTTGGAGGGGCCACAGAGAGGTGATTTCCCCAGTCTCTGTCCTGGATGTGTGACATAACCTGAGTCCCCATTTCAGGGACACATGATGGAGGTCTCTCTCCCGAGAGTGGATGTCCATTGCCTCTAAATAGAGGTAAAATTAGGTCTGTCACTTTGGGTAACCACACCACTGTTAGACGTCTCCCGAGAGTGGACGTCCATTGTCTCTAAATTGGGTTTAGGAATGCTCCGGTATTGGGACAAAATTAACATGGGATCACTCCGGTGATTGTACGTACTTCGTCTCACTGGAATATTAACGGTCAGATTGAATACAACATCGACCCAATTTCTCCGGGCAATGACGGGAGAGTTTTGAAAGTGACAAAACACTGTTTTCACACATTTAAAAACACTTAAACAATTAAACAATGTTTACCCAGGATTCAGGCACCTTCCCTGTCTTGTAAAATGTGGTGATGCGCCCTGGAGGTATCAGACTATTTAAAACATGTATACCCAAGATTCAATCACTTTTCCTGGCTTGCAAAGTGCTGTGAAGCAGCCTGTACTCTGGGTGCAGTCTGGGTGTGCATGGAGGGCTTTAGTCCGAGTGAGGAGTGCTCAAGTGTGGGAGGATGTGTAAGGCAGAGGAGGTGGTGCTGTGAATAAGGCCGAATATTGATGCTGGTGTGCGGACAGTAAAGCACCACAAAATCCACCTCCTTTAAAGAGCCTGTGACAGCATCCCAACAACTGTTGTGCAATGAAATATTGGGCTACTAGTAATCTCGAACCGTCAGTTTAAAAAAGAAAAAGCGATACCGTTCCGTTAAATATCAATAATTTCGAACATCGCGGGGAAATTCCTTCGACTCATTTTGAAGTTTTGGGGGAAGCCGGAAGTGACGTCAATGCGGGAACGCTTCACTGTGCGGCGAGAGAGCCAAACACGGACAAAGTGTGTTGTCATGCGTAGAAATGGTGAATTACTGAGTTTAGGCACGTTAATAACGTTTTAATGAAGTTGACTACAGTATATTCATATTTGTCAGTGCTTTCATGTCAATTCGGCGAACATAAACATAAATGATCGTGGTGAAGATGATGATTACATTAGGATTAAAAATCGGTAGTGAGAGCTACTGAATTTCCTCCCGTAGGATGTGATATAAAAACAAATCGATTATTTTTGTAGTTGTAAACTCAAGTGGATGAAACTGCATGTAGGCTATTAGTGCTTTCATGTCAATTCGGCGAACATATGATAGATTAAATGATCGTGAGAATGATGATTAAAAATAGTTTTGTTTGTGCCGGTCTGCATTTCCTGATGAGAAAACAAACCGATGCTTTTTGTAGTTGTAGTACACCAACATGGATTAAACGTGTGGTTTGTTTACTACAATATTGGGGAAATTAATGGATAAAATGCACGGATTATTATTATTATTATTATTCCCACTCCGATCGGGACACTAGGTCCACCGTTTCCCCGCAGCGAGGCTCCCCCCGTTGACAGTTTACGTGGGCTGGGTGCAGTTGCGGACTGGCCATCGGGACGAATCCCGATGGGCCGGTACCGAAGTGGGCCGGTCGGATAAGTCACTAGCACATCCCCCATAGGCGGCGCGTGAGGCTCAGGTTTGGGAAGGCTAAATAACTTTTTTTACCTGACGCTGCCCGCCTCCGGCGTCTATAGAAAAGAGATCAACTCAGTGTGCAGAGTTTAAATCTCTCAAGTCATATTACAGGATAAAGGAAATACAGTTGAAACTGCCGTAGGCCTATGCAGAGAAGACGCCGACGTGTTGCACTTATCATTCATATTACATCATCAATCAGATCATCGATCATATAATACCATAATATATCATATATTTCCTTATCTGCCGTGTCTGGCCGTGCAACACTTACAGTGTCACATACTGTATGCAGAAGTATTATTTTAAGCAACACATTATGTTGACGAAACACTCGAGTCAAATGTAATTAAAGTCAGATCCACTCGTGTCTTAGACGTGAACGCGCTCTCAGCTGGTGAGAGAAACCCTGGCTTGATTTACCGAGTTAATAACCAGCGTCGTAGGACCGCTTAGCGAGATCTCGTTTGTTAGTTTGTTGTTGTTAGTTTGTTTGTTACTCAAACATATCCAGGGTATGTTGAACTGGCTTCGTAGTACAGGGCACAGGTGGCTGGCAGCGCTAATGTCAAAGACACAGACATTGCATTATATTTGTATTTTACCAGGATACAGTGACACAAATATTTACATATTTACATTTAATATCTACAGCACCACCGCCCCTGACATCCCCCACTCCCCCCGTTGACAACTTACTAGCGGTACCGAAGTGGGCCGGTCGAGAGTCCCGGGATGATTGTTAGTCCCATTCCACCACTGGCTACATGACCGTATGATCGCCCATATTGACGCACCTAATTCCTAAACTTCTAACAGATACAACATAAAGCGATCCTTCAGCCTTTTATGAGCTCTCAGACACGTTCAAAATGAAACTGTCTGAGTTGTCTGAGCTTGCTGCTGTGTGCACCATCGTGCGTTTACATGCAGATGCTGGGATCCTGAACGGTGCAGCTGGAGCGCTGTGCCCGCAATGACGTCACACGTAATTTGGCGGGACTTGAAGAATCCCCGAGCAGATCCAGGAAATGGTCAACATTGAAGGGCAGATTAATGGTTATCAAAGTACAAATATCCAAAATCAGTTCAGTAACGGTTTTCAAGGGGACAATATTTACTCAAATTGATGGGTTTGGATGATGGGGGAAACTCGTGTCACAGGCTCTTTAAGTGTTACCAGGGCCATGAGAACATCCTCCACAGGAGGGTGGGTGGTGCTGCTGTGAATAAGGCCGAATATTGATGCTGGTGTGCGGACGATAAAGCACCACAAAATCCATCTCCTTTAAGTATTACCAGGGCCATGAGAACATCCTCCACAGGAGGGTGGGTGGTGCTGCTGTGAATAAGGACGAATATGGATGCTGGTGGGCAGACAGTAAAGCACCGCAAAATCCACCACCTTTAAGTGTCACCAGGGGCATGAGGTTCTGGAGGGTGTGAACATCTGGGTTTAGTCCGTTGGGGAGTGCTTAAGTCCGGGGGTCCGGGGTCTCACGGTGTGCGAGGTTATGGAAGTATGCATGATTTTCGAAATTCTCGAAAAAACGGCTAAGTGCCAACGGAGGAGGGGCTACAACAAGCTCAAGTCTTTGGCGCTTCCGGCGGAAGCCCCGGAGACATTTGCACCCCCCCGTTGCATTTTACAACGGAGAGGGGAATCGAGACCTCCCCTCCTCCGTCGAAAAAATGCATTCATCTTTTCCAAGCTACCATCTGCACGAAATCGGAAACCCGGTTTTTGAGAGCACTTAGAAAAAAACAGGCTATTTTCCATCATGGAGAAATCATGGAGGAATGCATCTGCTACATGAGCACTTTGGATCGGATACAATTGTTGCCTGGAGGACCCCAATCACAAACTTTAAGTTTTTGAACTGGTCTCTGGATGAATTTAAGGGGAGTTGGCACGGAATAATGAGACACTATTTTTGTCAGGGGACTCTATCCGCCTTAAGAGACACTATTTTCGGATACATTTTTATCCATTTTCACCCTTTTCTCTGGTTCTTCCAAAAGTTAACTTAGACTTTTTCTGACTCTGGAGGAATGTGATTGGAGTTGTCAGGGGACTCTATCCGCCTTAAGAGACACTATTTTGGGATTCAATTTCTCCATTTTCACTCCTTTTCTTTGGTTCTCCCAAAAATATAACAGAGTATTTCCTGACTCTGGATGAATGTAAGGGCAGTTGTCAGGGGACTCTATCTGCATTAAGAGACACTATTTTGGGATACAATTTCTCCATTTTCACCCCTTTTCTCTGGTTCTCTGATGCCTGGAGACCCCCCCCAGCCTGGTTCTTAACTTTAAGTCCAAACTTGTCTCTGGAGGAATGCAAGGGGAGTCGAAAGGGGACTCTTCTTGCTTTTACATTACATTACATGTTACTTGTTAGACGCTTTTATCCAAAGCGACTTACATACTCAATACTGTGGACAATCCCCACAGGCTCTATCCTCTGCGCCATACGCCTCCCTCTTGCTGTTTGTATTGTCAAAATTGAGGAGTGTGTTTGAGGGGAGGGCCCTGGCTGTTTCGGCAGCCTCCGCTCCTCTCTTCTCTCCCTCCCCGAGACCAGCACCCACTGCCACTCACTCTGAGCCTGGCTCCAGAGCAGCGCGTTCTCCCCGGCAGTCCGCCAGCAGATGAAAAACACCCACCTCTCCGCCTCTTCCGAGGGACGAGGGAACCGCGCGGGGGGGGGGTCTGCTGGAGGCTCCGTCCGGGTGCTCCGTCCTGCGTTTCACCGGGACCCGGCTCCAACACTCGGAACTCTGACTCCAGCGCGGTGTGACTGCCTCGCCCTGGCCATCCACCGTGCGCCCTCCGGGTACCTGACTCCCCTGCCTCCTCCGGGGGCAGGTGTGAGGGGTTCAATGCCTCCTCCCCCCGCCCGGCGGTACTGTTGTCCCCACGTTACCATGTTGTCTGGAGGATAGGACCGAGAGATGACATACTCTCTACCCGGGTTGCCCTCTGTGTCGTAGTTGACAGAAACCGCTTTGAAGCGTGGCACAGATAAAGACAGAAAAAACTGATTTTTGCACATAATGTGTATATATATATTTGTATTATATTTATAATAACACTTTTGCCTTATCAGAATGAAATCCCATGCTACCTCAATCAAACTTTCACATTATCATAGTGACATCCCATGTATATATTTCCAGCTTTTAAATGGTTTCGTTGTGTATGTTTGTGTTACATATGAAAAATAATATCATTTTCAAAATCTGTTTTTACGTTTTTTTGTTGTGATTTTGGGTCCAAAATGTTCATATAGTAGAAGATCACTGCTCTAAACAAAGTCAAAAATCCTACATCCAAACGAAATAAATATAATTAATTATGATGAATACGTTAAGTCTTGTTCATTGTTTTTCACTTTTATTAAATGTTTAATATTTCCGGTGGAAATGGTGGACTATCGGACATTCAAAATGCAGCATATTTTCACTCTTACACACATATATTCTCCTTTTACATACATACATTTTCACTCTTACACACATATATTCTCCTTTTACATACATACATTTTCACTCTTACACACGTATATATTTACACTCACACATTCATACATTTTGCTCTCATATTATCATATTTCAATGCACACATTCATATATTGTCACTCACACATTCATGCATGTTGTTCTCATATTCATATAATGTAATGCTCATATTTATACATTTTGCTCTCATGCGAGATCTACTAAAACAAAGTATGTCATGGTAGTGGTCAGCTGTTAAACACAAAAGTGTATCTTAAGGGCTGTAAATATAATAAGCCTGTTGTCAATTTTAGACACAGGCTTATTATATTTACAGCCCTTAATAACATTCATTTTCTGGACTCAATGTGTGTCTTGGCCGTTTTCTTTGTTCCAAGCAAATTAGTGCTTTTTGTTTTGAAATCACTTCCGCGAGTTTCGCGGGCCTCCCCTCTCGCTCCACTGACCATTAGACCATTTGTAAGATAACAAGCAAAAGGGCAAAAACGCCTCTCAGACGCTCTTCCGTTTACTTTTTTAATAAAGAAAAACAAATGGTCCGTAGATACACGGACTCATATAGCCTATGTATGTATACTGTAAGGAGAATGTGTGTGCGTGAGAGGACCAGTATGAATTACGGCATAGAAATATGCAAACACAAACCTACAGATTGGGGGATGGGAGATCACAGGAGTGGGGGGGGGGGGGAGAGCTGTGGAATGTGACCCTTGGGAGAATTCCTCCACACATTCCGATGGCCAATTCGTTTTAAACAAAGAGTTCGCAACACAGGACAGCATAGGCAACATGGGGGGTGGGGGCTGGTGAACGGTCTGGTCAATGTTTGTAAACACAATCCCCAGGATGTGTCCTAATCAGGAGCCGGGTAAATGAGAGACTGAGGAGCCCCCGAAAAACAGATCCCGAAATAGCTCGTCCTGGTTTCCGTAGCAGATAGGCATGAAAGCTTTAGCGCAAGTTCAATAAGGAAGACCTAACTCGAGTCACTCACACGTCACTCTATGGCTCCCTTCCCCCCTCATTAAATACGAGGGCGTCACCCCTCAGCAGCCAATCGCTGCACATGCTAAATGCCTTAAATGCCTGCTCTTCCTCCCTGTCAGTTGTCATTGCAGATGATCACACGCAATGGTAGTTGCAATACAATACTGCTTCTCGTGAGAAAAACCGTAAGAAACAACTAGCTCAAGATGTCCAACTCGGACAATTCGGAACACGAACCTTCTCTGGAAGTCTCCGATCCCGGTTCGGCTCCCCACAGCGGCTTATCAACAGAGGAAGACTTCCTCATCGCCGGCTCCTGCAGCAGGGCTTTCCCACAGCCCCAGGCCTCACTCTCTCTCAGCGGCGATAGCTCTCGGACCAGGTCTCCAGTGTAGCTCCCCAGTCCGGGGCAGCAGCTCCAGCCAGCTTCCCAGAGAGCAGGACGAGGCCGCAGCCGCGGAGGTAAAAAAGGGCAGGAAGTCGAGCCCTCCAGGATCCCGTCCCCCTCCAAAAAATCCACCCCTTCTCAGGCTCGCCAGTCCGGGAGCGTCACACACCCCTATGGAGAGTAGCGCGGCCGGCTCCCTGCAATCCCTGGCTAGCTCCATGATAGCTATCGATGCTCGCCTCCAGGCTCTGGAAGACTCCGCCACAGGAGCTTCAACTTCCGTTGCACTCAGGTACTAGTTTTAACGAAAACGTTTGCACTCGACCCTTACACAGGGTTGGGTTGTAACGGAATACATGTAACGGTGTTACGTAATCGGAAGAAAAAGAAAGAAAAGAAAAAAAAATCAGTATATTCAGCTGGTGTTACATTTGAAAAACGAGTAAACTGAGTGCAGTTACTTTCGTAAACCTGAAGTGAATACTTATTGGAATTATTGGTGGAAAGTTTCCTCACAATGTAATATTCATTACCGGCAGAACCGTGTGCACAGCGCTGCAGCGTATCTGCGAGCGAGAGATGCAGCGTGCCCGTGAGGCCCCGCCCCGCACGCAGATGAGAGAGAGAGAGAGAGTTCTCTTTCAAAACATATTGGAAGGTAGAAACGGAGATGTTTAGATACAACGTGGAAGATAACGTTTATGTAGCATTTATTTATTGTCGAAATGATGACATTCATAACGGGATCAAATCTAACTGAATGGCCTGCTGCTGCCGAATGCATGGGGCAAGTAACTGGGAAAAGTTTTAAAAGTGATTACATCGTTTCAGATAATAAATAATAATGATAATGTATTCTATTTAGGGGCGCCTTTCAAAGCACCCAAGGACACCTTACAATGCATAAACTTTTCCAAGGAAAGGTTTTAAGACAGTACAAAGAATGTAGTCTGGGTGAGTTTTTCTTTTTATGTACGGTGCAGATGAGAGAGCTGTCAAGAATGACACTAAAATGTTGTGTTCGTGCTCTTCATAAGCCATTAAAACAGTAAAATACGTGTCTCCCATTCACCAAAACATACCCATCTGTTATGGAAAAGAAAGTATTCTAAAGAGAAAGAAAAAAGAAGAGGAAAAGGAGAAAAGAAAAGATAAGAAGAGGAGGGAGGAAGAAAAAGAAGAGGAAAGGAAGTATTCTAAAAGTAATCTGCCACCGGTACCGGCGGGATCGTGGTTAGTTTCCGATGCGCAGAAGAAAAATCTGGCCCACCCTATATTTTTACAGGCCCACCCTAAAGTACATTTCTGCCTACGCTACTGGTCCGCACAGCAGCAACAACCAATCACATGAATCTCTTGCCCCCGACACACAAAGCAATAGCAATGTTAAAACTAAGTAAACTGAAAAAAAAAAAAAAAAAAAAAAATCCCCAACAGGCGAAAACCTACCAGTTTCACCCACTGTCTCTGCCTCCTCCCTCCATGCCTCGCTCCTCTGGTTTGTATCCCGGTAGATGAACAGAGACTGATCATACAGCACCGGGTGATTCACTACCGCCATAATGAATTTTCCCTCACATTTTTGGAATATGAGGAATTACCTGCGTAGTCTCTCCCAACATATACGCGGTCTGATTGGCTAGCGCTTGTACCGGCAGATTTGCATAAACGGGATTTCATTGGCTGACGCTTCTGCCGAGGCGCCAAAAGTTGAACATTGCTCAACTTTTTGAAGCGAGCAACGCCAGCAAACGCTCCACGTCGCTTCCCAAAATACAGTTCTACTAAAAGTGACGTCACCCCATTCAAAGTGAATGGGCAGAAGCGTCTGGAAGCTGTAACGCACGCCACCGTGTGGACGGGCCGTCACAGTGGCTCTGCGCCAGAAACATCAACAAATAAATAAATAACTAAAAAAATAAATAAATAAATAAAAAAAACATTCTGGAATATCACCCCTCCACTCCCATTAACATCCCTCAGCTAGCAGCTGCGCTATCTACAGATTCCGTGTTTGTTGACTATCTCCCGTCAGGGCTCTCCCAAGGCTTCAGGGTAGGGGTCCTCCCATCTCCCACAGTGACTTTCGTAGCAAGAAACTTACAGTCAGCCGCTAAAGAACCCAACATAGTTTCCCAGCTCATCGACAAAGAACTTCTCAAAGGATATATAATCGGTCCTTTTAGCTCCTCCCCCTTCTCAGTGTTCCGTTCAAATCCCATCGGAATAGCCACACGTAAATAAAAGGCTGATTTTCGATCTGTCCGCTCCCTGCTCCGGCCCATTCTGCAGCGTCAATAGCATCATCCCTCCAGATCAGTTCTCCCTTCACCATGCCTGAGTGGATAATGCAATAAAGATGATCAAGTTCACAGGGCACGGAGCTCGGCTCTCCAAAGCGGACATTACCGATGCCTTCAAATCATCCCCATTCATCCGTCTCAGTGGAACTTGTTCGGTATTAAGTGGGAGTCCAAACTCTATCTTCGCGTTCGCCTGACCTTCGGGTGCAGAAGCAGCCCCTGCATCTTCAATTCCTTCTCGGAAGCGCTCTATTGGATCCTGCTGAACATCGTCAGAATCCCCTCCGTCCTTCACCTACCGGACGACTTCCTCCCCATAAACCCGCACAGGACAGCTCAGGGATCTCACTGGCCAAGCTTAAACACTGCTTCAGGAGTGAGGTGTCCCTCTCTCCAAAGAGAAAACGTTAGGTCCCGTCACACGCTTAGAGTTCTTAGGCATCATCCTCGACTCCATAGACATGAAGGCGTCTCTCCCCTCAGACAAATCGCAGCGCATCCAGGACATCACCAAGTCATACTGCGAGCAACAAGTTATCACAAAACAACAGTCGCTCTCCCTTCTTGTACACCTCAACTTCGCCATGCACGTCATCCCCCAGGGGCGCTCGTTCATCTCCCGCCTCCTGGACGCAGCATCAGCGGTCGACAACCTCCATGACTGCGTTTTCTTAGATGAAGGCTGCCGCTCAGACCTTCGGTTCTGGTCCCTCCTGCTCGCCCACTGGAACGGAATTACTTTATTTTACGATGGCCTCGTGCGTTCCTCTGACTCAATGAGGTCTTCACGGATGCCGCCCATCCATGGGTTTTGGGGGGTTTCTTCCAGGGAGAGTGGTTCGCAGGGTCATGGCCCCGTCAATTTCTACCTCAAGCAAGTTCTCACTAAATCCAGCCTATCACCCATATCATAGCCGGGGCATTCCTTCAGGATAGGTGCAGCCACCTCTGCTGCTAATCAAGGTCTCTCTACCTCATCCCTACAACAACTAGGACGGTGGTCCTCCTCCGCCTTCACAACCTTCATTCGTCCGGACATCAGCGCCGTACGGGCTTCCCAAAGATCTCTCAGACCCTAACTATGGTAGTTATACATATAACTGGTGGTGGCTCAAACACATTCACAAGTATACATGTCTCACTAAGGTTCCCGATATTCAAAACTGCATTCCTGTCCTAATTCCGCGGGCCCCGCCCACAGGGAATAATGTCTCGTCTCACGCTGCAACCACATGTAACGGGCTTCATCTCCGGCACACAGGTATTTCATTCCCAGGCCTTGCTCAAACGTATCAGTGTAAAATGTATTTCCTGCAGTCCGCGTGGACTCGGGCCACCGTACACTCCGGTGTCAGTTACAAAACAAAGGAAATAAAGAAATAGTAAAGAAAAAGATATATATATATATATATAGCCTGCGAAGTCAGGCGTGGCGGAAGGCCACCGTACACTTCGGTGTCAGTTACAAAACAAAGGAAAAAGAAATGAAGAGTAAGAAAAAGATATATATATATATATATATATAGCCTGCGAAGTCAGGCGTGGCGGAAGGCCACCGTACACTTCGGTGTCAGTTACAAAACAAAGGAAAGAGAAAGAAAAAGATATATATATATATATATATATATATATATATATATATATAGCCTGCGAAGTCAGGCGTGGCGGAAGGCCACCGTACACTTCGGTGTCAGTTACAAAACAAAGGAAAAATAAATGAAGAGTAAGAAAAAGATATATATATATATAGCCTGCGAAGTCAGGCGTGGCGGAAGGCCACCGTACACTTCGGTGCCAGTTACAAAACAAATAAAAAGAAATGAAGAGTAAAGAAAAAGATATATATATATATAGCCTGCGAAGTCAGGCGTGGCGGAAGGCCACCGTACACTTCGGTGTCGTAGCGGAAGGCTACCGTACACTTCGGTGTCGTGGACGTTGGGCCACCGTTACAAAACGAAACCGCTCGCTCCTCGGCGTAGTCAAGCCCTGCTGGCCAGGCATGCGACCCGCAGGTCGTTTTCAGGTAAGACCGGCACTGATTTCGGCAGTCAGAGTCTCAGCATGACCAGTAAGCTCCGGCAGTGATTCCGGCACAGTGTCGCTCATATACGTGTTAATCTATTATCTCTCCTTCCCAGATCACCAGTCACCCCACAAGGTAAGCAACTCAGTTCATCTCAGTATTCATACTTCACTGGTTTTGGGGATTTCATCGGAGCGGTGCTTTCCCTCCTGAATGATTATCCTGCAAACCGGGGCCTAATCGCCAAACACCATTACATTCTCCTGTTGTATTATCATGGCAATCATTTCATTCATATGACGTGTAAACAATAAATATGTAATTCTTACATCACATCTCTCCGGTTTGAAATGAAAGCTTTAGCGCAAGTTCAATAAGGAAGACCTAACTCGAGTCACTCACACGTCACTCTATGGCTCCCTTCCCCCCTCATTAAATACGAGGGCGTCACCCCTCAGCAGCCAATCGCTGCACATGCTAAATGCCTTAAATGCCTGCTCTTCCTCCCTGTCAGTTGTCATTGCAGATGATCACACGCAACCCGCCTCCACCCCTCTCGCCTCCTGTCTCCTTCAGGACAAAGCTAAACCTTCCTCCTTCAGACCGGTCTCACCTACTCATCACCACCACCAGTGTCTAGACCCCGGGGATTTCATCGGAGCGGTGCTTTCCCTCCTGAATGATTATCCTGCAAACCGGGGCCTAATCGCCAAACACCATTACATTCTCCTGTTGTATTATCATGGCAATCATTTCATTCATATGACGTGTAAACAATAAATATGTAATTCTTACATCACGTCTCTCCGGTTTGAACTACAGTATGGTGTCTGTTATGTCAGTTATTTTAAATAAAACGTTGAAAACTGAACTTGAAAATGGTTTCCTCTTTTTATTTTATGTATCATTTTCGGGACGGGGAGACGTGTGTGATTAAAAATTAATTTGCAGAAATGTAAAGTGATCTAACTAAGTTCTATTCATATTCTTGACGGGAAGAGCAGTGTAAATGGGTGGCCATATGCATTTGAAAAGCAATATAAATCACACAGTTATTATACAATAGGCTATAAAAGCACCATCGATAACCATTACCTTTATCCAATTCAAACTTTGGACGGGAAAAAAGGAAGGTGTACATGGTTGGGCTATACTGTAGGCCAGGGGTGGCCAACCAGTCAGAGGTTAAGAGCCACATGTTTTCTATGTTACTGCAAGGAGCCACATCAAACACACAGTCACTGATACCGCTTGTTTCAGTTTTTTGTTTTCTGGAGACAAGATTTCAACCACGTCACTGATTCATTTTTTGTGGCATTGGGATATATTTTTAAAATCCTCTGGAGCAGAGAGAGGAGCTGTGTATTATTGTTATTGATTAATGCATCAGTGTTTCTTAGGGTCAAAAACACTAAACCCACAAATTAAAATGAAAGCGTTTAGTTTATTTAATAAAAGAGCACATGTTCAATGTGAAAAGTGACAGTAGTTATAGATTATTTGCAATTTGATGCTATATATATATTTTTTAAAGTATATATATAACACCTTGAATTTCAGGGGGGGCGCGGGGCTCCGTTGGCGGCTCGCAGTGCCCCTCCAAGACAATGGTAGGGGAAACACTGAATAGTGTTTAATCAACAATAGGTTTCCCTCCCTCAAAGGTGATTGGTTCACTGCATTGCAGGTATTATTGTGATTGGCTGTTGGGCCACATCAAAATTAGACGCGCTGTCATCCTCTCATACTGACACCTGACACCACACATACATGTAGGGAGAGCCGGGACCAAAGTAACACGGGACCAAAGTAACGGAGCGATTTTATCCGAGCCCAAACAACTTTGACCGGCCAAATTACGTCAGAATGATCAGCATTCAATACTTAACAGACCTACTAAATATCAGGTTTAACTGTCAGTGTTGTCACGATACCAACATTTTGGTTTCGATACCAAGTCAAGAATTGCGATTCCGATTATTTTTCTTAAAAAACGGGAAACAGTCTTAAATGTAATTATTGTGCTTTATGTCAAACCAGAATCATAACCATAACACAAACTTTTAAACAATGAGAACAATAAATGACAAGAATTCGTATTAAATACAATTAATACATTTCTTACAGACAGGCCTCGTGGTGTCCGTAGGCTTGCCCTCACTGTCAGAGATATAGGTAAAATACTTCCAAATGTAGCTTCTGGCGTATTTTTTGTCAACAAGCCGAGGCGCAGCGGCAGTTGCACTCCCACTTGCAGCCATGCTTCTCGTTTTCTCACATGCTCTGGCAGCTAGCGCGTGCACGAGAGAGGGGAGGGATTTAGAGCGTGCTTGAGAGGGAGGGACTGCAGGCACGGCTGCAGTGCAGGGAGTGGAAGCAGAGCGCTGAACACACACGGCTCTTATTAAAACAGCGCTTTCTTACCGGAGTACTTTCCCCCGTCATTCTTAAAGTACCGATACTAATGAAACGGAGGAATCGTAACGTTTTTAACGACAGGGTATCGCGGTATACCTTTCAAGTATCGGTACACCGTGCAACACTAGTCAGGAGTCAGTGTCTCTCCCCCAAACTCACACATATACAATTCGATATGAACTGAAGAGCCGCATGAAACTAGGCAAAGAGCCGCATGCGGCTCGAGAGCCGCGGGTTGGCCACCCCTGCTGTAGGCAGTAGGCCTACTGTATACATACAAAGGCCATTCAAGCTAGAGTTCTTCTGGAAATGTTCACATCAGGCACCTTCAAGTTAAACAATACTAAACAATTAACACAGTAGGCCTAAATTATGTGGATTAAACCACATTTATTTCGTTAAAAATAAACAAAATATGATTTTGTTTGAAAGATTAAGATCAAGTTAAACAATCAGGTGCACACTTTAATGTGCCGCCACCTCCGGACTCGGCTTGACTCGGTTTAAAGAATGCACAAATGTGTTTAATCGTTTATGTCAGATATGTACTAAGTAGCCTAAATGCATTTGTTCCTGCTCAAGATTAGATTCAACTTTATTGTTATTGCACATATTGCAGGTACTGAGACAACGAAATGCAGTTTAGCTTCTAACCAGGGGTGCAACAAGCAGCGAAAAGTAATGTGCACAATACTACAGAAAACAATTAACACAGTAAATTATGTGGATTAAATCACATTTATTTCGTTAAAAAGAAACGAAATGTGATTTTGTATGAATGATTAAATGTAGGGTGAATTGCCCTAATATGGGACATTTTTGCATTAAAGACTTCGGGAATATATTGCGATATGAAGCCGATACAATAAATCAAAATCCAGTACCATTCCGAAATCCCCAGTAATATTAGACACTAATAATACAGTAAACTATTAACACTGTACATATTATTGTTTGCCCGTGGGATTAGGATGATCGGTAGTGAGACCCGTGCTGCATTTTCCTCCGGTCGGATGTGATATAAAAACAAAGCGATTATTTTTGTTGTTGTAAACTCACGTGGATTAAACTACATGTATTAGTGCATTAATTTCAACTCGCGAACATATGATACATTAAATGATCGTGAGGATGATGATTGAAAATCGTTTGTTTGAGCCTGGATGCATTTCCTGATCTAAAAACATAGCGATGGTTTTGTACTTACGCCAACGTGAATTAAACATTATTTTGTTAAATAAAAACATGGGGATGTTTAGTAAATGATTACATGTCTCTTATTTAGCACAGAATATGATCCTATCCGTGACATATGGATCTTAACAAATATCCGCGATATCAGATACCTGTAGATCAGCTGTTTATTTCACATGAGTTCCAGTGTGGCAGCTTTTTAATCACGGCTCCCCCTGGTGGATCCATTATCCATTGCAGCTGGTTTCATTATAATTAAATGTATTTATCAAGGGGGCGTTTCAAGTCCTGCGGGGGGGTTTTCCTTTTCAGCAGGGGCCCACCCCGTGCCGATCACGGACCCGCACGGGTAGGCG
The DNA here is from genome assembly GCF_902827175.1 of Gymnodraco acuticeps. NCBI lineage: Eukaryota > Metazoa > Chordata > Actinopteri > Perciformes > Bathydraconidae > Gymnodraco > Gymnodraco acuticeps. Next base: position 599,723 of record NW_022991168.1, on the reverse strand, counting down.
TCTGAAATGGAGCGCTCCATCTGTATATACCTTACATGTTACTACACATACTCTGAGTGTGTAATTCACATGTTAACTATTACATACTCATTCCTTATAAAGCTACACATATTAACAAGAACACAATAAGTGTTCTTCATAACTTATGAAACATTTACAATGAGCCTTAGCAAGGTGCTTAGTTAACCACAATAGCATTTTACATGAATACAACACACTACTAGCATGGCTAGGCCACTTTTGTAATGAATTAATGTGGTAATAAACTTCTCTATTAACATTGGATAACTCTTCTATTCATCTACCAACATTTCTCTAAAGCCCACATTAAATTACAACGAAAGGCATTATATCATTGCGTCACAACCGTGTATCGCTAACCAGCTACAATATGAACTGTATAACAAGCTAACGGCTAACTCGCACTAGCATCGCGAGCTAAGCTACATGCTAACCGGAGTTGGCAATTCTTAACATAAATACCTCAAATTGCATTTAATTGCTCATTAACCGTGTCGAGTTTTCCCAAACTGTTACTGAGTTGATCCGTTAACATTTTTATAACATTTACTGATTATTTATGCATTTCTAGACAGTTTACCCACCTGAGAACAATGACAAGAAGTCACACACGTTAGCGTATGGAATGTTCTGGCAATCCCTTGACTTCTTTGCTCTTATCCCAAACCAGAACGTCAGACCTCTAGCCAATGTAAGTGTAGAGCACCATCTACAGGTTAAACTGTATAACAGCACACAAACTAAATATCAGTAGATACTTGTAACGAAGCTTGGTGAACATGAAATTGTAAATACATGTAAATAACAAGATTAAATAGTAGGGTGTCTGCTTTTATGTAACTTAAGCATTACATGCCTCATATTTTACAGTCCGGTACATGTGGAACAAGCTGTAATACTCTGCACTGAACACGACTTCCACCAGCCTGGCTGTGCGGTCATTAAAGATTATAATCTAATCTAAGCGTTTAAATCAGCACTGGTATGTTATACTTCATGCTATCTGCACAAACTATATCATATGAAAAGCTCAGAGTCCACAGATTTTATTGGTATAGGTTTCATCCCTGTGCGATCAAAACTCACTGTTCTGTATGATAAATATAAGAACATTGTACCTTGAAAATCAATAGTGGGTAAATGTGACCCATTGGTGGTTTTAGGTATACAACGACCCCTGGCAGTTATAGTGTTAAATGCGACCAGCAGCAAGTACAAGTCACTGTCGGTGTCACAGGTACTGGAGGGGACCCAGAATCAGACTCGGAATCAGCTGGTGAAAGTAACATTTGTTTATTAGAAAAGGGGAGCTGGGAGTGGAGGTTGGAACAGTGGGAAACAGTTGTTCCAGGGTGGGTGGAAATGCCTGGCTGGTCTTGGGAGTGTGGAAGGCCTTGGATTCCTCCTGGGAGTGACATACAAATGAGTGTGAGGCAAAAGCAGGCAAAGTTGTCAAAGAATATGCTGGTCAAAAGCTAGAACGGCACGCAACAAACCTCTCACAGCAACAATCCGGCAGGGAATGAGTGCAGGCCTCAGGCTTTCATAGTGTGGCTGATAAGCAGGTTGCAGGTGTGGTTGATTGGAGATTGCTCCCAACCGTGTAGAGCAGACCAGCAGGCAGGGAGGTGGGGGTAGAGAGAGACACACAGTAGAAACAAACACATACAAACACTAATGCTGCGTTCACACCGGACGCGATGCGAATATTCGCTTCGCTCTAATCGCTCCTATTGCATCGCTCTAAACGCTCGAGTTTCACCACGGCTGCCAGCTGTGTTTACTCGTGTCATTCAAACAAAGACGCGCTGGCTCGGGAGCTACAACTACAACAAAATGAACATATTTTACCGTGATTAAATTGTAATACACATTTATTTGTATTTTTTTTTTGATACTTTTTTTTTATTGAAAATAATTGCACTGAATTCCAAACGTACATATTGTCATTTAACTTTGACATTCGAAAATACAATTTCAATTTGCATCCATATGTTGAGGCGCAACTCAAAAATGAAATAAAAATGAAAAATAAAAAACGACTGTCCAAAAGAGCCCTTGTCGGGAGTTTAAATCTCAATGGTTTCCTGGATTATCTTGTCCAATGTATTTTTCTTCTTCTCTATATAATGTCCATCCTTTCCACTGGTCTTCCATTTTTGGTAGACTTAGTCTCAACCGATGTGTCAGTTTTTCCATTATGTAGATTTCCTCTACTATCTCCATCCATTGTCCTTGGGTAGGGATATCCACTTAGCCCCATTTCCTTGTGATGGCTTTCTTGCCGGCTATCAACAACACTTTAACCAAGCATCTATCTCTTGGTTGTATATCATTTTCCGTAAAATTACCCAAATAAAGAATCATAAAACTCTTAGGGAAATCATATCCGATTATCTTTTGTACTACTTTATGCACCATTCCCCAAAACGTTATTACTTTGTGACATTTCCAAAAGACATGTGAATGATCTGCTTCTGCTGTTCCACATTCCCTCCAGCATGGTGACTTTACATTTGAGTATCTGTTTTTAACCTTGGGTGTTATAAAAAAACGGATCAGATTTTTCCAAGAGAACTCCCTCCATATCCGCGAACTGGTGGATGATTGGTGTATTCTCCACATGTTTTGCCATTCATTATTTTCAATTTTCGTGTTGAATTCTGATTCCCATTTTTCTTTTATATATGTGGTTGAATATTTGTTCATTGTTAGTGCTTGATATAGTACAGATATAGTCCTAATTTGTTTTCCTCCATACAAATTGGTTATAGTCTGAATCAATTAATTTGCGTCCTTGGAGGGTGTTCCCCTGATGTGTCTTCTATAATAATCCCTTAGTTGTAGATATCTAAAGAAGTCTTATTTCCCTAAATCGTATTTATCTTTCATATCCTGAAAACTCTCTAGTTCCCCTTTCTTCTCCAAAGTGCACCATGCTGTGATTCCCTTGGTCACCCACCGTTTGAAACATTCGTCTTGTATTGCTAGTACAAAGCTACTGTCAAATGCTACCCATTTCAATATATTTATGTCTTCTTGTATTTTGTGAATTTTTACTATTTTAAACCATACCTCCAGTGTGAATAATGTAATTGAATCCATATGATTTTTTATTTTTGTGTATGTGTCCTTATCTCCTATAATACTCGGAATAGGGTATTCTCCAAATGCTCTTTCCATTTCTTTCCATTTAGCTCTATAATCTGGTTTACACCAACAAACTATGTATCTCAACTGGGCAGCATAGAAGTATTCTTTCAGATTCGGGAGGCCCATACCCCCTTTATCCTTTGGGAGTTGGAGGGTTTTATATCTGACTCTGGGTTTTTTACCTCCCCAAATAAACCTAGATATTATCCTATCCCAATTTCTGAATTGATTTTGAGCGACATTTATTGGTAGGGACTGGAATAGGTATAGAAGCTTTGGTAATATATTCATCCTGACTGTCTCAATTCTTGAACTAAAATCCAGTGGTAGAGTAGACCATCTGTTTATATCTTTTTGAATCTCCTCATTGATCTTGCCATAATTTTCTTTGAATAGTTTAGATGTTCCTTTAGTGATGTAAATCCCCAAATATTTGATTTTCTTTAGATTCCAATTAAAATTAAACATTACATTACATTACATTACATTACATTACATTACATTACATTACATTACATTACATTGCATTTAGCTGACGCTTTTGTCCAAAGCGACTTACAATAAGTACATTCGACCAGGAAGACACAACCTTGAAGAAAACAGAATCATATAAGTATATCAGGTTTCATAGAGCCAAACATTTCAAGTGCTACTCAACTGGCTTTAGGTAATCCAGTCCTTTATTGGTATAAAAGTGCTTCGTTAATCGTTCTAACGCTCGAAGTGGAGTCGAAAGAGATGAGTTTTCAGTTTGCGCCGGAAGATGTGCAAGCTATCTGCCGTCCTGATGTCAATGAGGAGCTCATTCCACCATCTTGGAGCCAGGATAGCAAACCCACGTGTTTTCGCCGATGGGAACTTGGGTCCCCCTCGCAGCGAGGGCGCAACGAGTCGTTTGGCTGATGCAGAGCGTAGTGCACGCGCTGGGGTGTACGGTTTAACCATGTCCTGGATGTAGGAAGGGCCAGATCCATTCGCAGCACGGTAAGCAAGTACCAGTGTCTTGAAGTGGATTCTAGCAGTTACCGGAAGCCAGTGAAGGGAGCGGAGGAGCGGAGTGGTGTGGGAGAATTTAGGAAGGTTGAAGACCAGACGAGCCGCTGCATTCTGGATGAGCTGCAGAGGTCGGATGGCACATGCAGGTAGACCAGCCAGGAGGGAGTTGCAGTAGTCTAGGCGTGAGATGACGAGAGCCTGGACCAGAACCTGAGTCGCTTTCTGAGTCAGCTGGGGACGTATCTTCCTGATGTTGTAAAGCGTGTATCTGCAGCAGCGGGTTGTAGCAGCGATGTTTGCAGTGAAGGACAGGTTGTTATCTAGGGTCACACCCAGATTCCTTGCAGTCTGAGTCGGGGAAACAACTGAGGTGCCGATGTTGATTGTCAGGTCAAGAGTTGGACAATCTTTTCCCGGGAGGAAGAGCAGCTCAGTCTTGTCAAGGTTGAGCTTGAGGTGGTGAGCAGACATCCACTGAGAGATGTCAGCTAGACAAGCAGAGATGCGTGCAACGACCTGGGTCTCTGAGCGGGGAAAGGACAGAATTAATTGGGTGTCGTCAGCGTAGCAGTGGTAAGAAAAACCATGCGGGCTAATGACTGATCCGAGCGAGTTTGTGTACAAGGAGAAGAGGAGGGGACCAAGAACAGAGCCCTGAGGGACCCCCGTAGTTAATTGACAAGGGTCGGACTCAGACCCTCTCCAAGTCACCCTGTAGGTACGGTCTTTCAGGTATGAGGTGAGGAGGGAAAGTGCAGAGCCAGAAACTCCAAGTTTTTGGAGAGTGCGAAGGAGGATCTGATGATTCACCGTGTCGAATGCAGCAGACAGGTCCAACAGGATGATGACAGAGGAGAGGGATGCAGTTTTGGCAGTGTGCAGTTCCTCCGTGACAGCAATGAGAGCAGTTTCTGTGGAGTGACCTGCCTTGAAACCAGACTGGTGCGGATCCAGAAGGTTGTTCTGATTGAGATAACAGGAGAGTTGTTTAAAGACAGCGCGTTCAAGTGATTTAGACAGGAACGGGAGGAGAGAGACAGGCCTGTAGTTTATAACATCAGACGGGTTGAGAGTGGGTTTCTTTAGGAGAGGGTTTACTCTTGCCTCCTTGAGACTGTTTGGAAAGTGACCAGAAGTTAGAGAAGTGTTGATGAAATGGGTGAGAAACGGTAGAATATCAGGAGCGATAGTCTGAAGGAGGTTTGAAGGGATAGGGTCCAGAGGACAGGTGGTAGGGCGGGCAGAGGTAATGAGGGTAAGAACCTCACTTGGAGAGAGAGGGGAAAAGGAGGTTAGTGTGTTGGTGGAAGGAAGGTCTGGTGACCCAGCGGTGAGTAAAGGTGAGTCATAAAAAGAAGAGCGAATATCATTAACCTTTTTTTCAAAGTGGGTAACAAAGTCGCTTGACAGAAGTGAGGAGGGGGGAGGAGCTTTTGGAGGGTCCAAGAGGGTGGAGAAGATGGAAAATAGTTTTTTAGGATTGGAATAGGAAGATTGGATCTTATCTTGAAAGAAAGTGCTTTTTGCCTGAGAGATCGAAGCAGAGAAAGAGGAGAGGAGAGCTTGATAGGTTAGGAGGTCGTCACGGTGTTTGGATTTCCACCATTTCCGCTCTGCTGCCCTAAGGACGGTTCTATTAGCACGCAGTGCATCATTTAGCCAGGGAGCCGGAGGGGACTGACGAGCCTGCCGAGATGTCAGAGGACAGAGCGAGTCCAGAGTGGATGAGAGAGTAGAGAGGAGAGTTTCTGCAGCAGAGTTTGGAGGCAGTAGTTGGAACGAATCAGAGGAAGGGAGGGCTGAGAGCACCGACGAGGCAAAGGTAGAGGGAGAGAGGGAGCGAAGGTTACGGCGGACAAGTGTAGGATGGGAAGAGATTAGTTTGTTATGTTTGGAAAGGGATAGAGAGAATGAAATGAAGAAGTGATCGGATGTGTGGAGCGGGTTTACAGAGAGGTTAGAAGTAGCGCAGTTCCTTGAGAATATGAGATCAAGGACATTGCCAGCTTTATGAGTCGGTGGGGACGGAGAGAGTGAGAAAGCAAAGGCGGTTAACAGAGATGTTAGTTCGTCTATCTTCCCCATCTGGAGGTTGAAGTCTCCGAGAAGTACAGCGGGAGGGCCAGTTTCAGGGATGTGTGAGAGGAGATTATCTAATTCCTCCAAGAAGTCCCCCAAGGCGCCTGGTGGACGGTAGAGAACAACAATGGTTAACTGTATAGGATGGGTTACTGTGACGGCATGGAACTCAAAGGTGGAAGGAGTAAAGTTAGGTAGCTTGAAGAGGGAAAAGCTCCATTTGGGAGAGAGCAGGAGACCAGTGCCACTGTCTCCTGTGGCACTTGCCAGTGGGTCTGGGTGTATGGGAGAAGGAATATGCAATAATAAACAATTCTTTGATCTCTGTTGATGGAGTATAGTTAAGAGCAAGTACCTGTGTTTTTGAGACATTAATCTTATATCCTGAGAGATGACCATATGATTCAAGTAGCCTCATCAGTACTGGGAGTGATGTATTTGGTTGCTCAAGGAATGCCACTACGTCATAAGCAAATAGCCCCACCTTGTGTTCACTACCATTCACCACCACTCCTGTAATTCCCTCTTTTTGGCGGATTGCTTGAGCTAGAGGCTCAATGAATAGGGCAAATAGAGCTGGTGACAGGCAGCAACCTTGTCTAGTCGATCTCTGTAAGCCAAATCTTTCAGATAAATTTCCATTTATTTTAATTCTAGCAGTAGGTCGTTGATACAGTGTTTTTATGCATTGTATTGATTTATTATTGAATCCTAGTCGTTCTAACACTGTATACAAAAAAGCCCAATTCACCCGATCGAATGCTTTTTCTGTGTCTATGCTTACCAATAAAGTATCTTGTTTTGTCCGTTTTACTTGTTCTACTATATGCAGTGTCCTCCTGATATTGTCCTGGGTCTGGCGTTCCCTCATAAAACCTGTTTGGTCTTTTTCAATTAAATCGTCTATGAAGGTGCTCAATCGTTTAGAAATAATGGTTGTATAGATTTTGTAGTCTACATTTAATATCGAAATAGGCCTATAGTTCCTACAGAATTCCTTATCCCTTCCCGGTTTTGGAATGACTGATATGATTGCTTCAGTCCATGATGGCGGCATCTTATTATTTTGGAGAGTCCAATTGAAGGATGCCAGGAGAAACGGTGCCCTTTCATCTCTAAACAGCTTATACCATTCTGCAGGGTATCCATCGCTACCTGGAGACTTGTTATTTTTTAACGTATTTATTGCATCTATAACCTCTATTAATGTAATATCAGCTGTTAATGTATCATTTTGTAAACTGCCAATTGATGGTAAATCCAGTGAATTTAGAAAGGTTCTACTTTCTTCTTCTGTTGCAGATGGAGATGTGAATATAAATCTTTGTAGTATCTCAGAAATATGTTCTCTATATTTTCTGGTATGCATGATAACTCGTTTGTATAAGGGTCTCTAATTGTATGTATATGACTAATTGCTTGTTGTTTGCTTATTCGTTTTGCCAATAATTTAGTGGCCCTCGGGCCCGTTTCATAATAGCTTTGTTTCATATATCTGTTCCTTTTCTCGACTTCATCCAGTAATAGATCATTTATCTCTGCCTTCACCAACTCTATCTGACCCAACACCACTGCATCCTCCGTAGTCTGATATTCCCTCTCCAATTCTCTTAGTTTTTCCGTACACTTTCCAAATGTTTCTGATTTAATCCTTTTCATATATGCTGTTTCCGCTATCAACCTCCACCTAATAACCAACCTTCATGGCATCCCAAAATATTGTTGGGTCGACTGCTCCATTGTCGTTTACTTCTACATATCTCTGAATTTCTGCCTTAATCCTAATCTTTCTCTGTTCACAGTTTAATAGTCCTACATTAAGTCTCCAGACTGTATTTCGTCTCCTACTATTAAGACACATTTCTAAATATAATGGGTTATGGTCTGACAGGTCTGCCCCTCCTATCCTACATTCCTTCACTCTGTATATATCAGTCTTATTCATAAAAAAGTAATCTATCCTTGTATGTACTTTATGTGCTGCTGAATAATGAATGTAATCCCTTTCCTGTAGGTGTAACTCTCTCCATATGTCAATCATCCCCATCTCACCTAATGACAAGTTTACAAATCTAGATAACTGCAATTTGGTTCTTTTGAGACTAGTCGTGTCTATATTATGGTTCAAAACCACATTAAAATCTCCCCCACAGATTAAGATTCCCTCCGATTCAGCAGCTATAATATCAAACAAAGATTTTAAAAAAGATGTATCGCTTTCAGGAGGGGCATAAACATTTATCAATGTTATAGGTTCATTTTCTATTCTGCCCTTCACTATAATGTACCTTCCTTCCTTGTCCCTGATTTCCTTATCATAATCAAATTGGATTTTGTTTGATATTAACGTTGCAACTCACCTTCTGTGACCTTCTTTATAGGAGCTGTAATATGAGTGTCTATAACCATATCTCTTTAATTTCTCATGTTCCAAATATGTTAAATGAGTCTCTTGGAGGAATATAATTTGCACATTTTCCTTTTTCAACTTTGTCATAACCTTTTCTCTCTTCTTTGGTATGTTAAGACCATTCACATTTAGCGACAGTATCTTAGTGTTAACCATTTATGTGTATTGCTATGTTATTCTTCTGGTATGCTCCCTCGGAGCTCTGGGCTAAACAGTCGTTAACAAAACACACATAAACAAAAAACAAAAAAGGCTTCCAACCCTGGGGTTCTAACGTCCCCAATTCCCCTTTGGTGGGTGCAGGGGAAATCCTCTCGTAAGAGGGCCCCTCTCTAGACTTGAGACTATACCCAACTCGTGGGGTTACGTGCTGTCTAGGCATGTCCAACATTAACACTGGCCTACCTCTCTCCGTTGGTATCCGATATAATACCAAAAAAAAGCCTGTATATTTCTTCAATCCTCAATGAAAGTTATTCAAGCAAAACAGTCCTACGCTTTCCATTTTTGCAACATTTCTCTCGCTCTGAGTCGTGTTTTCCTTCCTTTCCCCTGACTCGTTGCCAGACCGGTTGCGCCCTCCTCTCCTCCACAGGTGCGGCGGCTCCACCTGGTACCTCCATCTCGAGTCCCCTCTCCCTCATGTCCCTGGCGGCATCTATGGCGTGGTCATAGGTCTTCACTCCGGCTTCCCAATAAATGCGTATTTTAGTGAGTGGTGTCTGGAAACGTATTCCTTTGTCCTTCAATACCTTCTTGATGCCCAGATATGACTTTCTTTTCTGGACCACTGCGATTGCATAGTCGTGGTCAAAGAATATGCGTTTGCCCCCTACACTAATTTTCTTCTGCCATGCTTTCTTAAGAATGACTTCTTTCGTTTCGAATTGCAGGAAATTGACCACTGCCTGGGGGTAGCGGTCGGAGGCGGCTTTTGAGCGACGGCTCTGTGCGCTCTTTGAATGTTGAGATTAATAACGTTCCCCTCCCCTTGTAGCTCTAGCTCAGTGCTCAGGAGCTGCTCCACGTATTTGGTAACCGACTCCCCCTCTGTTTCCTCTGGCACCCCGAATATTCGGATATTATTCCTCCTTGATCTTCCTTCAAGGTCCACCATTTTTTCCTGCATCTGGTGTGTCTGATTCGACATTTCAATCATTGTTTCTTTCGCCTCCGACTGCCACTCCTCTAGCTCTGCTATGCGTGTCTGGGCCTCGGTCATGTGTGTTTTCTGCGTCTGTAGTTCACCGTTATTCTCTGTAACCTTTCGCTCTATTTCCTCCCGAAGATTAGCGATTTCCTCCTTCATTTCACTTTTTAATTCGTCTTTAAAATGTGTTAAGTCTTGTCGCAGCTCCTGTTTGAGTTCTTTTATTTCTTTGGAGATAGTTGCCAGCCTGGCTCGCAGTGTTTCGGAGTGGCCCGTCTCCGTCATTTTAGCTTCTTCGTCCTCGTGTCCGTTGTTTTCTTGCTTCGAGTTTTCTGTCACTCCTGGTTGATCTTTCGCTGTTTCTTGTTTTCTGTTATTTCTTCGGCTACTTCGTCTGATCCCTCTTCTCATTTCCTGGTTTTAGGTATCGAGTTGAGCATTTATGAGGGTTTAGTGCAGGGGTCGGCAACAGGCGGACCGCGGTCCGGATCCGGACCCAGACGCCGACCTATACGGACCCGGAGCTATAATCAATACAAGGGGATTTTTCGGCGCCTCCCGCTTTTTTAACTCTGATTTGGGTGACTTGTGTAATTCGTGGAGAACCGAAGAGTTTTCATTTTGGGGGTGGGGGGGAGGGAGTCCGTCCGTCAGTCCGACTGGAAGAGGAAATCTAGACCGCAAAAATAATTAAACAAGTGAGTACCTATTTTTCCTGGCCAAGGACAGGTTCCTTGAACACAACACGAGCGTAACGTGTCTTCACGTGGTATATGTCTCGTCTGAAAGGAGTGCTGACAGAGAGCACCGGAACGCCGCTCCAGCCCTTAAAATATTGCAATACCCATAAGGAGCCGTACACATGCCGCAGTGTTTGCGTGGCTGTGTCTTTAGTTGTAAGCACAGTGGCGATCTGTTGTTATTAGCATCTGGTTAGCTAGCTATGCTAACGAATTTAAAGAGCTTGTCTACAACCAGGTGGAAGAGAGCTCTCTCCTGAGAGGCTCAAATAACCTCAGCTCAGTGAGGTTAAGGCACACCTTGATATGATCATTATAGTTATTAATGAGACTAAATGAAAAACAGGTATAAAATACTATATGACAGTAACAAAAAAGTTGTTAAAAATAACAAGAATAGAGTTTAAAAGGGGAGTGATTTGTAAAATATCCAAAAAGAAAAATATGCTTACAGTTCTGTTTCATATGGGTGTTGAAAGATGTATCCATAGATCTCTTAATGTTGCTCTCAAAGTGCACCAGATTGATGCTTTTAACTTCAATATTTAAAAAAAAATCTTCCCGGGGGAGCATGCCCACAGACCCCCCCTAGAGGAGGTTAGATCCCCCCCCCCCACTTAAATCATGTTCACATGGATAGGAAACTAAATACATTTGCACACATCTTGTGTCCATATCTTTCTGTTTTGGTGGTCATGCCACACCGTGCACATGCATGCATACGTGAGTCATGGTGAGATATCTGGATTAAGAGGTTGCTTTTTCTTTGCACAGCATGAAAGAAAGGCCAAATGAATGGGCTGTGATTTTAGTTTACTCGGAGGATGTTGTAAAAATTGAAAGGAAAAAGGTTCCCCACCCCTGCTGTAAATAATAATAAAAACCCTTGATTTATAACTTAACATCTCTGTCTCCGATTGATCTGAGTATATTATAAAGAATAGCAGTTAATTGAAGCATTATAGCACAGGCCTTTGTCAGATGGTATATTACGCTGTTTCTTTTCTGCTTGGAATAGTTCTCTCTTTTTTCACCATACCTGTGTTTGCATTACTGTAACCAATGAGCACCTGCATGTGTATGAGAATGGCCCTGACTCCATGTCGGCCCAGATTTACAAACTCCTGGCAGGACAAGCTCCAGCTCAATTCTCGCACTGAATTTAAACAAAGTGAGTGAGGTACTGCAATATAAGAGAGAAAGAAAGAGAAACTTTAAAACTGTTCAATTGTTATGATGTGTAAAGACTGATATTGTTCTATAATCGTCTGAAACTGTTAAGTCATGATGTGAAACGGTTAACAAAGAAAAAGGGAAACTCAAGCTGCTGCTACACTTTATTTTATTTATCTAAAATTAAGCACTTTTAAGATGCACATATTTTCAAAAGCTATTTTATTTATTTTCTCTATTTTATTTGTAAATGTAGCCCGAGAGGAACATTACACATATCCACAGTATTTACTGTATATCTGTAGTTCAATGTTAATTGACAATACATATTGTTGTTTATGAATTGTACTTTCTTTATTTGATTGGCAGTCAGTTGTTGATTACATGCAGACGTTGATAAAGCTGCAGCTACTTCAATATATATCACACTAATTCATGAAGCAACTTAGACATTTTGATGTTCCGGACCTTTGCATGGGGAGATTTTCTTTAACTGGACCTTGTTGAATTTTAGTTGAAGACCCCTGGTTTAGTGTGTCCAACTTGCGAGAGGTAGAAGATAGTGTTGCTACTCACGTCGCCATCTTCCGGAAGTCCTAATACACATTTCTAAATGATGCCGAAGTAACAACATACCGATACCGGTTAGTACAAATAATGAATTAATTAACAAGTCGGCAGGCGAAAAACCTTTTAAAATGCTTGTTTTCTGAATGAAGATTGGGTCGACCAGGCTAAGCTAACGTTGTATATGTTCCTTCCACACTCACAACAACGGCCTACAGACATAAATAAACCAGCGACTGACACAGACAGTCTGTGGTTTGTACTTGTTTAACTTTTGTCCAGTTTCTGAACAGATATGAGGAGCTGTGAGCTCTGTGTGCTAACTGCTAATAGCTAACGGCTGATGTTTTCTGGTTGAACGTCAGTGACGGCAGGCTGAGATCCTCACCGATGATTGGCTACCGCGAGATCGCGTCACGTGAATATGAGGCCTTTGCCACGCCGCGGAATTCGCGTCCACCGCTTCATGCTTGCCGTCGGAGCGAATTTGCGTCTGTCCGCATCTCTGCCTTGACTTTACATATAATCGTGCCGCCCCCAAACATTGCATCGCGTCCGGTGTGAACGCAGCATAACAGGGGTGTCAGGGACGGGCAGTGACAGTCCGTTCTTCTATATGTCTGTCGGTCTCAAATCTAAAGGGTGCAATAACGATTTGTATTCAATATGCATAAACAGCGGACACTGTTTATACGCAGCCCTCACAAACCACACACGGACAGATAGCTTATATAACAGTTAGAACCTACATACGAGACACAACCTTTATAGTCAGAAAAAAGTTTGATTATTTTCTGATATTTTACACATATGATATTATGAATACTGTGGGCCTACATACCTTAGTGTGATTATAAGTGCATGTGAGTGAATATTGGCATGCATAAATTCGTTTTTATACGTCCTATTCATTGTCTCAATGCGCTCATACATCTTAAGAAAGTTATCACCAAAAATGTTAAGAATGTTTTTAGAGAACGTTATCCTACCTTTCAGAAGAACATTCTGGAAACCAAAATAAAACGTCCCGCTGAAAACATTCCTTGAACAATGAATGGTAACATTCCCAGAATTTTTTGAGAACCAAAAATGTCTAGCTGGGAACTCACACATGCCACCGCAAACATGCAATATCTGCTTACAGCTTATCATGAATTACGTGCTTGTTTAAGATTTTTTCAAAAGGAAAATATGGTGACATCAGATTTTTTAAAACATCCTTTTCAAACAAATGCAACAAGTTTGGTTTTTAAAGCGCTCTAGAAATAAATCTGACGTTGACCATGACCGTGTTAATATTTGCCATCACAGGAACGTTTTATAAAAAAATAATAACCTCCTGAAAACATTATCCGAATGTTGCTTTGAAAATGTTCTTCTTTTGTTATCATGTAACATTGAGGGAATGTTTTATAAAAGAACATCTTTAATGTGTTACCCCAACAATGTCCAAAACACATCCTCAGCATGTTGCAAGCAAAACGTTCCACCTTTGTAAGCATATCACATTAAAGGAACGTTTTATAAAAAACGTTCTGTCATCTCAGGCCTCAATAACATCCTGAAAACATTTTCAGAATGTTGCTTAGAGAATGTTCTTAATTTGTTATCATGTAACATTGAGGGAATGTTTTATAAAGAACATCTTTAATGTGTTACCCCAACAACGTCCAAAACACACCCTTAGAATGTTGCAGGCAAAACGTTCCACCTTTGTTAACATATCACATTAAAGCAGTGGTTCTCAAACTTTTTCTTTGGAGAAAAAAAAATCAGGCCCCCCAACACAAATAGTCACGTAATGGGCCAAGTTAACATTTAATAAAATACATCAATATGAACGTGAGCATTCCTTTGCTAGAACAGTGATAATAAAACAATGCTCCATAAGTCTGTGTGGTCAAAAAAATAAATACAATTATGCAATCCCTTTGCTAGAACAATAAGTTATAATACTTTGCCACTTTGCAATATGTGCAAAAAAATGAAAAGAAAGAAAATGCTGATATTTGGCAGAAAAGTGTCTCTTATCACAGGTGGCTGCAATGAGCCTGTGTTGCACTGCACATTTCTTCAAAACGGGGTTGCAGGCTCAGTGGTGGCGCCAGAGATTTCTTTTGGGGGTGCTGTGGGGTAGCTTGACGTTTCATAGAGGGTGCTCAAACATTTAGGGTTTCCCATTAAAGTACCGGGCGCTACAGTGGAATGTTCTACTGCAACAATCCCCTACACGCTGAAGAGAATTAAATTAACATATTATAGCAGGAAGTTTAATACAGTGTAATTTTTAGTATATTCATTTTAATGTCTCCTGATATATAAGAAGTGTGTTTTATATATTCATGTGTGTACTTAATTACTTTGTATTTAATAGTAGCAGTTTATATGAACAAAAAGCTGGAGAGATGAGAAGTGAAAACTTCCCTGTCAGGAGAAGTGCAGAGAGGAAATACCCTTATATAGACATATGCTATAGGCAGCAGAGAGAAGGGTATGTGTGTTGCAGTAAGCCATGGTCTGTATAATAACTGCTCAATTATACTGGTGCTTGTGTTTTTATTGATTTCTTTCTGTTTCATTCTTTCATGTTATGAGTACTAAATGGCCACAACTTTGTGCAGTCGTTGGCTTAAATGTGTTTAAATTACTTATGTGAAATAAGGAGCAGGTTGGCATGACAGGAGACTAAAAATATGTGGGGAGAGGATACATTCTTATCTAAACACAGAATGCCAAGTAGCTAGAACGATACATGTCTAAAATATATGTGTGTGTTTAATTACTTTGTATCAATAATAATAGGGAGTTGGAAATATGAGGAGTAAAAACCATTATTTGAAGTAAGATGTGAGCAGGGGAATGCCCTTATTTGAAGGTAGCTCAGATCTCTGAAATGAGTGTGCGTTCTCTATATATATTATGCAGGGTTCGTGCAGGACACCCAATGTGTCTGTGTTACCTTAAATGGTAAAAGAAGGAAAATGAGTGTGCGTGACACAACCTAAGGGAAAATGAGTGTGCGTTCTCTATAGAAGCTGATATTCTACTATTTTACTGCTTGAGAGCAGAGGTAATGTTTTCCTCGTTATTATTGATATTAAAGTAGTACATATATTGTTTGTATTAGTCAACTATAACAAAAGTATGTGAAACTGTGTGTACATTGAACTAAGGGGAGAGGGGGGCCACAGAGAGGGAAGTCTCTGCAAAACGTGTGGGTGTGTGAAAATACACCCAATGCGTCTGTTTTACCTTAAATGGTAAAAGACTCTTGTTTCTGTGAGTCCTCTGCTGGCTCGTCGCTTTTATATCAACCAATGAATGGACTCTATGGGAGGAGAATCCGGCACACCTCCTCCCCGTTCTTTTTGCATATAAGCAGGTTGTGTCTTTAGATCGCTCTCTCTTCTCCTGCTGGAATCTGAACAGCACGCGAACCAGGGCAGGAGTACTCCTTATTGTATTGCATTGTATTTTTACCTTTTATAATTAAAACAGATTATTGTTTAACTGGTATCCTGGTGTCTTCTGATTTCCTTCCTGTTTATGATTTTAAGCAGGCTCGCCAAAACGACACGCGGAGCCGAGGTGAGTTGTAAAAACCTCTCAGCTACAACAACGCACAGTGTACAGTGTACAGTGTACAGTGCACAGTGTACCCGCAATAGTTACAATGAAGGCTCGATAATCAGCTCACGGCATATAGGTGTAAACAGGGGTAAAGTGCTATTGGGGAGTGGGCCTAAAATCCTCTAGGGGGGTCCGGGGTCATGCTCCCGCGGGAAGCCTTTTTTTTTTTAAATATTGAAGTTAAAAGCATCAATCTGGTGCACTTTGAGAGCAACATTAAGAGATCTATGGATACATCTCTCAACACCCATATGAAACAGTACTGGAAACAGATTTACTTTTTCTTTGTGGATATTTTACAAATCACTCCCCTTTCAAACTGTATTATTGTTTTACTGTCATATAGTATTTCATACCTGTCTTTTATTTATTTTCTTATTTTTGTATAACTATAATGATCATATAAACGTGTGATCCCCGCAGGGGGGTGACAGAGGGGGGTGGGGGGTGCACCCCCCACTTTGAGAAACACTGCATTAAATTATAAAAAAACTTTCTGTCATCTCAGGCCTCAATAACATCCTCAAAACATCCTCTGAATGTTGCAGTTAAAATGTTATGTCTTAGTTAACCTTAAACCTTATAGGAACATTATTTGAAATAATAAACATCCTAAAAATGTTCTTTGAACATCAGATTATTAATTATAATGATATTATTAGAACCTCTAGGTAACGTTAGCCAAAGTTAGATATGTCTCAAGGAGTAAATCTTATTGTGTTTCTTGGAACACAATTAAGATTTACTTACATTTTCTTGCTTAAAGATCGTGCTCCCGACATTCGGTGCTAAAAGTTACCAACTACAACCGGAATACATAAAACATTTATTTTACACTTTGGCTTAAGAGTGTTGGTCTTGAGAAAGTCTAAAAAAAAAGAGTAAAAAACTAATGCAGACTGAGTTATTTGACGGAGATGGAGCTAGCCTAGCTTCCTCTGCTAGCAGCGTGGTGGGGGACGACGACACTCCAATGCACCTCAAGGAAGACCAAACTGGGAGAGCGGACATGAGCCTCATACTGAAAGAATTGAGAGAGTTCAGGATAGACAACGGTCAGCAGCTGAAAGAGATTCGTAAAGAAATAAACAAGACTAACACTAGAATTGCAGAGGCAGAAGGACGGATTGAGGCGACTGAAACACGGCTACAGGTGGCGGAGGAGGCGATGACGGAGCTGCTACAACTACAGGTGCATCTGGATGCTAAGCTAACGGACCTGGAGGGTTGGTCCAGACGGGAAAATATCCAAATCCACGGCGTTAAAGAGGGGGCGGAGGATAATTCCTCGTCGATGGGAACTTTTGTGGAGGCTTTCCTGAGGGAGGGTTTGGACCTCCCGGCTACATTTGAACTACGAGTTGAGAGAGCGCACCGTGCCCTGATGCCGAAGCCGCCCGGGGAAGTCTCGCCAAGGTCTATCGTAGTCAAACTGTCAAGCTACAGGACGAAAGAAGAATTGCTGAAACTGGCCTGGCAAAAGCGAGGATTTTAACATCTCGAAAGGAGGATACATCTGGATCATGACTAAGACTAATGACTAAGAAAGCGAAAGGCGTATGCAGAAGCGAAAATGGTCCTGAGGGTGAGGAAGATAAGATTTCAAACTCCGTTCCCGGCCAGGTTAAGAGTCTTCTATGATGATGATGATGATGATGATGATGCATTTTATTTATATAGCGCTTTTCACAACTCAAAGACGCTTTACAGTATGAGGGAGGGTAGACAAACAAGGACAGGCAAACAAGTAAGTATAGTAAAATAAAATAAGTAAATAAAAAGGCAGTCAAGAGGAAGTTGATTGAGAGCGGGGGGGGCTTATGGGTAGACAGAGTTGAAAATATGTGTTTTGAGGCGGGCCTGAAAGACTGTGAGGGACTCAGAGTCACGAAGATCTTGGGGGAGGGAATTCCAGAGCCTAGGAGCTGCCACTAAGAAGGCTCTGTCCCCAAAGCTGCAGAGTATGGATGTGGGAATGGATAGGAGTCCGGCTGCGGTGGATCTGAGGGACCGTGGGGGTTGATAAGGAGTGAGAAGGTTTGTGAGATAAGGGGGGGGCCAGATGGTGGAGTGCTTTGTAGGTGAGGACCAGAACTTTGTAGTTGATGCGATGGGAGACAGGAAGCCAGTGGAGGTCTTTGAGGACTGGGGTGATGTGATGCCATGATTTGGTATGCGTGAGGAGACGTGCAGCTGCATTTTGAACCTGTTGGAGTCTGTTGAGGGATGTAGTGCTGATGCCGTAAAGAAGTGAGTTGCAGTAGTCAAGGCGGGAGGAAATGAAGGCATGGATTAGTCGTTCGGCTGCGGGGCGGGTGAGAGAGGGTAGCATTTTTGCAATATTGCGGAGGTGGAAAAATGAGGAGGGAATTGTCGTATACGGATCGGCGGAGGAAGCGACTGAGGCTATGGCAAAGAGGGGGCTCCCGGTATCGGTCATTAAGCACCCAGATTCACTTTTGGAACAGATCCAGCAAATTACCTGGCGCACCAGCAAGAGACCGGGGACCCTGGACAGAGCCGGCAGGAATGTTAACTACAAGGAGAAGCTAGGGGCCTTTAGGCACAAGGACTCAGCGTGAATGGAAGTGAACTGAAAGCTGCTGTTTGCCGATAAACGGGTGAGTTTTTATTTTCAGTAGAGGAAGCCGAAGAGCTGGCTCCCACAAGAGAGAGACTTAAGACTATAGTCACGTTCTGCACACTAAAGAAGCATTGTACAGGCTATAAGTAAGAATATTCTGTAAGGGTCGGGGTATTAATCTTCAGCCATGCAGCCGACATATGGACAATAACATGGAAGTAGGATATGAAGGCCCTCTCACACCTGCCAGGTGGGGAGGCGTTACCTCAGAGCCCTATCACCATCAGGGCTTAATCAGGGTCAATATGAAGACCCCACAGTTGGAAGTCTTATTTTTTCTTTTTTTTTTCTTATTATGTTCCTGTTTTTGCTGCTGTTCTTTGCAGTCTATGGGGTGTTACCTATGATACATCTTTCGTTACCTGCAAAAACTTGGGTTGGTATTTTTCACTGATATTTTCCTGATCAGACTCTGAATGCAAGCTGATAAAATAGCCACATACAATGTGAATGGTCTTGTAAACCCTATCAAGAGAAGTAAGATATTAACCAAACTAAAAAGAGATAAAGTTGATGTGGCCTTCTTGCAGGAAACGCATCTATCGGATACAGAGCATGCTAAATTAAGAAGACTTTAAACATCAGTACTCATCATCATATGCGGCTGGCCACAGGAGGAGGGGGGGGGGGGGCAATATTAATTTCCAACAATATTAGTTTTGAACCCACGTTTGAAAAGAAGGACACAGAGGGGAGATATATATTAGTGAGAGGAAATCTAGGTGGTTCATTGATTTCTCTACTAAATGTTTATGCTCCTCCTAATTCAGATTGGACATTTTTTAAACAGATATTTGATTTAATTATAGCAGAAACTCAGGGGGTCCTAATCTGTGGGGGGGATCTAAACATAAGATTTAATCCTAAACTGGACTCTTCAAATTTGCATATTGGGCAGCCCAAGCTGATAAACAAGAAAATCTATTTGGCAATGGAGGATATTGGTTTGGTAGATGCCTGGAGAGAAATAAATCCTTCAAAGAGGGACTATACTTTTTTTTCTAATCCACATTTGGTGTATTCAAGGATTGATTATTTTCTAACCTTTGGTAAAGATCTACACATGGTGGGGGGCTGCGACATGGGGATCATGGCCCTTTCAGATCATTGCCCTATTTATTTAAAATGTAATCTGGAGCAGGAGCAAAGAAACACGTTATGGAGATTAAATACATATTTACTGAATAATATGAGGGACCAAATGAAGAAGGATATCACTGAGTACTTGGAACCAAATGATAACGGTGAAGTTTCCCCTCCAGTACTGTGGAATGCATGTAAAGCTGTGCTTCGAGGGAAGATAATTGCATACAGTGCTTGCTTAAAAAGAGCCAAGCAAAAATAGTTAGATGGTTACAAGGAGAATTAAAACAATTGGAACAAAATCATAAAGACTCAAATTATCAGATAATAAGAGGACTGCTCAAAAATAATGAAATCAATGAGATGTACACTAAAGATGTACAAAACATTTGCAATTTTCACAAACAGAAATACTATGAAGGAGGACGAAAAGCCAGTAAATGATTAGCCTATAGGCTGAATAAACAACAAGCCGAGAATTCAATTAATAAAATAAAAAATCCTATTACTAATTCCATACAGTATAAACTAAAAGAAATACAAAATAGTTTTGAAGGATATTATCGAAAGCTATACTCCCAACCTCAAATTGATGGGGAGAAAATAGAGGATTTCTTTAAGGAATACATCTGCCTAAACTGACTAGTGAGCAGGGAAGTCAGACGGTAGTTGAAATAAAGTGAAAGAAAAGCTGAAAAAGAAATTAGCTCAGCTATAGCACATCTTAAATCAAATAAATCTATGTTGCAGTCTACCTTTAACTGGGTTCTTCAGGAGAACATTATACCCCTCTCCTGGAAAGAGGCAGTCATTTCACTTATTCCAAAAGAGGGAAAGGATAAAACTGAATGCAGTAATTTTAGACCAATTAGCGTGTTGAACCAGGATTATAGAATCTTTACCCATATACTAGCCAAACGAATAGAGGGATTATTACCACAAATGATTAGCCTTGATCAGACAGGATTTGTATGAGAAAGACAAACCCAAGACAATATCAGAAGGACACTACATATAATTAACCATATAACTGAAAGTCATTTGGAAGCAGTATTAGTTGGGCTAGATGCAGAAAAAGCATTTGATTGTGTAAACTTTCCTGTTTAGAGTTTTAAATACATTTTGATTTCACAGTACCTTTATAAAAACTATACAGGCTTTATATCAGGGGTTTTCAACGTTTTGATGAGTGAGGGCCAATTTAGGTACCCAATATTGGATTGAGGGCTGCCCAAGAAAAAACGGAACACAAAATAATTCCAAAACAAATCATTTATGTATTGTACTAACCAATTATACATACAGTATACATTAAGAACTTGCAGAGGACACAAAGTTGGATTATCTACAGACAGTGACTAGCTAAAATCGCTAGCTAACTCCCGTTTCTGATTCTGATAATTTACAACAGATTTTCCGCTTAACCGCAACTCGCGAGATGCCTAGTTGCCATGCAACCAGTAGTCTAGCAAACTTTCCACAAGCTGTCATTCATAATTTGGGAATGACAACCCAGGGGGCGCAGTTTTACCATTCTTAAATTCCATTCTAATTCTTACTAGATACGAAACATGGAGGATTAAAATATAACGCAAGCATTTCAGCGTGTCACATTAACTATCGCGGGCCGCCAGAAACATTTCCGAGGGCCGCCATTGGCCCGCGGGCCGCACTTTGAGAACCCCTGCTCTATATGATAGACCCAGGGCGAGAATCAAAATTAATGGAGCCGTTTCAAATTAAAAGGATAGAGCTGTACCATGAAGTGGAAACGTGGCATTGGTGACATGTGTGCATACATAGAGCTGGAAAATACTTTAACATAACCATGGCATATATTTGTTTGGGCGAATATCCCAATGTAAAAGGATTCCACCAACACTGGATCAAAACAGCCTTGATGGTTTTCTACCAATGACTAAAGAGTAAATTAACTCTTTGGTGCGGTCTAAAACTAAACTAAATCTCTGCTATATTTAAAAACCAACACTGCTACATATTCAAGATCACTTTCATATATGTTGGTCTTTATTTGTCCTGGATATTTGTTTGTGTTCCTCCTGGTGTTCCAGCGGTTGGATTTGACCTTTCAGTGGTGGGGAGGCAGATGGTATTATATGAACATTAGAGCATTTGTTAGAGTATTTATTGACCTTTCCAAAGCGTTTGACACTGTCGATCATCGCATCTTAAAGCAGAGGCTACTCAGTATTGGCATATCCAGCCATGCAGTGGGGTGGTTTGTGAACTACCTCTCTGAAAGGACCCAATGTGTTCACTCTGATGGGCTGTCTTCTGAGTGGTTAAACATTGCTAATGGTGTTCCTCAAGGTTCTGTTTTAGGTCCACTTTTATTCTCTATATATATCAACAGTTTAGGTGAAAATGTCGATGAAGCTACTTTACATTTACCGTGATGTACTGTGCATGTAGAGGCTAAGCCAACGCTTTAAGCCTCTGAGGATCCGCTTGGTGGGTGTAATTGACGCACACCTTGTTTGCTGCCGAATAACAGTTAGAAACAAAGTTTCCAGTTCGAAATAGTCCATTTATTTCCCTTTTTTACTGGTTTCTTCCCATCATTCAACACACGATATTTATGGTTTACACAATATCTTTTGCTTTGTTTTTAATCCCGTGTTTGTGTGTGTGCGTGTTCTCCGTGTGTGCTCCTTGTGTGTGTGTTCCGTGTGTGGTCAAAAACTGTATGGGCCTTCCGGCGGAACCTCTCACCAACACACATAGGTTCCTACCTTTATACCCACAATGAATTGGCTCCTACACACCAGCCCCTAATTGATAGTACAGGTATCAATTGAAAACAATTAAGGAGCCAAATGTGAAAATAATTGTTCAATATATAGAACTGCACATCCTACACTTCCTGTACTAAACATAGTTTAGTAATAGGTCGCACAATAATGTTGGTCTTGGTCTGTAGCTTTACAGAGCGCACCAGTCCTCCTTTGTCAGGAAAAATCTCCAATACTTTGCCAAGAGGCCAGGAACCACGGGGAGCTGAGGAATCCATGATGACTACAATATCACCAGCGACTATATTCCTTTTCCTTTGGATCCACTTTTGCCTCTCTTGTAGCAACGGCAGGTATTCTCACACCCAACGCTTCCAAAATAGATCAGAAATGTACTGAACTTGTCTCCAGCGACGTTTCACATACATGTCGGATGGTTCAAACAATCCAGGTGGCAGAGCTGGTTTCCCTTTCAAAAGAAGAAGATTATTTGGTGTTAGAGGCTCCAAATCATTTGGATCGTCAGACAGCTTGGTGATTGGCCGATCGTTCATTCAATCATCATTCAACATTTGTTGCTGCACAATTGAATTGAGGACGCGCTTTACCATGCGTATCAAGCGCTCCCAAACACCACCATGATGAGATCCTGCTGGTGGATTAAAACTCCATTCAACTCCAGCTGAAATTAGAGCTGCTTGAATCTTCTCATTATTCAATGCAGCGAGGCCCTCTCTTAGTTCTCTTTCTGCTCCAATGAAGTTGGTTCCATTGTCTGACCTCATATGAACAACTTGACCTCTTCTACTGATGAAACGTCTTATAGCATTTATGCATGCGTCAGTGTCAAGAGAGGGTGCAACCTCCAAGTGAACTGCTCTACTTGTTAAGCAGGTAAATATCACTCCATAACGCTTGCAAGTAGATCTGCCCCTTCTGATTTCCACAGGTCCAAAATAATCCACTCCAACATTGGTGAATGGAGGTAGATCTGGAATAATTCTCTCCTTTGGAAGATCTGCCATTTTTTGCTCCATAGCTCTTCCATTGTAACGTCTGCAAAATTGGCATGATGATATGATCTTCCTTATGGCAGAGTTAGCACTTGTTATCCAATATTTTCTTCTCAAAGCAGACAGTGTATGGTTTCTACCGCTGTGCCCTAGTAGTTGATGAATGTCCTTGAGGATGAGTGTGGAAATATGCTGCTCTTTGGAGAGGATCAGTGGATGTTTCACCTCCAAAGGCATTGCTCCTTTGCTTAGCCTGCCTCCAACTCTTAGTACTCCATCTTCCAGAATCGGATCCAGCTTGTAGATGGAACTGTGTCTGCTCACTGTTCCTGTTTCAGATGTTAAAGAAGTGATTTCATCCTTAAACCTATGCTGCTGACCATAGCGTATTATAGCCAACTCAGCTTCCAAGAGATCTTTAGGTGTCAAGATGTGACTCTCCGGGTTGACTTTGGGTTTCAGTCTTTTCACTTGACTAGCTTGTGCAGAGGGATTCAAATCCTTTCTTTTACGACTCAACTCCAACAGAATTGTCTTCAGCCTGAGAAACCAGGCCACCGACACTTTGAGCCTTTTCCAGTCTGAGAAGTAAGTCATGAGCTGGTCTGTTGCATCAAGTGATTCATTGACTATGATATTAACAGAGGAATCTTTTCTGACTTCTGGGTCAACCAAATCCAATATGACATCACCGCCATAATATGTAGGCCATTCCTCTTCAGATTTTACAAGAAACGTGGGAGCCTCTAGCCAACTGCGGCTCTTCAGAAAGTCAGGGATCTTCATTCCTCTGGATGCAGCATCAGCTGGGTTGTCTTTGGTTCCTACATGCTTCCATTGACATAGTCTTGAAACCTCTCTTATGGTTGTGATCCTATTTGCCACGAATGTGTGGAAACGCTTGTCCTCGTTGTTAATGTACTTCAGAACTGAAGTACTGTCTGTCCAAAACACATCCAAATGAAGTTGAAGCTCTGATTTTAACATCATATTCACTCTGGCAGCCAGAACAGCAGCTATTAGTTCCAGTCGTGGAATGGTCACCATTTGTATGGGTGTAACTCTAGCCTTTCCTAATAGGAAAGCAACATGAACATCGCCTTTGCAGTTCATTAACCTAATGTAAGTTACAGTCCCGTAGCCATTTTCACTGGCATCAGCAAAGTGATGTAGTTGAGAGTGTATGGGTTCACCGAAGTCCTTTGGCTTCATACACCTGTCCACTTTGAGTGATGCCAACAACTTAATGTCCTCCAACCACCGTCTCCACTGGTGTACGATATCTGGTGGCATGGCATCATCCCATCCACAGCTTCTCCTGCAAAGCTCTTGTTGCATTATCTTGGCTGGCAAAGTGACTGGTGCCAAAATACCCAAAGGATCATACACCGAGCTTGTTGTGGATAGCATGCCACGTCTGGTTAGAGCCTGCTGTTTCACTTCCATCTTGAATTTAAAGGAATCTGACTCGACGCACCAGAGTAGTCCCAAAGCTCTCTCAAGAGGAAGATTGTCTCTATCCAGATCCAGGTCCTTTAGCTCTTTAGCCTTCTGCTCTTCCGAGATTGTCTGCAAAACTGCCCGACTATTGCGGATCCATTTTTCCATTTTTCCAGCACAAAACCTCCTCTTTTACAGAGAGCATTAAGATCTTCAACCATTTGTATTGCTGCCTTCTCTGAGCCCAAACCCATCAAACAGTCATCCACATAGAAATTTCGCTTCAACAGTCTCAGCAGAAAAGTGAGACTTGTTGTCGTCAGCAGTTTTCCTTAACACATAGCTAGCGCAACTGGGAGAAGAGACAGCCCCAAACAGATGCACCGTCATTCTGTATTCCTGGTCTCTCTGGTGAAGTCTCCCTCTGGCCACCAGAGAAAACGAAGGACATCTCGGTCTTCTTCTGTGACTTTGACCTGGTGAAACATAGCCTGTATGTCGCCCATGAATGCCACAGGTTCCTGCCTGAAACGAGTGAGAACTCCAAGCAGTGAACTGGTGAGGTTGGGACCTTGATAAAGTACATCGTTTAATGATGTTCCTTTAAATGTGGCACCACAATCAAACACCACTCGGAGAGAACCTTTTCGTGGATGGTAAACACTGTGGTGTGGGATGTACCATCATTTTCCACTGCCACAGTGCTGCTGTGTTGGTACCTGTTCAGCATAACCCTTTTCAATCACTCCATTCAGAAAGCTGGCATATTCCTAATGCAACATTGGGTTACTCACAAATATTTTCCTCAATCCAAGTAGCCTTTGCTTTGCCACTGCAAAGTTGTTTGGAAGAAGGACGTCAGGTGTCTTAAGGGGCAACTTCAGGCTGTACCTGTTGTCCTGTAGTGTTGCAGATGTATTCATGATTTCCATACATGTTTGGTCGTCCCTTGACATCTCTTTTTCCTCTGAGGGCTTTTCATTAAAGTCATGATTATACTGACTGCTAAGCATGAGCTCCAATTTGGAAATAGAAATCCTATTCACCACAACAGAAGAAAGCTCCATGTCAACATCGCTGCCATTGCTGCTTCCATGTAAAGGACCATTGATGACCCATCCCAACACTGTTCTTATAGCGTATGGGCCATTTCCACAACTGTTGACAATTTCCCAAGGTTCCAATATCTTGGGAGCGTTGGTTCCAATCAACATGTCAACATTGGCATTTATGCTGGGGATATGAACTTTTGACAAATGATTCCACCTCTTCACATCTGCGGCTGTAGCAATGTTTTCTTTGGTTACTGGCATTTGCTTCTGTGTGAGGACTTCTGGTAGAGGATCAAAGTTATTTTCCTCAAGACCAGATAGCTCCATCCCAAATAAGGAGTAAGCTGGAACGACCTTTTTCTGTCCCATAGTCTTCAAAAGAAAATGAGTTATTTTTCCTGTGATGTTCAATCTGTGCATGAGATCTTCTGAGCAGAATGTGGCTGTGCTTCCAGGATCTAAAAATGCATAGGTCTGTATAATCTCACTTCCCTTTGTGGACTTGACCTGCACTGGAATAATTGAAAGAATGCAGCCATCATTTCCGGCCCCTGTACGTCCACGTGTCTGAGGGGGGGTTTGTGATTTAGCGGTTTGTCCCAATTCCACATTAGATGTATTTATGTGGAGCGCAGTAGGATGTTGCTTTTCACAAACCTCACAGATCAAGCGTTGTTTACAGTCCCGGCTTATGAGTCCAATACACACAAGCATCCAAAGCAAATTAATTTCTCCTTTAGAAATTGAATTTAGTCTCTGTGCTTCCTTTTGCTGAACTGCTTACATCTGTCCAAAACGTGAGTGTTGTGATCACAACAATGACACACCAAGCTCTCCTGTGGTTTTTGAGTTATTTGTCGTTTTAATTCCGACCTCACTCATTGAGAATACTGTAGCGGCAAAACTACTTCCTTTCATTGTGTTCTTTGATTGTGGCTGAAACATGTTGGAAGATTTTATAGCAACTGATTTATGTCCTGAATCCTCGATGTCTCCAAAGATCGGATCAGAAAGGACTCGTACATGTCTCTCAATTAATTTGACCAAGTCAATTAAATGAGCTCTGTTGTTTGAGGCTTCCATGATGTTATGAGCTTTGTTTCTCCATTGTTCCCTTAGTTTGTATGGCAACTTGAAGACAACCATTTTCATATTGGAGGGCATATCCAACTCCTGCATGTACTGAAGTTTTTCCATCACATTAGCACATCCACGCAGAAATAAAGCATAGGCTTGTAGTGCTTTAATGTCTTCTGCCTTTGTTATTGTTGGCCAAGCAAGAGCCTTTCCTATGTAAGCAGCAGCGATCTTGTACTCATTCAAATGTTCTTTCAAAATACCCTTTGCCACAATGTAGCCACGTTCTGGAGCCATGTGCTGGCAGCTACGAACCAGTTCCTGTGGCTGTCCTTTTGTGAACTGTTCTAAATAGTACAAGCAGTCAGCTTTGCTGGCTTTGTTTTCCACTCCTTGTTCAAATGCTTTAATGAAAGCCTTGTACTGAAACAGGTCTCCATCAAAGATAGGCATGTCTCTTGCTGGTAGAGACAGTAAACTTTGCTGGTGAACCAGTGCAGCTGTTATTTCATTTTGCTTTTGCATTATCGTGAATAAACCTTCAGGTGGAATTCGATTGATTTGCTGATGGTGATTTTCCTGTTGACTTTCCCATGCAGTTGATTCACCAGTTATCAACCCATGTGATGTTCCCAGATAATGTTGATTTTGTACATAAGCATCTTCCTTAAATGCAAACTGCCTTTCAGCTTGCTTTGGTTCCATGTTCATCTTTGTTGGTTTGCTGGAGGATATTTTCCATGATGTGGAATCATACTCCTTTGTCAGGGGGTTAAGTATGTTTAACGATGCCAGTTTCCTTTTTTCCTTTTCCAGGTATGAGTTCATTCCATTTATTGGTGCAAGAGAGGAACGTCGTAAATGTGAACCCTGTAAAACTGCTAGCCTAGCAGTAGATACAGCTAGCTCAGTTTCCAAATCAAGCTTTTCATTTTTCCGCTTTAATTGTAGCTTTAATTGTAGCTTTAATTGTAGCTGCTGTTCCTCCAGTGCATGCCTCTCAGTTAAACCTGCAATGCGAGCAACAATTGCAGCCTTTTCTGCTGCTGCTATAATTTGTGCAGATGAAGTTGTACTTGACTTTGTACTGCTGTCACTTTTGTTTGAACATTTACCAACATTAGAAACACTGTCATCAGGATTGATTTCATTATTATCAACAGTACCTTCAGTTTCACAAACCCAAACCTTGATTTGGACAATAAATTCATCATTGAACATAATTTTGGCTTTAAACCATGTTTCATGTATTTCCCTTTCATCATGTGGCAATAAACCCAGTAAAGTGTCATGCATAGACCTGGCTTCAACACACAATTCAATATAACCATCAAGAGCATTTTGAACCTTAGCATGTTCACCACTTAACATCAAATCTTTTATATTTGTTCTTAATTTGCTAGCTTTATTTAGCTTAGCCTTTCTGCCATTTTGCAACCTCTCAAGTTTTTCCGCAAGTGCTTTGGCAGAGAGTTTAACTACCCGCTTAGTGCTTTGCGCATCACTACAGCTGGCCACGCTATCCAGCTTGCCAGCTGCTGGCAGCGCGTAATCTGACGCGCTGTCAGCTGCTGGTATGTCCGCAGCGCGCTCCTCCATATTTGAATGTCTTAAAGTCAAACGGATTGTCACAAATCAATCAGTACAATACAAACGCTTATTGTTCATCCCTTTCACAACCAATGCATTAGAATTACGCCCCTTACGGCCCGTCCACACAGCGGCATGCGTTGACGCTTGCCCGGCGGGCGTGTCTGACACTCGACCAACAACCAATCACATGAATCTCCCGCCCCAGACACACAAGCACGCGGTTTGATTGGCTAGAGCTTCTACTGGCATATGATTCGATTGGCTGACGCCTCCGTCGAGGCGTCAAAAGTTGAACATTGCTCAACTTTTGAAGCGAGCAACGCCAGCAACGCTCCACGTCGCTTCCCAAAATGCAGTTCGGCTAAAAGTGACGTCACCCCATTCAAAGTGAATGGGCAGAAGCGTTGGAAGCTTCAACGCACGCCGCTGTGTGGACGGGCCATTATGTGTGCACACAACTTAATTCCTATGGCCATTTAAACCGGTTGTAGCGCGCTACACATACCTCCTTATGAACGTAGTTCCGTGCCAAGAGGCGAAAAGCTTCCCGGCACCATTCAGCGTGTTGCTCCTGTCGCCTTCCTGTGCAGCAGATGAGCAAACGAGTTGTAGCCGTCCTCCTCTCGGCGTCAGGTGGCTGAGCAGCCGGCGTGTTGTTGTCCTCCTCTCGGCGTCCGGTAGAAGGTGAGCAGCTGCTCTCAGCGTTCGATAAACGCAACGAAAACATTTCTTCTTGTGTTACTCCAAAAAAGGCTAGTTTTTGACTATGTATAGAGGCTAAGCCAACGCTTTAAGCCTCTGAGGATCCGCTTAGTGGGTGTAATTGACGCACACCTTGTTTGCTGCCGAATAAAAGTTAGAAACAAAGTTTCCAGTTCGAAATAGTCCATTTATTTCCCTTTTTTACTGGTTTCTTCCCATCATTCAACACACGATATTTATGGTTTACACAATACCTTTTGCTTTGTTTTGAATCCCGTGTTTGTGTGTGTGCGTGTTCTCCGTGGCCCTTTCTCATTTCATCAAATCCCCCTCCTCGACTCCTCGGTCCTCCGGTAGTGACCCGGAAATGAATTTCAGCGCGCCATGTTGAAGGACATCTAATTTCTCTAAATGCACTTCGAGGACCGAGGATCAAGCGTCGAGGAGGCTCTCTGGAGGAGCTCTAACCGAGGATACACTGATCAGTAGCGTGGCGTGGGAAAAAAATTAGGGGAAGCCAATAATACGTCCTTTCTTTTGGGTCGGGGGTGTGGTGGTCAATGTAATAACGTAACCAGATGAGTGATTACAGCACCCGGTATCATTTTACACACATTTGTATCATACAGATGCAGGACTTACACACGCCTGTTATCTAACCGACAGGTCCGCACGCACTCTCCAGCCGAAACTCTAATAAGCATTCATTCGCAAACTAAATCAGGAGACCTTTAACGTTTTACGTCCGATTCGCTCCTTTGTTCCTCGCTGTACACAGCTCCAGTTTGGGCATCGGCCTGTCATCAGATTGTATTTGTTGTTGCTGCTGTAGCGGAAGTTTAGTACAATTGTTTTTGATTAAATACTCCAAATCTACACTTGCACTTGCTTCAGTTGCTTGCTACTTTCTAACGGCGGTGACGCTATCTAACTTCTATCGATTAGATTTATGATTCAAAAATTATAAAAGTAGGGTAGACATGTGGATATTATCCGACTGAAACAAAACGTGCATTTATCTAACAGGTTAGTTTTCCACAGACCTTATTTCGAGCTATTTTCCAAAATCCTATGGAGAAATCCCATTGCTTTTTTGTCGAGGGAAACCGAGCGCAGCTTACTTCCAGGTTTTAGGACGCGTCACTGCAACACTAAATTGATGCGATTTGATTGGATTGTGAGGCAAGGGAAGCCAGCCGCCTCTGGCTTCCCTTGGCATGGCCCTGACTAATCACAGGTTGGCAGGGGCATCACGTGAGCCTCATCTGATTGATCAATCCCTCCATTTTTTTTCATCAAGGGAAGCCAATTTCGACTGGCCTCCTCTCGCAACAGAGAGTGCAATCTACTGTTTCACCATAACATCTAGAGGGGCACTGTTTCACTCTTTGTAAAATACTCAATGAGAATGGGGGAGAGACGGGCCGGCAGCAACACACAACAAAGAATTTCCGAAACTAAACAAAGTGTTTTTATTTATTTATTAAAATGATAACTACAATCCGAAAAAACAGGGGAAGCCTGGCTTCCCTTGGCCTCCAGGAGAAAACGCCACTGACACTGATGGGTCCTCCACGGCTCCTTCGTGGATGCATTTCCGGGAACAGAGATGTTTCAAAGAGTCGTGACGCACGGCCGGACTTATCTCAGCCAATGAAAGCTCTGCATGCATCCCCTGGATATTATTTTATTAACTGCTCTCGATGTTTCCAGAGAGAACAGCTGTGAGGTCCGTGCAGAAAGCAGAGCAGTGTGTATAATATATATCACTAGTATAACAGACCTATTCTCTTTATTTGCTTTAGTTTAGTAGATATCTACAAACAAAGAGTCGATATTTTTCTAAAACCATTTAGTGCTTCACATTATAAAATACACAACGGCTGTTAGGCTGTTAGCTGTAGGTGCGTGTGGTACAGTGTGTAGGTGTGTGTGTGGTACAGTGTGTAGGAGGTGTGTGTGTTGTACAGTGCGTAGATGCAGCGGACAGACAGGTCTCAGTTGGTTTGGTGTCCTCTGCTTACTTTCAATACTTGTAAATAAAACCTTTGGCCCGTAATGTATGGTCCTCATTGTAGCGACCAGAGAGGGGAGATGGGGGGGGGGGGGGGATATATCAAGTCTCTGATAGTGTTACGTTATTATGAGAGTGCTCTGTTTGATTCTGAAATTGTATATATTTATATAAATATATACATATATATATGTATATATGTGTGTGTGTGTGTGTCCGCATCTGTAGCCTGTTATTGCCTCATTATACCGCACTGTGAATGAATCAAAGTAAATATATAAGTCGTCATGAACACATCTGTCCATCAGACAGAGGGCTGCTGTGCCTCCTGTCATCATTAATGGACATCTCTTTAAAATGACCGCTCAGAGGAGAGGAGTTCTCATTTCTCTAACCGCCTGCTGCTTCCCCTCCTCTCTCCTCGGTTCCCCTCCTCGGCTCCTCGGCTCGCATCTCCTGTGGGCGGGACTAAGTATAGAGGAAAGGAGTCGAGGAGGGGAGTTAGAGAAATGAGAAAGGGCCTGCATGTGGGCATGTGTGTGCATGTGGGCCTGCATGTGTGCTCCTTGTGTGTGTGTTCCGTGTGTGGTCAAAAACTGTATGGGCCTTCCGGCGGAACCTCTCACCAACACACATAGGTTCCTACCTTTATACCCACAGTTAATTGGCTCCTACAGTGCAGGTCCCTCCATTAAAGGTGGGGTAGGTAAGTTTGAGAAACCGGCTCGAGATACACTTTTTGTTATATTACATGGAATGCTCTTAACATCCCGATAGCAATGAATATTTTAAGTGCTTTGACAAAAAATCTGTGGAAGCCGTAATACTGTAAAAATCCAATCCAATCCGTTTAGCCGGCCGGCTAAACGGATTGCCACCCTGTCTGTCAGCCTTCCATCTCGTGCACGCACAAATGTATCTCGTGCCCTCATTGGGCGTGCCGTAATTGGGCGTGCATTGCGCGTTCATGTGTGTTGGAGGAGGTGCTCTGTAACGGCCCGTCCACACAGCGGCGTGCGTTGACGCTTGGCGTGGGCGTGTCTGAAACTTGGGGATTTTTTGCGAGCAACGCGACCAACAACCAATCACATGAATCTCCCGCCCCCGACATACAAAGCAATAGCAATGTTAAAACGAAGTAAACTGGATATAAAATCCCCAAACAGGAGAAAACCTACCAGTTTCATCCACTGTCTCTGCCACCTCCCTCCATGCCTCGCTCCTCCGGTTTGTATCCCGGTAGATGAACAGAGACTGATCATACAGCACCGGGTGATTCACTACCGCTATAATGAATTTTCCCTCCATTTTTTGGAATATGAGGAAATGACCTGCGCAGCGCCATATAGATAGAAGTCTATATGGCGCTGGACCTGCGTAGTCTCTCCCAGCATACACGCGGTTTGATTGGCTAGCGCTTGTACTGGAAGATTTGCATAAACGGGATTTCATTGGCTGACACCTCCGTCGAGGCGTCAAAAGTTGAACATTGCTCAACTTTTGACGCCAGCTACGCCAGCAACGCTCCACGTCGCTTCCCAAAATGCAGTTCGGCTAAAAGTGACGTCACCCCATTCAAAGTGAATGGGCAGAAGCGTTGGAAGCTTCAACGCACGCCGCTGTGTGGACGGGCCGTGAGGAAGTCTGAAGGAAGGGGCGGATTCTTTTCGGCTGTGTACTTTCAAATGTTAGTGCACTCTAGCCGGTTTCTGAAACGTACCGACCCCACCTTTAAGGAGGCTGGTGTTAAATTACAGGCTGTTTTTAACATTATTCAGACTCAGCTCTCTGAACTAAAGCTTCTTTTAAAATGTTGATAAAACCAAGGTAATGCTCTTTTCAAAAGCTAAAAAGATACCAGAGTCTGTTTTAGATATTGTTACTATGCAAGGATAACTACTTGAAGTGGTTGCCTGTTATAAATACCTAGGTATCTGGCTTGATGATTGTCTTACTTTTAAACTTCAGGTCAATAACCTGCCTAAAAAGCTGAGGGTTAGACTAGGTTTCTTTTTCAGAAACAAGTCCTGTTTCTCGCTTGAGGCCAGGAAAAGGCTCTGTGACCTTTTGACCTGTGCTGGACTATGGTGATCTGGGACCTCATTTATAACGCCGTGCGTAGGATTCACGTGGGAAGGTTGCTTACGTAGTAGAAATCCAAAAAATAGGTACAGAAATGTTCCGACATTTTCCGATTCACCAAACATTGCGCACCGGCGAGGAAAGTGCGTACAGCACTTCCTACGCCGGTTTCCCTTTATAAATCACAATCGACTCGAAATGCGGTGCAGCTTTTGCGGACTTCACGTAACGCCCATATTTGCCTATAAATAGTCAAAGAAACGCCCATTCATTCATTCATTCTGACTGACTGCATGAAGAAGATCGCAGGAAATTACGACAGAACAGCTAAAAAAGACGTCTCACACCGTGTCAGATGTGGGTTATTTTGGGAAGGTGGAGATAAATCATATTGTTTGATGGATGCAGTTTGAACCAGAGTAGCAGCATGGAGGTCGGATTGTCACCAAAATAAATAAATAAATGGCCCGAAAAAGGTTCATGACAAAAATAATACACATAGCCTTCCTCAGGCAGTGTGTTTGTACCGGGGACAGGAGACTTGATGAGAGACTGTAAGAAATGATCGGGGAATCCCTCCGGTGTGGAGTCATGACGACTGGATCTGAATTATGTTTTTGTATTTGGTGGTTTGTGTTCCAGCTGTCGATCAGCTGTGCGCAGCGTAGCCACTGCAGCAACTCTATATCCACCAGTTAAAGGAAATACAACTAATGTGTTGTGTTATATTAGCTGTACAATTTACCACATCTGGTGTTCTTAGTTTCCATACCTCCTGTGTTTTATGAGCGACTTATCAAGTCTTGGCAAACGGCATAAAACACGATTAAACGTGATAGTATATAAAACCATGCTCGTATCTACAACCTATAGAAATGCAAAACGGCGTCAGTTTAGATGTAATTCTGTCCTCCTGCTTACCGCATCATTGATGAGAAAACATTTCATAACATTAACACAACATATTCGAGGTGGTTTTCAATAACATATCCGTATTTATTTATTTCTCCAAGTTATGTGTTTGTGTGCACTAGTGTTAATTTCGTCAGCTATTTTTTAATTTAGTTTTAGTCTTAGTCCTGTGTTAAATTTTCTTTTTAGTTTTAGTCATATTTAGTCACCTTCATCCTGTTTTTAATTAGTCAAGTTTTAGTCGACTAAAAGTCTGAGCATTTTAGTCTTATTTTAGTCGACTAAAACAGTAAACATTTTAGTCAAGATTTAGTCGACTAAAAGTCTGAGCATTTTAGTCATATTTTAGTCAAAGAAAACTAATTATTTTAGTCTACTTTTTGTCAATGAAAACTGTTGAGTCTTTTTTAGTCATCAGATTATATAGAACATTTCAGTCAAACTAGTCTAGCCAAAACCAATAATTTGTCATTTTAGTATATATAAATAAATAAGATTATATCTTGTCCTTATTTGATGAAAAACACAGGTTGAATGATTAAAAGAATGCAGCTTTGCAGAGAGGATCTGCTCAGGTTTGTGGTGTTTTCACCAGCTGTGTTATGGCCACATTGCTTCCCTTCTGATAAAACAATGCATTCGCTTTTTTTCTCCGCCTCATTGTAGCGAAAATGGGCCCAAATATCACATTGTTTCTTTCTCCCAAGCAGTGGTGGCTTTAGACTTTTTCGTTGTCAGTCATTTTGATGGACAGGATCGTAACATTTCCGTCATAATCCATTATTATCCGTCGAGTGCACAATTTGTCTCTCACTCGCGCTGACGGGGGGGGGGGGGTCTTCGGTTAACGCGAGTGCGACCACTGCTCCCAAGCCCTGTTGTTGCCATTTTATTTTCTGTTAAATAAGGTTAGTTAGACCATGAGTTAGATCCGAGTCTTCCTGACAGTTCACAGTGTGCCGCTGCCCGGTGTAATTCAAATATACCGCCGCGCGCAGCACGGACACACAGCTGCTGCCCAGCCGCAGCACCGGAAATGGAACTGCTGGGAGAAAAACCGACTATCAGAGATGTAACGTTATCTTTGATAATATTTCGTCTCCTCATTTTTCGTCAACGAAAGTAAAGAGAGATTTTGGCATAGTTTTTATTTTGTAAACTACATTTTCGTCTCGTCACTTTTCGTCAACGATATTGCATGATGATTTCGTTACAGTTATTGTTTACTGCCGTCGGTGCCGTCTCGTCATCGTCTCGTTTTCGTCATGGAAAAAAAGGTCGTTGACGAACATATTTCGTCATAGTTTTAGTCAACGAAATTAACACTAGTGTGCACTGAGGAGTCTCAAACAGGCGTTTGTTTAATCATTTTAAGATTGGCTTTAATCAAAGTTTGAAAATGAATTCTTCATATATGAGAGGTAACGTTTTATTTATGGTATTATTTCCACATATTTCTCTCCATTCTTTCTTCTGCCAACGGTGTCGCAGTTTCTCGTCTCTCCCGTGTTTGTGCTTAGTGCGTACGCATGGGTTAGAGTTTGCGTGGAGGACCGCACATTTTCCCGTCAAGTTAGTATTTTATAAATCGCAAACATTGCGTAGAAACTGGCGTACGCCATCTTTTGAGCGTATATCCCTTTATAAATGAGGCCCCTGGTCTATATGAATGCACCTTCCTATTGCCTATCACAGCGCACTGAGATTTGTCACTAATTGTAAAGAACTTACACATCACTGTACCCTGTATGCCAAGGCAGGTCTGCCATCACTTACTGTAAAGAGGCTCAGTCATTGGTACACGTTTATTTATAAAGCTTTGTTGGGTAAACTCCCGTATTATATCTGCTCTCTGATAACACAGAGAGTTGCAAGCAGCTATTGTCTGAGATCGCATGATGTAGTATTGTTAGATGTGTCTTAGGTAAGACAGCTTTTAAGTGCGCAGCGCCACTTGCTTGGAACAGTCTACAGCTAAAATTGAAACTGAGCAATTTTATTCCTCTGAATGTTTTTAAAGCAAGTCTAAGTGAAATGCTCTTTGAAACTATGGGTATTTGTAAATGTTGATAAGTATGTAAATGTAGCTTGTAAATATGTTGTATGATATCCTCTATTGTTTTATGTTGTCTTATGTTTCATGTGGAACCTAATTGCTGCAGGTCTCCCTTAAAAAAGAGATCTATGATCTCAATGGGACCAATCTGGATAAATAAAGGTTTGAAATGAGAGAGAAAGATATATGGAGTAACATAATGTAGAGAGAGAGAGAGCTTAAGGAAATGAAGAGTACACATATGGGGGAAAGGATGTAGGATGAGAGAGGACAGAAGAACAGAACAGGGAGAAGAGGAAAACAAAAAGAGAAGAGCAGATGTTAGACAAAGTTGGAAGCATTACCTAAAGGAGGAGGAGAAGAGAAGCCCCCCCTTCTCTTCTCTTCCTCCCGGGTGATGGAGAAACAAGACGCTAAAGTGGGTTATGAAAGCTCCAGGAGTGAGAGCGGAAATGCAGAGCAAGACTGTGCGTAATACCTTTGACTGGAAGTGCTTTCCAACTTCTCAGTAGTCTCCTTTCTTTCCATCCGATGTGTGAAGCTTCAGACGACATCAGTCAGGTGACATTTCGTCATTCAAGCAGGAACCGACACCAAAGTATTGAAACAGTGGACTTCATATCAGCCGCTCATCTCCATCTTTTTCCATATTCCAGCAGTACTGCAGCTCCAGTGAATACACGTCAGTAACAGCCTGATGTTGAAGAGCAGGGACTCTCCTGGCTGCACCTCTCCATCTCTTTGACCTCTGACCCATATTGAGGAGAGCTGTCTGGAGACGAAGGTCAGGCAGAAACACATGATGTGGGAGGAACTCCAAAATACTATGTCAATAAATAAATATATTTTCAAAAAAACACTCATCTGTTTGTTCTTCATTAAACACTTGTAGACTGTTCTCTGCCTCTCACACTCCTCAGGAAGCGACAGGAAACTGAAGTAACACGTTGATTGTCAACAAATCGTTAATACAGTACATATTTAAGCATACATGTATGTGAAGGATATTAATGTGGTTCAGACCTTTACATTTTTTGATCATTGAGATGTCTTTATTGACACAAACAATCAACATGCCAAACACAACACAAACTGGTAAATACACCACATCATTTGGGAGGGAGATGATGGAAACTGACTTTGCAAATCAAACAATTCATAACAGCAGCACAAACTGCTGATATCAGGTTTTTACTTTTATCTTAAGAAAAATTGTAATATGATATATAGTTGTATTTATAAAACTCCTGCCAAACCTACACTGTGTCTGAGTTTCTAATCTTTCTGTGTTCCGTCATCGGCTCATAATAAACCAAAAAAGCCATTGTATATTTCACTGAAATATACAATGGACAAGTTTTCCTTCCTGAAAAGTCATATTTTTATATATAAATAGGTTGTATTTATTTGATAGCAAAGCTGTCAACATTCTGACAAGGTGTGTGTCCATAGTCCTGAGGCTGAACATGTGTTAGATTGACATGTCTCTCTCCCCTGTCTTCCTGCTCAGCAGCAGGTACTGGCCTCCGGCGCCTGCTTCTCCCCCCCCAGCCACACGGGGGCGCTGCTGATCTTGGCACTCTGGGCCCTGGCCTCTCTGGACTCGCCCTGCATCCCCGCCCCCTCAGTGGCCACGCGCTTGTGGATCTCCGAGGCCATGGTGAGGAAAGCCCTCTCCACATTATCAGAGCTCTTAGCACTGGTCTCCAGGAGGGGGACCTTCAGAGAGGAGGCCAGGTCCTGGGGGGGGGGGGGGGGGGGGTAGTGGAACAAAGAGTACAAATCTGTTAACAATACAGTCATACAGTGTAAACATACTCCATTCATTATTCAACTTAAAAGTATCAGCAGTAACATGTACTCATGTTTGACAACTGAGTACACACCTATTGTACATTGAAAATAAATCTCCTCAGTGTCCTTATTTATTGAGGAGTTGACATCAATAAATAAGTATATTTCAGCAATCATTTCTCATATTTCAATCCAATTATAACAAAGCAAATAAGTCTTACATTTATAAAACATTTAGCATAACAGGTTTGCTGGAAATTAAATATGATTTCTGCTCAATATCCCTGACTGTAATTACATATATAGTTTTTCCGTTCAATAATGTATTAATCCATGAATTAAAGAAATGTATTCCTACAGAGGCTTGCCGAACTGTTTAATGAAATTCTGTTCAGTATTACACTGGTTATGACCATGTCAAATTTGAAGCTATTTTTAGCACAATATACAATATAACACATCAGTACATTCATAATATTGTTATAAATAATTCAATAATAGGTTTGTGGAAATTCTCATTACAATTATATTTAAAATGACCCTGATTATGACGGTGTCAAGATTTCAGTTATTTTACTTTGTTACTCTAAATTAAACTGAAAGTTGTCAAACTTTACATTTGATACTGCTAACAATGTTGTCTCCTTTTTAAAGCAATCCATTTATTTAAATGACCATTACATGTAATAGTTTAGTTTCTAGAAGTGGAACACTGGATGTTTACCTGCGCGGTAGAGAGCTCCACCACCTTCTTACTAACCAGGTCCGACTTGTTTCCCACGAGCAGCCTGGAGACGTTCTCACAGGCGTAGCGATCGATCTCATCCAGCCACTGCTTGACGTTGTTAAAGGACTCCTGTGGAGAGAAGAGAGAGAGAAGAGAAGCAGGGGAAGAAAAGTTAATATTTAATACACTCTCTCCTACTATGTTGAGGATGATGTGCCAGAAACAATGGCTGACCTGCTCAGTGACGTCGTAGACGATGATAATGCCGTGAGCTCCCCTGTAGTAGCTGGAGGTGATGGTTCGAAACCTCTCCTGACCTGCCGTGTCCCACTGAGACACACACACACACACACACACACACACACACACACACACACACACACACACACACACACACACACACACACACACACACACACACACACACACACACACACACACACACACACACACACACACAAAGGAGGAGAGCTGCATTGAGGGATGTCCTGGGTCTGTGTACATTCTCCTATTTGTATTACATTCAATCAAAAGGAGAAAAAGCCTGAATATGACTTATTCTTTTGTCCTCTCCACTGTTAGGAGACGTTACATCACATTTCATTGAGCTGACGCTTTTATCCAAAGCGACTTACAATAAGTGCAACAACCTTAGAGAATCAAACTCCGAACAACAAGGGAAGTGCAGATATATTCACTTCAAACAAGATCATAGTTAGTGCTGGTGAATCAGTTACAAGGAAGACTGCAGTCGTGTTTCTGGGAGACTGACCTACTCCTAGCAGATGTAGCAGCTAAACTGTTGCCAGCTGAAACACAGCAATGGGGCTCAGACAACAGCTTACGTCTGTTGCTGTTACACAGGACTCTTTCTGTGATTAAAAAAAAAAGACACACCCACACCACTGACTATGCCTGATAAACAAAATCTTACAATCTGTAGTTTCACTGTTTTCCCGTCCATGTCGATGGTCCTGATCTTGAAGTCCACTCCGATGGTGGAGATGTAGCTCTCAGTGTAGGTGTCATCCTGGGGGGGTTCATTAAACAAGCAGCATTATCTTATTAAAAGTGTGTGTGTGTGTGTGTGTGTGTGTGTGTGTGTGTGTGTGTGTGTGTGTGTGTGTGTGTGTGTGTGTGTGTGTGTGTGTGTGTGTGTGTGTGTGTGTGTGTGTGTGTGTGTTACAGGCCTACCGCAAAGCGCAGCAGCAGACACGACTTTCCGACTCCAGAGTCACCGATCAGAAGAAGTTTGAACAAGTAGTCACTGTAGGAGAAACACACACACACACACACACACACACACACACACACACACACACACACACACACACACACACACACACACACACCACACACACACACACACACACACACACACACACACACACACACACACACACACACACACACACACACACACACACACACACACACACACACACACACACACACACATACACACACGGACACACACACATACATCAGATGAAAAAATAACACTCTTGTACTTGTTGTGAAAGTTATACAACAAGGCACAGTTGGGAGAAGTGCCTGTAAGAACTACAATTCCCATGAGCCACAGGGGCCTAGTGATCCAACTGCTAGAATCGTCTGTGCAGAAAATGAACAAGATGTTTTTTTTCTGTAACTAAGAGCTGTGTATACTTGTAGGTAAGTATTTGTAATGTAATATACACACATATAGTATAATATTGGTGCCTGCCCACACACTGGATTAAATCACACAGCAAGGGGAGAGTTAACGCATCAACAAACACACACAGGACTGCAGAGACCCCTGAACACTGTGTCCAGGACAAAAACAAGTACTTGAATGCTCTCCTAACTTTTTGGGTCAGCTCTCACTGTGAGGAGTGGATGTCAGTGTGTACCTGGCAGTAACACACAGCATACATGAAGAACAACACTTACTATTCAGGATTCATCATCGGAGAGGTGGCTCCTGGTGACACGACCAAATAATTCAATCCTGAAGGTGAAAACAGTCCGATTATCTCAGACTCTGTGAAGTGGTGTACTGTTTTGTATGAGTGTGTGTGGGTGTGTGTGTGTGTGTTTGTCCTTTTGGAGGGCAAATGGCAGAATAAGCTGGAGCAACCGGCTGACTGATGAGCTCTGGGATATGCGATGGCTGAGCATTATTTATTAATAAAGAGCAGCTCAGGTTACACTGGGGACAGCACCTGGAACCAAGATGTACACACACACACTGCATTGCTGATTACAATAACCCTAATTCTAAACTAAGATATTGGTGTGCCTCTTCTCTTAACACACAGCGTCTCCTCTGTTATACGTCACTGGACAGACCACCGCTCTTGTGGTTTGTCTGGAACCATGCGTGAGACTTCAAACGAGAAAAAACAGAAGGGTGCCAGCTGTGAAGCTGACCGTTGAGCGGCCCAGACCAAGCAAGGAGGCAGAGGCAGAACGTCCAAAAATATAACCCGACGTGGGCATTTATTCAACTTGAGCACAGGACACAGCCTCAATCCTGCTGTTCCTGTGCACACATCCTACCAGCCACAAGGATCTCACACACTACCAGCCTCCCAACAGACAGGGAAACAGAGCCTAAATACACACACTAATCAGCACAACAAGACACAGGTGAGGGGGCGAGGAGACAACACAGGACACCAGGTGCACACAATTACCCGGCCTGAAGCAGTCAGTCCATAGTGACGAAGTTACCTTCGTCACACCAGCCAATGGTTTTATTACACATTTACTTCAATTTATTTGTGTTTTTGTATCTCCTAAGTCTTTGATCATAGGGCTCTAATTTGGCCACTTGGGGGCAGTGGAAACAAACTCTAAACACAAGACTGAAATATGATCACCTTAAAGGCAACACAAACAACATTTTGGATGTATTTATTTTTGTCTGCCTTTTTTGGACAGATAGAGATAGCAGGACAGCGGGAGAGAGTGGGGACGAACTGTGCCAAGGGTTGGGGGCTAGATTCAATGACTTGTTGATGAAAGGACTTGTTCACATGTGTCCCCCGCTCTACAAGGGGACCCAACCTGGTGATTCATTGTTATATAAGTATATTGATTGGTCTCATTTGTTTTG
Source organism: Gymnodraco acuticeps (assembly GCF_902827175.1). Taxonomy (NCBI): domain Eukaryota; kingdom Metazoa; phylum Chordata; class Actinopteri; order Perciformes; family Bathydraconidae; genus Gymnodraco; species Gymnodraco acuticeps. The sequence goes on along the minus strand of NW_022991168.1, from coordinate 557,759 downwards.
TTTTTTTGCCATCGGGTCTATTGGGTTTTACTTTGTACTCACCAAAGTTATAGCTGACTACATCTATTAAAAAGTCAGACAGACAGGACTTGAATCTGATTGCCAGTTTTTATATCACTCCATGGAGGTAAAACTGTGAGTACACTTAACTCTCTGTTATAATTCCTCATTGCACCAGCAACAGGACATTATCAGTTGTTTTGTTAAAGAGCAAAACTGCTTACATTTTTAGCTTAAAACCCATTATTTGTGTCATGGCTAAATTATATTAATATGTTCTGTTTCTTCAATAAATATTTGCCTAAAAACCCCTTACTGTCACTTAAACCCTCACTAAGAGAATTGTTGTCCAGCGAACACATGTGCACACACACACACACACACAGTGCACTAATCTGGAGTTTTGTCCAAACACAGTCCATCTGGCTGATTATTCTCCCAGTGAGAGGTGAGTTGTTGTAGTGGTTCTCAGAGGTCAGTGTTAAAGCTTGGTGTCAGTATTGAATGATTAATGCACTTTAATGGTGTAATGGAGCCATGGAGCTGTAGTATATGTATTCAACTATTATTTGACTTTGATTGTCGTTCAACTGATATTTAAAACCTTCTTCAGAGGCTTTCATAAAGGTTCACGGAAAAAACAAAGTATCTCGTGCGCACGATATACTTTCTCGTTTGCACGATGTACTTTTTCGTGTGCATGATGTACTTTTTCGTGCGCACGATATACTTTTTTGTGCGCACGAGAAAGTTACCGATGCGCCAAGTAGGAAGTGGAGCACACAGGAGATAACCGTTCCATTGCAGACTGTTATGTTTATGTGGGGAAATAGCAGTGCATACATTATTTGAGATATATTTCAAACTTGGACTTCATTTAGGGACATTTCGGACAGAGGTGTAGAGCTATTTGTTTAAGCACCGGATTGTCAAAACAGGAGAGTCTGTAAACCAGCCTGCCTTGATCTATGAATTCATGTCCGTGACTCTCACATTATCTGCGCGCAGAGAGCTATGCCTTTAACTAGGGCTGTGCAATTAATCGTATTTTAATCGCGATTACGATTATGGTTTGCGACGATTATGAAAACAGCATAATTGACAAAATACGATTATTTTTGCTGGGTGCGCTTTCGCCCCTCCCTAAAAGCCCACTCGGCCACGTGGGAGTGACATGTGTTGTGAGTGTTCAGCGCGAGCGAAGATGTCAGATCAAGAGCAGCAACTCGTTAAAAAGAAGGGTCAAACTATTTCCACTATTTGGAAGTACTTTGGCTTTCAGGAGTCCGACGTGGAGCAAAACAAAGTACAGTGCAGGATTTGTTACCAGGTTGTGTTGGCACCACACGCCAACACAACCAATCTCTTTAATCAACTGAAATACAACCACAAAGTGCAATACGACCGGGCAGTAATACAACAAAAAGCAGATGCCCGCTCGACTTCATCCACCACATCATCACAGTCATCGATTCAGGACGCATTGTACAGAGCAACGGCCTACGCGACGAGCTCGCAGAGACACAGAGATATTACAGGTGCCATTACATTTCACATCGCTAAAGTTATGTGCCCAGTTAGCACTGTTAGCAACCAGGGCTTTAAGCAACTTGTCAACACGTTGGACAAGCGTTACGCGATGCCGTCTCGGTATTATTTCAGCAGGTCTGCGCTGCCTGCACTATATGACAAATGCCGTGGGGAAGTTGAGAGAGATGTGGCTTCAGCTGACTACTTTGCTACCACAACAGACCTATGGTCTAGCCCAGGGGTGCCCAACCAGTCGATCGCGAGATGTGTCTAAAAATAGAACAACAATATTCTGTTTTATCGTTAATGTCCTGTAACATAATCTTCCTGTGCCAGAATAATGCACTTGAACGCATCAAAGCTTTGTGATTGGCCGGCGTCACCCCATGTGTCGGGGCGTGGCTGAGGGTCTTCAGTACAGGTGGCAATATCGTCACCTGCCTGCGCTCATCTCTGAAACCAGACCATGTAAACAGGCTGGTGTTTCTTGCGAACAATCTTTAAGAGATGACATGAGCAGTCCTACCAGCATTTGCCATGGTGGCCTAAACATTTTTATTTGGTCTTAAATTGTAGTTCAACATTTATTTCCTGTTACTTCTGGACCATGACGGTTGGCCAGCCTTCAACGTTTAACTGAGTGGAATATGTTGAATATGTTTTACCAAAATGTTGGCTATATGTTAAGGAGTTTTCAGTAGGTTGTGACAGTGCACTGCAACATGTTTGATTTCATTTATTTTGGTCTAATTTATTTTTATTTATCATATTAATAATATATGTTTAGTATGGTTTTGGAAGTGCGCTCCAACATATTTGATCTTGTTTATTGGTAAAATATTATTTGTTTTAAAGTTCAATAAATGGTCAATGAATAATCGTCAAAATAATCGTGATATCAATTATTGACCCAAATAATCGTGATTATGATTTTTGCCATAATCGCACAGCCCTACCTTTAACGCACCGCCTTCACTTTGTTTACCTTCATTAGAACAGCTAAATAGAGATCGAGGCTGCTACGTTTTAACCACACACACACACACACACACACACACACACCTCTACACACATCGAACTGCCCGATTATTCCCCCTATTACTCATTTTATGAAGGAGATGTCCGGTCACCAGGGCGCATGGTGTGTGTGTGTGTGTGTGTGTGTGTGTGTGTGTGTGTGTGTGTGTGTGTGTGTGTGTGTGTGTGTGTGTGTGTGTGTGTGTGTGTGTGTGTGTGTGTGTTCGGTGTACGTGTGTGTCAGACCGGCATTTGTTTTCAAATGACCATGAACAGTCATTTACACACATCTGGCTAACTCCATAGGTATATGTGTATTCCCAAATGAAAGAAGTTTGTTTAATCTTAATCTCGATGTAGTGCACTGCTTAGTGCTGTCGGAGTGCACCGGAACAAACGGCACTATCATAATATCTTCTGAAAACAAATGCCCACACACACACAAACATACACACACGCCCTGGCGACCGGACATCTTCTTCATAAAACTAATAATATGGCATAATAATCTGGCAGTTTGATGTGTCTAACCATCTTGTGCGCACGAAAAAGTATATAGTGCGCACAAGATACTTTTTTTTTGTCCATGAACCTTTAGGGGCACCGTACACATATAACTATGGAGAACCAGATGTGTGTAAATTACTGTTCATGGTCATTTGAAAACAAATGCCAGTGTCGGACACACACAAACACACAGAACACACACACACAGAGCCGAGCAGAGCCCAAACACATCATGCACCCTGGTGACCGGACATCTCCTTCATAAAACGAGTAATAGGGGGAATAGGGGGCAGTTCGATAGAGGTGTGTGTGGTTAAACATAGCCGCCTCGATCTCTATTCAGCTGTTCTAAACACAGTGAAGTAAACAGTAAAAGGCACAGCTCTTTGCAGCTGAGGCCTGTACTACCAGTGGTGTAGTGGGGGATTTTTTTACTGGGTTGACGCAATGTCGACGCTCGTGAACTGAACTGTCAATGGGGGGGGGGGGGGCAATTTACATGATGCCGTTTAAAATAATAAAGGACGGTGCCGGACGTCAGCGAACCGAACTTTCTGCGCGACTATCACTCAAATGCGGGACATAGTCTCAATTTGTGGGACGCGGGTCACCCTAGTCATCCCAAACAATGCCGCAAGTGCGCAGTGCACTCACAAAACGGGCTGACAGCAGGTCTACAGAAACTACCGGTATAGGCCTACTTAGTCCTACTTTAGTTACTGTACTACAAAAAGCAGGCGCTGCGCTCAACACACACACAGACTCAAAACCATGGACACACCGACACATAAACAATTTATAGGCCTAAGTTGCATAAATGCTTAGAATTAGACTATTCAAAATAAAATCATGTTTCAAAAAAGTGGGGGCTCCAAATAATTGGGGGGACGGCGATCCCCCGCGTCCAACGACCACTACACCACTGTGTACTACGAAGTTGGTTCAACCTAACCTGGATATGTTTGGAGTTAGCCGGTTGGCCTAATCCAAAACATACTCGCTCTCGCTAAACTGTACTACGACCCTGGTTATCAAGTGGATCGCTCAAGCCAGCCGTGTCCTATCTAGTTAGGTGCGCGTTCACATGAAAGGGCTGGTATTTGGAGCATTCGACCAATCACAAACATGGACAAGCATACTGACAGCGCAGCGTTATACTTCCTGAATGAAAAGTCAACTATAATATTAGACAAATATGAAGAAGTTAAACTTTAAACATCCATGACTTAAACACTTTATCCAGGATAAAAGCCACAGAGCTGCACCTGCAAGGTGAATACAGCTGGTAACAGAACAAGTGTTTGAATGCGTACATTAACAGGTTTATGATATCACTGCCCCGTCTAAGACACGAGTGGATTCAATACTGTAGTTCAAAACCGCGGTACCTGCTCACCATCTGTGAGCTCTATTTTTAGCTGTCATGAACGCACGGTGCTGTTACGTGTACACAAATTGACGTGCTTGATGTGAACGAGCATTTTGATTAAAGTTGCGCATGCGCTATGAGCGCACATACGGGTACTTCTCAGGCATACCGGGTAATCTGTGACGTTTCACTCTCTCAAAAGTTGGGCCATTTTATCATCATGCGCCAATGAGCAACTCTCATAGGAATTAATGAGGCCCCGCCTCCCATGCTGTATCCAGTTCTTATTATACATCCATGATCCATCCATGCATCCATCTTCTCCCGCTTATCCGTGGTCGGGTCGCGGGGGTAGCAGTTCCAGCAGAGAGCCCCAAACTTCCTTTTCCCTGGCGACATCAACCAGCTCTGACTGGGGGATCCCAAGGCGCTCCCAGGCTAGCAAAGAGATATAATCCCTCCACCTGGTCCTAGGTCTACCCCTTGGTCTCTTCCCAGCTGGACGTGCCTGGAACACCTCCATAGGGAGGCGCCCAGGTGGCATCCTAACTAGGTGCTCGAACCACCTCAACTGGCTCCTTTCGACGCGAAGGAGGAGCGGCTCAACTCCGAGTCCCTCCCTGATGACCGAACTTCTCACCTTATCCCTAAGGGAGACACCAGCCACCCTGCGGAGAAAACCCATCTCGGCCGCTTGTATCCGCGATCTCGTTCTTTCAGTCATGACCCATCCTTCATGACCATAGGTGAGGGTAGGAACGAAAATGGCCCGGAAGACAGAGAGCTTTGCCTTCTGGCTCAGCTCCCTTTTCGTCACAACGGTGCGGTAAAGCGACTGCAGTACCGCTCCCGCTGCTCCGATTCTCCGGCCCATCTCACGCTCCATTGTTCCCTCACTCAAGAACAAGACCCCGAGATACTTGAACTCCTTCACTTGGGGTAAGGACTCATTCCCTACTTGGAGTGGACAGTCCATCGGTTTCCTGCTGAGAACCATGGCCTCAGATTCTGACCAGGTCTATCCAGAGGCTTCCCCCGCCACTCGACCCAACTCACCACCAGATGGTGATCAGTTGACAACTCCGCCCCTCTCTTTACCCGAGTGTCCAAAACATACGGCCTCAGGTCCGATGATACGATAACAAAATCGATCATAGACCTTCTGCCTAGGGTGCTCTGGTACCACGTACACTTATGAGCATCCTTATGTTCGATCATGGTGTTTGTTATGGCCAATCCATGACTAGCACAGAAGTCCAGTAACAAACCACCACTCCGGTTCAGATCAGGGAGGCCGTTCCTCCCAATCACGCCCCTCCAAGTGTCTCCATCATTGCCCACATGTGCGTTGAAGTCTCCCAGCCAGATTAAAGAGTCCCCTTCAGGAGCCCCATACAGGACTCTTTCCAGGGTCTCCAAGAAGGCTGTATACTCTGAACTGCTGTTGGGTGCATAAGCACACACAACAGTCAGAGTTTTCCCCCCCATAACCCGCAGGCGTAGGGAGGCGACCCTCTCGTCCTCTGGGGTAAACTCCAACAACGAAGCACCCAACCGGGGACTTGTGAGTATCCCCACACCCACCCGGCGCCTCACACCTTGAGCAACTCCGGAGAAGAATAGAGTCCAACCCCTATCCAGAAGTAAGGTTGCAGAGCCGACGCTGTGCGTAGAGGTGAGCCCAACCAGATCCAACTGGTAACGCTCCACCTCCCGCACAAGCTCCGGCTCCTTCTCCCCCAGAGAGGTGACGTTCCACGTCCCCAAAGCCAGCTTCTGCCGCCCGTCTGGTCCGTCGAGACCCTCCGCTTTCACTGCCACCCTTCTGGCAGCGCACCCGACCCCATCGCTGTTTCCCGTAGGTGGTGCGCCCGCGGGACGGAGAAGCGGAGGTGTTGCCCACGTTGCCCCCGTGGCAAGCCCGGCCACCAGAGGCTCGCCGACGAGTCCTCCTTCTGGGCCTGGCTCCAGAAAGGGACCCCGGGCTTCCTCCGGGCCGGGTATCCTCACTTCCTGTGTCGTCTTTCATGAGGTCTTTTGAACCAATCTTAGTCTGGCCCCTTGCCTGAGACCAATTTGCCATGGGAGACCCTACCAGGAACACAAGGTTCCAGACAACACAGCCCCCAGGTTCATCAGGGAACACAAACCTCTCTACGACGGTAAGGTGCTGGTTCTTCAGAAAGCCTTAGATTTGGACAGTGACGTGCGGTGAGGTTCATGGCTGGTGAGGCACTGACTCTTTCAGAGTCAGATTTACAAATATTATATTCTGACCTTAATCAAAATATTCTGTTATTTTCAAAAGCTTTTTTGGTCTGATGTTTCGATTCATTTTAAACAGACTGTTCAACAAAAGGATACCCACAATCTAAATATTGGATTGTTCTTTCTTAGTAAGATCCCATTTTCATTACAATTGGGGTCTTACCTTGACTTGAAGATGAAGTCCATGCTCTCCTTCTGGACAACAATCTCTATTACTTTTTTGTAAAAGTCCTCCTTATCTTCCTGTAGTTTCAAAAGTCTAGTGTGTTGTTTGAGTCTACCGTCTCTGCGTAGAATAACAGTAGCAACAAGAACCTGTGGGCTCACGTGCGCCCCCTTCAGTGCAGCAGAGGTTATGGCTGCCTCCCCTGGTGCTTTTTTCATTGCCGTTGTATGATGAGACCAGCGAGCCTAAATATCATATATACGTGAAATAAGTTATTTAGAGACTATGGATGGCGAGGATAAATGTAATAAAGGGATCTACAAACATTACATTGGTGACATACAATGAGATGGTGCAGGCATGCGCTTAGGGCCCGCTTTCCAGCCAGTTTCTGTGGGGTGACGCATTTTGAGGTGAGGCAGAGCTCATCTGTGCCTCACCTCACCCCACAGTAACTGGCTTGAGCGCGCTCACAAAATAAGTGCCCGCGCTAAATTAGTGCCCGCGCTCCAGCCAGTTACTGTGGGCTTACGTGAGGCAGAGCTCGTCCCTGCCTCACAACTCATCGCTACCCGTAGTTGTAGCGGAGCTCGGCAAATTTGCTGATTTTGACTATAAAAAGCGATTGGAATCATACATAAATCACACTTACAACACAGATCAGTGGAGACATTTTATTATTATTACTATTTAGTTGTTTTCTTTAGTTGTTTTTCCGTTACATTGTAGTATGACCAGTCTATGAGTATGACAGGTGAGGCTCTGCCTCCCCTGTCTCCCCTGACTGCACGTCGCTGGATTTGGAGGTGCTGATCCTCATCCCAGCCGCTTCACACTCGGTTGCGAACCGATCCAGTGAGTGCTGAAGCAATGCACACACATTGGATAAATAACATAGGCGTTTAGTTTATTTAATAAACGAGCACATGTTCAATGTGAAAAGTGACGGAAGATAGATTACTTCAGTTGCAATGTTGTGCTATATATATTATTTTTTTATTTAAAAAAAACACCTTGAATTTCAGGCGGGGCGCGGGGCTCCGTTGGCAGGGCGCAGCGCCCGCCAAGACAACGGTAGGGGAAACACTGATATGTGATTAGGTCTATATGTTATGCATTTTTCTGCCGTCCTCATTTCCTTCCTCCCTTAGTTTATTTTCCTCTTTTCTGGACTTCTCTTCTCTTGCTACCTTTTATTCCATCTTTCTTTCATCTTCTTTCCTTCTTTTCTCTTTCTTTCCTTCATCTCCTTTCCTTTCATTTACTCTTATTCCTGTGTGTCTCCTTTACTCCTCTCTCCTACTTTCCTTCTTTTTTTTAACTAGATGAAGGACAAAGAGAAAGCAATGCAATCATATTCTCTGCTGATTCCCGTGTGTGACCCCCTGGTCACGGGAGCGAGCTGGGAGCAGGGGATTGTGGGATATGTGATGGCTGAGCAGCTGTGATGGGGTCAGGGGTCGGCAGCCCTGGCGACGGCCTGTTGCCGGGGCAGAGGCGGCAGCGCGGTGGTTGCCAGGCAGGGCGGCTTTGTGGTGCTTCTGATGGAGCATGGAGGTGGGAAAACTGGGGGAAGGGACCGGGAGAAAGAAAAGAAATAAAGAAAAAGAGATGAACAAAGACAGAGGGTTAGAAAACAAGAGGAAGGGTGGGAAAATGAGAAAAGAAAGAAAGTGAAGCCATGTTCTAAAGCCATAGAGTTAGACTATGGGAGAGACGTGGAGGGAAGAGGGAGAATTACAAAACATGTTTACACATTTGAACTTTGCTGGCTGTGTTCCCAACATATCAGGGAATGATGGAAGAAGAATAGAACCATAGGCCTCATTACATAAAACAGAAAACCTTCTCGTCCTGTCTTAACTTAAACGAGTCATCCCATTAAGGATGCAATACCTCAACTCTCGCTGTGCCTTATCCTATCTCACCCCCCCCCCGTCTTCTCCTGACTTAAAGTCTCTAACTGTACCTGTAAAATGGTCCAAGAAACTAAAAGTGTCATCTTACAGGTCAGGTTACCTTTTAATCATTATATGTCAGTGTTCATGGTGTTCCCAATCTTCATCAGCATTGTCTTACAGACCTGAGAGCAGTGCTGCTGCTTTCTTTTGACCTGAGGAGGGTATGGCAGCCAGGGACTTGAAAAATCTGAAGACGGTTCTGTAATAGCTAAATTATTTTTCTGAGGTAAGATTGGCTTTTTGGAATTACAATCCTTAAAGCCATCCTAAAACTAGATAGATATAATTTAGACCTGGGAATCTTCTGTGACAACGCCTGAGGACCCTTAATGATCTGACCAATGAAACTGAATTAGTTTTAACCCACTAACACACAAAAGAGCACTGACTGACAGAAGTGGTCAACACATACATTCAAAAAACAAAAAACACTTACATTCACACAGACTCAGGAAGTAATGATTGCATACTTCTTCACTACACTCTGTTCTTAAGGGACCAGAGAGTGTGTGTACTGTGTGTGTGTGTGTGTGTGTGTGTGTGTGTGTGTGTGTGTGTGTGTGTGTGTGTGTGTGTTGTGTGTGTGTGTGTGTGTGTGTGTGTGTGTGTGTGTGTGTGTCAGTAGATGGAGTTAAACCGTGCATTGTTCCGACCAGTGTGTCCCCCCAGAGACCTGAGCGGGGCTAATAGTGCTTTTCACTATTTTACCACGCTCCCTGGCTTCTGCATGGATATGTGATTGTTTGTCAGTGTGTGTGTGTGTGTGTGTGTGTGTGTGTGTGTGTGCGTGTGTGTGTGTGTGTGTGTGTGTGTGTGTGTGTGTGTGTGATGTGTGTGTGCCTTTCAAAGACATAGTGTTGCCTCTGCGTGTGAGTTAGTTTATAACTTGGAATCATCAAAATAAAAACTGATAATGGTACTTTTTGAAGTTAAAGTGTATTGAATTCCAGTCCAGATCATATTAGATCCAAAAGCAAATATGATTAATAAATAAGTTAAAAAAAATTATACTTACAACAAAAACTGAAAACAACTGTGAATAGCCAGTGAGAGCTACATTTGACTACATTTTTCGAAAAAAAATGAACCAAAAACGTACTGATAAAAAATTAAAAACCCCAAATGGAATACACTTTTGCATGTCTGTGGGTGTATTCATCCGTGTGTTTGTGTTCCTCTCCAGCTATGTGTGTATGTTGATCCTGGCTAAAGATTTATGTGGAGTCACTTCAACCCATTGCTCTTTTCCCAGTGTTTGTGTGTGTGTGTGTATGTGTGTGTGTGTGTGTGTGTGTGTGTGTGTGTGTGTGTGTGTGTGTGTGTGTGTGTGTGTGTGTGTGTGTGTGTGTGTGTGTGTGTGTGTGTGTTTGTTTGTGTGTACCCTGAGGCCAATTAGGAGACAGATAATTAACCTCATTGAGAATAGAGACCTTATTGTAGAGAGAAAGGGGGGGGGGGTGAAAGAACCACAGCTGAATATTTGTAAATGTAAACATGTTATACCAGTCTGACTGTTCTTAATAATTGTTTTAATCATAATAACTGGAATGTAACTGTGGGTTGGTTTGCTGGTTTGATAAAGGAACAGCAATGATTTAATACTTTTATTTTTGATAAACTAATAAACGGATGTACTGCTGCATTTCAAAAAGAAAAAAAAAATGTGATTGTCCAACTTGGACCACTGAACTAAGCAACTCTATAAAGCTAATTTCAACCTATAGTGTTGTTGAGGTTCACACATCTCAGAGTTCAGTCTGCCTCTGATCTGGTGAGACTGCAACTATAATCACCGCAAGCTCAACTTATTCTCTGAATGTGAAGCTGATGTGTTTCTGTTAGTTGGGAACGTTCTTCTTCTCTGTTTCCAGGTTGATCCTCATAGGGTGCCAGTGGATTGCTTCTTTATTTCCCCTGCCATCTTTCTGTTGTTTCCCTCCTCTCTGTATCCATGTGTAAATCTGTCTCTGTGGATGTTTCTCTTTTTCTCTTTCTTTTTGCTGAATGTAACCCCACCCTCACTCTCCCGCTTTTCTCTCTCTCCAGTGACAGCTGGCCTCTGCTTTCCCGCCAACAGACCAGCTGTCCCTCTAACCAGAGGTATTTGAAAAGCGTGTGTGTGGGTGTGTGTGGGGGGGGGGTTTCACATAACAGGCAGTTTCTTTTTGTCAGTTTCCATGCTTCTCTCTATCACACACACACTCAACAGACAGGAAGCAACATGACACTCACATTAAAAGACCCCTTATTCTGCTACTGGAGGAAGGGGTGAATACACAATGAATTCACACTCACATGTGCACACACACACACACACACACACACACACACACACACACACACACACCACACACACACACACACACACACACACACACACACACACACACACACACACACACACGTACATCTAGTAGAAGGATGAGCCATGGGCCAAGGAAAAACATTATACTTTCATGTGTGTGTATATTCCATCGCATTACCATGTGGCCATTCCTATTTCATTCCATTTGGGATCATTTCAGTTTCTTGAAGTTTCATGCTGTTTTCCTGGTTTTGGTGATCTCATAAATGAAATTAGTCGCTCCCTCCTGCTTTTTTAACGCTGATTTGGGTGACTTGTGTAATTCGTGGAGAACCGAAGAGTTTTTGTTTGGGGGGGGGGGGGGGGGGTCCGACTCACGGACTGACGGACAACTTCTCACTTCAAAACATAGGCTTTACTTGGGCGGGCCGCCCACGTAAAGCCTATTAACGGCCGCCAAAGTATATTTTTGTATCCATCAGCGAGCATGACGAGTGGACAAATGATCCCTCGCTCTACGCCTCCTGTACCTGTTCGCTCTGCTATCGCGTGAAGGGTCTGCTTTCTAACAAGCAACCAACAGAAGACAAACAGGAGTCACATGTTGTTGCACATCAGTCATGCGCAAATGACGTGCACTTCTGCACCAGTCAGTTGCGCAACCACCGCATGTAAGTACATTTTTCTGTTGGCTGTTATAACATCATTAGCTCTAAAGTGCATGTATGTTATGTATTTTTACCATAGACTATATATAAATGGTATTTTTTGTATAATTGTATTGCATCAGCTAATTGTATTGCGTCAGCTAAATGAAATGTAATGTATTGTAGGCTATATAAGCTTTATTTGTACCTAAGGGTGATCGGCCCTCTGATTAAATTGGCAATTTCACTCCAAATGACTCCATTAATTATTAAGGTACAATTCTAAACGTGTACACCCTTCTAATTTTAATTTGGCAAATACTCCGTTAGCTCAATGCTAACATATAAGAGCGATCGACGCGCTAAAATAAATTAGCATTACGCACGCGGTAATTTTATACTTGAACTATATTTCTGTCAACCTGATCAACATAAACGACATGAGCTTAATACTTAGTCATATTTTTCCTGTGCTCTATGGAAATGAACACATGACTGCTGTATAGTTTACTAGTTTGGTATTGACGTAGCTTTTATATCTGATATTGAATAAGATTTAGAGGCCTAGCCATTTAGTCTAATGAGTGTTTAATAATGGGGAAACTTAACCTTAGTGACAACTCTAATTTGCATTCATTTTCAGAATGAAAGATTTTGAGGAAAGTGATGCACATGTTGTGAAAGAGCTGGATGCAGGTTGCAAATCCAGCTGGAAGTGGTCATGGCTAAAGCTAGATGTCACAATTGAGGTGAAGTCAGTCAAACACACATTCCCACTGTCAGACTTTTTCAAAAAAGTTGACAAAAAAGGATGTGCTAGATGCACTCTTTGCACAAAATAAATAAATGATGGCAGCAGGGGCGTGCATGGCCTGTTGGCACACTGTCAGACAGAAATTCACAAACATAAAGTGACCACAATCACAGAAACACAAAGTGTTGCACAGCTCCTCAGACAGAGCCCATTCCCAGCAACCCCCAAAGCAGCAGCTGACAAGATCAGGGAAAGGATAGCGCCAAAACTACCAGTACCTATGTGTGATCGCATATCCAATGCAGAGGTGGGTACCTGTGTGTGTGTGTGTGTGTGTGTGTGTGTGTGTGTGTGTGTGTGTGTGTGTGTGTTGTGTGGTGTGTTGTGGTGTGTGTGTGTGTGTGTGTGTGTGTGTTGTGTGTGTGTGTGTGTGTGTGTGTGTGTGTGTGTGAGAGAGTAGCCAACACAACTGTCCTAATGCTTTTGTGCAATGTTGGGGGAGCTTTTTCAGTTAAAGGTGCTGTCAGTAGGAAGGTTCGTTGTACTTGAATTAGATTTGTTTTCCTGAAATGAGTAACCTCATATATTTTAATCTGTTTTCTAGGCAATGGTCCTGGCTGTTATTGCTGAACATTCCCTACCTCTCTCAACTGCACCTGTCCTAGTTGAACTGAGTCAACAACTGGCTGCAGACAAAATAGCACTTAGTAGGATGAAACTGTCACAAACCGCTGCCTCTTACGCATGGTGCATGGTCTGGGCCACACATTCTCTGAGAGAACGCTCTCCAACTTAAGGAAGTATCCCTTTTCTCTTAATGTAGATGAGAGTACATCTAGCAGTAATAAAAAGGTGCTTGCAATGCTTGTGAGCTACTTTGACCAAGAGCTGAAGGATGTTGTGGTGGAACATTTGGGTTCTCTGGAAGTTGTTAAAGTCAATGCTGCCAGCTTGGAGGAGCTCATCTGCAACTTCTTTAAGGAAAAATATATTCCCTGGTCAAACCTGGTCAGCATAATGTTAGACTCATGCAATGTGATGCGAGGCAGCAAGTCAGAACTGGAGACAAGAATTAGACAGAACCATTGTAAAACGCTTCTTGATGGTGATTCATGTCACCATGTGCACAATGCTGCAAAGAAGTTTGCAGAGCCCTTTGAGAACTACCTGGAGCAGCTGTTTACAGATCTCCATACTGACCACCTGTGGGCATCAGATCAGGTAACTGAATGTCAATTTTGATTTTAGCTTAAGTGATAGATTGAGTTTGTCTTCGTGTTTTCTCTAATGTGTTGAGTGGTGTGACACTTAGGCGGTGGTAAAATGACTTATGTCTTTATTTGCAGATCATGTACCTGAAAGAAATCGCTGAATACATGGACATACCTGCTTCAAATCCCAAGAGGTTTGTCTCCCACCGTTGGTTGTCTGCGTATTGCGTTGGGATGCAAACAAAAAGACTGCTGCCTGTGTACAAGGTCCTGTACTATGGTTTCATGGGGAAAGAGGACAAAGCTCTCTACCAGGATCCATTGCAGCAGCTATATGAAGACTACCATGTCAGCGAGAAAGCACAGCGAAGGACCTCAGTAAGAAAGGTATGTATATTAGTTTAAACAAGGAACTCAAATTGTGAATGTCCTCTTTCTGAGAAAGTTATTAATACTATAATAAAATGTGTTATCTTTGTTTTTATTTTGGTAGGTATGACTGAATTGGGAAAGAAGAGGAAGAGCCGAGTGGTAAAGAAGATCTGGTTTGAGAACCAAAAAGTGGACCTGCATCTCAGTGTGTACCTCAGTGTACTGCCAATACTAAAAGAGTATGTGATGGTTTTCCAGGTGAGTGTTTTTTTTTATATATACAGTGTATATAACACACACCATATAAAAATAACATGCATATTGCAATTTTATAAACAAAAGATGGTTCAGTATTTACTGAAACGTGCCCTTTCTGTGCATTTAAGGAAAGTCAAACCTTGGTCCACAAGCTGCATGACAAGCAGCTTCAAGTGTTTGTCAACTTCCTGGCTTGCTTAATCAAACCAGAGCATCTGAAGATTTTGCCCAAAGCATTGTCAGAATTGGACTTGGCCAACCGGACACTTTATTCCCAGCTCTATATTGGTAAAGTGGCAGAAAACCTGGAAGCAGCCCGTCGAAAACACCCGGTAAGTGTGTGAAATAGATTAGTTAGTATTTAGGTAATATTATATTAAAGTAAAAAAGAGTGCCATCTACTGGTGGAAAGAGGCCAGGTTAACCCAAAGGCAGCACACCTCTTACTATTTGTGTGCATCTGGACCCGGTGACGACATTAACTATTGACGCAGCAACCACTGTAAGTTATATTCTTGTTTAATTAGACTTCTCTGTTTCATTTATTCGACTCTGTATAAATTGTTATTGTAGCTTAAACGGCTAAATCGCGTTTGAGAGATTTTAAATCTCAGATCTGCTCAGGCGAAACCTGCTTTACAGGTCTCAGCACTCAAGCCTGCATAAATATAGGCACGGCCAGTCTATTGTCGCCCATCAGCTGTAGATAGTTAACTAATTAGAGGGCCGTGGCCCTACAGCTGTGAGAACTGAGCAATCAGGCGTCCATTTCGGGTATCTCTTTCCTGGAGCGTCAGCTTCAGCGTCAGACAGCCGAAGACTGACAAAGACATTGGAGTCCTGCGGGAGTAAGACTGACAAAGACATTGGAGTCCTGCGGGAGTCACGAGGGAGGCAAAGAGGAGGCAAATCCTACTCTGATCGAGCTGGTGTCTTATTTCTCTTTTCTTTAGTTTTCTAGCCCCTCATGCTATAATCATGTGTATTTTCTCCATTCCTGTTCATGTGTCTTCTCGCAATTATCACTGGCCCCGTGTATCTCCTAATCGATATAACCGGCCTGCTCTCGTCTATCCCACGTGCTCCACTGAGATCCAACATCTAGTTTCAGGCGGCCTGTGGAACTGCCAGTCAGCTGTTCCTAAGGCTGACTTCATCTCTGGCTACGCCTCCCTGCAGTCTCTGGATTTCCTTGCTCTCACTGAGACCTGGATTACTCCATCCAACACATCCACCCCAGCAGCTCTCTCCACTGCATATTCCTTCTCCCATACACCCAGACCCACTGGCAGAGGAGGGGGCACTGGTCTCCTGCTCTCTCCCAAATGGAGCTTTTCCCTCTTCAAGCTACCTAACTTCACTCCTTCCACCTTTGAGTTCCATGCCGTCACAGTAACCCATCCTATACAGTTAACCATTGTTGTTCTCTACCGTCCACCAGGCGCCTTGGGGGACTTCTTGGAGGAATTAGATAATCTCCTCTCACTCATCCCTGAAACTGGCCCTCCCGCTGTACTTCTCGGAGACTTCAACCTCCAGACGGGGAAGATAGACGAACTAACATCTCTGTTAACCGCCTTTGCTTTCTCACTGTCTCCGTCCCCACCGACTCATAAAGCTGGCAATGTCCTTGATCTCATATTCTCAAGGAACTGCTCTACTTCTAACCTCTCTGTAAACCCGCTCCACACATCCGATCACTTCTTCATTTCATTCTCTCTATCCCTTTCCAAACATAACAAACTAATCTCTTCTCATCCTGCACTTGTCCGCCGTAACCTTCGCTCCCTCTCCCCCTCTAGCTTTGCCTCGTCGGTGCTCTCAGCCCTCCCTTCCTCTGATTCGTTCCATCTCCTGCCTCCAAACTCTGCTGCAGAAACTCTCCTCTCTACTCTCTCATCCACTCTGGACTCGCTCTGTCCTCTGACAACTCGGCAGGCTCGTCAGTCCCCTCCTGCTCCCTGGCTAAATGATGCACTGCGTGCTAATAGAACCGTCCTTAGGGCAGCAGAGCGGAAACGGTGGAAATCCAAACACCGTGACGACCTCCTAACCTATCAGGCTCTCCTCTCCTCTTTCTCTGCTTCGATCTCTCAGGCAAAAAGCACTTTCTTTCAAGATAAGATCCAATCTTCCTATTCCAATCCTAAAAAACTATTTTCCATCTTCTCCACCCTCTTGGACCCTCCAAGACGGGGCCCGGACTACTGGCCCAGGGCTCGGCACCGGCGATGACAGTTGGCAGTAGCCTCCACACGAGCGAAGCCCACTCTGTGTTGCTAGTGAGTTGAACGGGGCTCGGCCCTCCGCAGGAAAAAGTAAAAGGCAGGTGCGTCCGGGGGTAGGAGGGAGGTACCTGCACGGAGTGCGACAGTGTTTCCACCTGGTAAATATATACCGAAATTGTGCATTCAAATTGTTTTCACTTGAATTTTTGGGATCTAAATTTGACTATTCGAATTTTTTTAACTTGAATTGTTACATTTTTATTTCACATAGGTAAATTCGGAGTAAAACAATTCAGATACATGATTTTCAAAGTAATTATTGTCAATTCGGTGTCTGATAAAATTCAAATACTTCTGTCTCTTGTTTGCTTCCATACACTTTGCATTCTGGGATAAAAAGTTTCAAAACAAATAAGACATGCAGCAGGAAACTCTGACCATAACTCAACAGACATCATTGATTATGTCAAATGTGACACCAACTAAACTAGAACAAACGGTTTTAACGCTTTAAGTGTCCTTACTTAAAAATTAACCCTGATGCTTACAGGAACACACACACAAAGTGTAAAGAAATACTGATACAGCACACTGTAACTGGCGGTAGCTGTGTTCGTTAACCCCTCGTCGCTCAAACATTACCACACAGCTTACCACACATACACACACACTGCACACATACATGCAGAAGAAGCCTTGTAACACCCGTTTTGTCTCGTTAACTGCTCAGATTATAAATGTGAGGCAATGGATGTGGTCAAAGTGGCTGCTCGCTTATCAACACCACGGGTTTAACATTGATACACACACACACACACACACACACACACACACACACACACACGCACACACAGACACACATCCACACATTCGGCTCATTTAGTTGAGCTGGTTTATGTCAGTGTCAGACACATAAAAACACAGACAGCGTACAAGGTCATTTGTGTGTGTGTATGAGTGTGTGTACCCATGTGTTTGTTTTTATGTCTGCCATCTAGATTTGTAGGTGAACCAGACCTTTGCTGAAGCAAACATACACACACACATAAACACAACACACACACCTCTGTCACCTCTGTTTCTCTTCATGTTGTAATTATGTCATGGTGTGTTTGGTCTGCAGACCTGTTGACAGAAGAAAAGTGTAATTGTGAACACAGACACACACAAATGCACTGCTGCTTGTGTGGTGTTCTATTTTCCCTGTGTGTGTAAAAGCAAAAGAAAACAGTTTAAAAATGTTTCAGTGCTGTTTCACAACACTTAAACCTACAATGCATCACGCAAAAAAAAATTGAACAATATCTCAATCAGTGGTGGTCTGTAAAGGTTGAAAGGAATAATAAAGTTTGCTGCTGGTTCAGACTGCAGAGCCCAGCTGTTACTGTTGTATAACCCTCACATGTAGATGCAACACAGTCTCACTCCCTGATCGTCCAAGAGCGACGCTTGGTCAGGGTCATTTAGCGTACAGTTGTGACGCACGGAGTCTCCTTCAGCTTCATAAACGGATGCAAAGAGCTTTCAACTGATTGCAATGTATTCCCATCAGCGGCGGTATTCGACGCGCAGGGAAGCACCGCATCCGTCCATGTCGGCGGCAGTTAAAGGCAATTTGAGCGTCCATTCCCATTGGATAACGGAGGATTTTACACCCGGAAGTAAGTATTCTCCTTACTGTCCATTGATTTTATAGTGATATCTGCACTACTCATCAACTCAAACACACCAGATTATACCTGTTAGTTACACAACATTGATTGGTTTAAATTGCGTACAATGCTTTTGTGTTTTCCCCCTTCAATTCAGAGAAACAAATAATTTAGGATGGCCAAAGACACTACACTACCCATAATCCTCAGCTATCGTGCGCCGGACTCTGTGCCCAATATTCGTTGTGTCCAAACGGCGGTACTACAATTTCCGTATAAGTCCGTGACGTCACTGGGCCCAGAAATACTTTTTCCCATTGACTAACATGGGGAAAGAGACGTCTGTAAATCAGCAGATAATTTTTTTAAACTACCCAGTTTGAACTATTTTATAGCCCTTATTAGAATCATTAAGTCCTTAAAGTTGTAAAATGCACTAAAAGCCAAATCTAGATTCATTTTGTCTCTCCATTCATTCTAATGAGCCGAGAGTGGGAGCTCGGGGGCGGGGCTTAAGGGGTGCATGCTCTGTGAGCGCACATGCGGGTTCTTCTGCTCTGACAGCCAGGCATGACGGGTAATCTGTGACGTTTCGCTCTCTCAAAAGTTGGGCCATTTTGGCTTAATGCGCCAATGAGCAGCTCTCATAGGCAAAAACGAGACCCCGCCTCCCACGCTGTATCCAGTTCTTATTATACATCCATGCATGGCCGGTTTTTGGAATAGGCGGTCGCCTAGGGCGCCAGATCTGGGGGGTCGCTGCGCTGGTAGCTCTGGGAGGGAAAAAAACATTTTTGACCGTTGGTGCTCATCCTAATTTTCGGCCTTGACAACATTCATAATTAAGTCAGTGTAACACCCTTTTCACCCCGGTTACACTTTTTATTTGCCCTGTACAATGAGCGCTGTAAGTGATGAAAGTGGGGGATGTTGGCTTATCAGGTGTCCGCAGCTCTCTAAAGCAAATGAGCTGCTCCGACCCTCGGTCCTGATGGACTCCAACTTGTGTTTATTAATCAAACAAATAAATAAACACAAGGATAATTATGTGTTATTGTTGAGTAAATGGAGAATTGCACAGGGGAAAATAACGTATCTATGCCACAATTTTAGATGCGGATTTTGTTAAACTAATATGTTTGCACTGTGGACCAACACTATACATTGACGGGGAAGGGGGTAGCAATAAAGCAGTGGCGGTTCTAGACCAATTTGACTGGGGGGGCCACTGGGGGGCCAGTTATTTTCTGAGGGGGGCACAATAAATGCAGGTCGAAAAAGAGAACTAGACAGTATGAAGTAATTGCGCATAAGAAAACAATGCAATACAGTTATTGGTATTTGTTTCAGTACACTTATTTATTTCAGATATATTTTATAGTTATTACTGTTAGCAATTTTTGCACTAACACCATATCATATTTATATAAAAATAAAGGCAATGAACAGTTACATCTCTACTTTAAATCTACAATTACACGAATACAATAGTTTAAATCACCTTCAATTATCGTGGTAGTCTCTCGAAACGTAGGTTTCAATCAGTCTTTCTTGGATGCAACAGCCTCTGATGATCCGAGATGAAAAGTGTTTGTTTTTCGCACGCTTCAGCCAGACAGTGAAAGTGAGTGCACCGCTCTAATGGGTCCTGAGTGCACCGCTCTAATGGGTCCGACTAGAATGACGAATAACGTTAGTTCCGTCTATTCCGTCATTCAAGAAATCGTGTAATAAATCATACATTTTTCATTTTTTTCCCTTTTCATTTTTAGGGGGGCCACAGGGGGGTCAGAGGTCAGTGTTAGGGGGGCACTGCACTCCCTAGAACCGCCCCTGTAATAAGGATAATCTGGTGTTTTTTAGTCGATGAGTAGTGCAGATATCACTGTAAAATAAATCGACTGTAAGGGGAATACTTACTTCCGGGTGTACAATTCTCCGTTATCCAATGGGAATGGATGCTCACATTGCCTTTAAGGGCAGCCAACACAAACGAATGCCGTGCTTCCATGAGCGTCAAATCCTGCCGCAAATGGGAATACATTGAAATCAGTTGAAAGCTATTTGCGTCCCTTTATGAAGCTGAAGGAGCCTAGGAGCGTCAGAACTGCACGCCACGGGACCCTGACCAAGCGTCGCTCCTCGACGATTATGGAGTGAGAGTGTGTTGATATAAGAAGAAGACAACAAGGGTGGAGGAGAGCTCTCCACTGTCAGACAGAGGCTCAGTGAGGTAAAGAGGCGCTTTCACAGGAAGTACTTTTCCCAGGAATAGTTCCCGGAACTTTTCCCCGGAACCTTTATTTCGCCAAGCCAATCAGAAATTGGAACCTTTTTCTCCCCAGGAAAGGGGTGAAAAGGTTTGCAAAAAAAAGTTCTAGTTCCAGATATTTTTGGTGTGAACGCAAAATCCCAGGAACTATCGGAACTATTCCGGAACCGGTTTTTCTTTTCAGCCCCCGTTTTGTTCACACCGCCCAGAGCCCGGCTGGTGCTGCCGCTGCTGCGTCATGACGTCCCGTTTACGTCGCTGATTTTCTCCCAGACAGCGTTACGGCGCTCACTCCAACAACAACAATGGGGGACTGCGTTGGGTCGATGATCGTGTTGCTTTTAATCATACGAAGCCAGATTAAATTAAATAACAACTTCTCCAACCTTATACTTTTCTCCAGAATGCCGTGGTTCATTGTTTATTAATGTGTTTCAGCGGCATTTACCGACCACTGCAGTGCTGCTCTTCCACCGGAGTTTATTCTCCCGTTAGCTCCGGGTTAGCTCACACGGCAGCGGCCGCTGTAAACTAACTAACTATTCACTGTCTGACTGTCACACAAGCAGCTGACACATATCCCCAGTTCCCCTTAAATTAATGTGTTTCAGTCTGAATTGACACTGTTTGGCATCACAACGCTGTTATGAAAGTTTCTCTGGTATAAAATGGGTGATGTTAGCATAGCAACCGAAGCTAAACTGACCTTGACTACTTGTTGTTGCTATCCTATTGTGGCATAAGCCGTTTTCTACAGGCACATTTTACCGGCGTATTTTTCATTATGATTCTCCTTGTGATAGTCGGACATGACAACCTGTGCAGCCCATGTATTGATTCCATCCAATAGCTGCTATAATACAAAACAAAACGTCTGCCTCTCTCCACAATGATCAATGACAGTGAACGGATGGTCAAAGTAAGGTACAAATAAACAGAATCACACAAAGCCTGGTTGGTGTTGCCTGACTTTATAAAGTTTTTTTTTTTTACAAGTGTGTGGTTGCGTTCTAGTCACTTTGCTCAGCACTACTGCCTGTTACAACTTTTATTTGCCGTAGGCTACTCGCCATAGCTCAGGTTAATCTCCCCTTCGAAGTAAACGTGACGTATGCGGTTCTTGCTTCTAGACCGACAATTTTTTGGTGCTTGAAACAAACCGGATTCTGGAGCTTAGAGGCGGCTCCGCTGTGGTGTGAACAGATAAACCGGTGCTTTTCAGGCTCTAGCTCCGAACCAGCCCTGGAACCACGTTGGTATGAAAGTTATCTCAGTGGGTCTCGTTTTGATCACAATTTATGTAAACAAATATTTCCAAGGCACTCCTTTATAATTATTGGGATAAACAGGTTTGAAATCATTGGCCCCGGTGCAAAAAAAGTTTGGGCCCCCCCACTTTGAAGACTGCGTGAACCTGTCAATGCCATTGCGGCCCCAAAAAATAAAACAAATAAAAAATATTTTTTGTTTTTGTTTATTGTTGTAAAAACACTATATTGTCCCAGGGTACAGTATGTTAGTCCTCAGTGACCATTTGTCTACGATTGGCTGTGGTGGAAGAGTTGCTGCAAAAATGTAAACAAAATGTAATTTAGTGCAACAGAGAAGGGTTTAAGGCAGGGGTGGGGAACCTTTTCCTCTCAAGGGCCATTTCAATTTTTACAACATCCTCCGAGGGCCGTACAAATGATTGACCTCTGCTTAAAAATACTAAAATCACAGCCCATTCATTTGGCCTTTCTTTCATGCTGTGCAAAGAAAAAGCAACCTCTTAATCCAGATATCTTACCATGACTCGCGCATGCACGTGCATGCGCGTGCATGCATGCATGTGGCGTGACCACCAAAACAGAAAGATATGGACACAAGATGTGTGCAAATGTATTTAGTGTCCTATCCATGTGAACAAGATTTATGTGCGGGGGGCCTAACCTCCTCTAGGGGGGTCCGGGGGCATGTTCCCCCTGGAAGATTTTTTTTTTTTAAATGTTGAAGTTAAAACCATCAATCTGGTGCACTTTGAGAGCTAAATTAAGAGATATATGGATTTTTTTATTTAGCCTTTACTTATACAGGTGTAAAATCTCATTGAGACACAAGGTTCCTACGCCGGAACCTGCGACGCTGTCCCCAGAAACTGAAGGAGACAGCTTTTGTGGCCCTAGTACGTTCTAATCTAGAGTACGCCAGCTCGGTCTGGGACCCCTACACTGATAAAGACAGTGATGCCCTGGAATTAGTACAAAGAAGAGGTGCAAGATTCATTTTTGGAGATTATGAATGGGACAGTAGTGTCACAGAAATGCTCAAGCGGTTGAACTGGGTGGAATGAAGTGAAAGGTGGCGATTGGCTCGTTTGGTTCTCTTCTTCAAGATTGTCCATAACATCTCAGCCATTGATGCATCAATGTACCTAGAGCCAGTTAGAAGAAGTGCAACCCGCAAAGCCAACTCTTTGAACTTCGAATTTTCGCAACTAGTGACACTCTTAAATACTCCTTCTTTCCGAGAACAATCAGAGAGTGGAACTTGCTACCAGATGAAGCTGTCATCGCAGAAACCGTGGAGTGCTTCCGGCAAATTTTAAGAGACATTTAGCGGGGATCATCCATCCCCCACTGAGCGTGATACCTCTGGGTTCTGCTCAGTATTAATCCAGATCCAGATCCAGGTCTCATTTTCAAGAGAGACCTGTTCAGTGGTAATACTACCACACAAAGTTACGGACAGACAGGACACTAAACACAGAGGCAACACTAAAATACAACATCGTACAAAAGTAGTCATTGAAATCCATATACAGTAGTCAGATATAGCAGGTGCAAACACCCACAGATGACTTCTCCAGCTTTCAATGGTGTGTGAGGGGTTTACAGTTGGTTATGAACCTCAGAGCCCCATGGTAGACAGCGTCCAGCAGATGAAGTGAGTGAGCTGAGGCGTTCATGGACACAACATCCCCGTAGTCCAAGGGCGGCAAAAATGTGGCTGCTACAAGCCGTTTCCTCGCACTTGTGGAGTAGCAGGCCTTATTTCTAAAAAAGAATCCCAGTTTTTATTTCAATTTCCTTAAGAGATTGTCAATATGTGTTTTGAAGCAGAGATTTTCATCTATAGTGATACCTAAGTATCTGTAGGTGCAGCTTCAATGGGGTTATGCTGTGCAGACATGATGCAGGGAAGAACAGATGGTAACCTTTTCTTATTGGAAAACAACATGACTTTTGTCTTATCTGAATTTAACACCAACCTAAGGTGGAACAGATGTGACTGAAAAGTGTCAAAAGCAGACTGCAGACGTTCAAATGCAAGGGCAACAGTGCTAGCACAACAGTACACAACAGTATCATCTGCATATAGATGTACAGAGGCATCCATACTTTGACCCACATCATTTATATAAATAGTAAAAAGGGTCGGTCCCAAGACCGAACCTTATGGAACACCTCTGGGCACATTAAGAAAGCTTGAGGAGAGACCACTGAATTTACACATTGCTTGTGATTTGAAAAATAGTTTGCAAACCAACCAACAGCTTGGTCGGACAGGCCTATATGAGATAACTTCTGGCATAGAATGCCATGGTCCACAGTATCAAATGCCTTGGATAAGTCTATAATGGATACATCTCTACACCCATATGAAACTGTAAGCAGATTTTCTTTTTCTTTATGGATATTTTACAAATCACTCCCCTTAATAAACTGTATTGTTGTTTATTGATAACAACTATTTTTTACTGTCATATAGTATTTTATACCAGTTTTTCCTTTATTCTCTTAAAGGTCCCATGTCATGCTTTTCCGGTTATTACCCGTCCCCTTGTGTGTTATGAAGGTTGTTATGCATGTAAACGGTCTGCAGAGTCAAAACCCCTCAAAGTACACCATGTAGTGAGTACAACTCTAACAGAGAAAATACCTGCCTATGCTGCCCCAGAACGCCTCGTTGGACCAATCCGAGGAGCACCTCACACACCAGGATCCCTTGGCTAACTAACAGGGAGTCCCCAATGACTTGCATAGAGCTCCTTGAACGCTGGTAATAGACGAGTTGGGATCGTAGACCCATTCTCACAGCATTATAAACCTTTTTCTTACTCAATATCAAGCCACACTTATTGTTTTTACTTTGGCTGAGAGTGTTTGTGTGTGCTCGGGATGAGTTTCGCTGTGTCTCGCTGTATCGCCGACCCGGAAACCTGTCCGCTCCTCGCAGCAGCTCACAGCAGCAGCTCGCAGCAACGAGCCTTGCAATGTCCCGACCAATCAGAGCACACTGGGCTCACAGGGAGGGGGGGCAGGAGCTCCAACAAGCCATTTAGGACAGAGAGTGAATACCTGGTGAATACACATACTATACAGTATGAGAAACCAATGTGATTTTGGAAAATTGCACAATTTAAATATATTCTAGTATACCTCAACAATGGAAATATGATCTGTAGAAATGGCCATGACATGGGACCTTTAATGTTATATAACTATAATGATCATAAAGATGTGCCTCTACCTCACTGGTTGTAGAAAAAGCTTCTTATATTCGTTAGCATAGCTAGCTAACCAGATGCTAATAACAACAAAGTTATTGACTGTATGATCAGTATGACAGATGAACAGATCGCCACTGGGCTTTCAACTAAAGACACAGGCACGCAGAAACTGCGTCATGTGTACGGCTCCTTATGGGTACTGACATTTTTGAAGTGGCAGAGCAGTGTTCTGGTGCTCTCCTTCACCATGTGTCATCAGAAGAGACATATACCACGTCATGACACGTTAGCTCATGTTGTGTTCAAGGACCCTGACCTTGGCCAGGAAAAACAGGCACTCGCTTTTTTAATTATTTTGCGGTCAAGATTTCTTTATTTTTTTTTTTTGCGTGTGTTTATAAATTACCTCGAGGGACGTATCAAATGGTCTCGCGGCCCGTATACGGCCCGGAGGCCCCCCACCCCTGGTTAAGGAATAGGCGTACATGAGTCGGGTCATTTTATGCAACGTTCAAATGGAAACTTGGCTTATGATGTTTAATATGCGGACAGTTTTTACTACAGTGCGCTCCTGTTTCTTGAGCACGTGTAATTGTGATGATAGAAACATCAGATCCGGAGGCTGCGGGTAAATCTGCTCCACCAACAACTGAGTATCTTCTTCTTCTTTCCTCTGTCCAAAATCAAGACACTTTTCGAATAACAATAAAACATGGAAACATTGACTGCACTTGTTGGATAAATGGGGTCGTGGAGGCCCGGCGTGGAACACAGACAGGGAACAATAGCAGCAGAAAGGGAACAGTTCATTGCACTCACTCTATTGGTTTGTATTGTACAAAAAGAGGGCAAGAATTCCAAAGGGAATTATTGTTTGTTATGTTAATGACTCTGTTAGATATGGCTGGATGGCTGCATCCATAAACACACCCTTGTTTCTCGGGCATGTAGCTGATGACGCTACACTGTAAATTCAAAAACACAGTGAGTTGTTTCCTTAATGTTCAAGCAAAGAGGCAAGCAGTGGAAACATGTGCAATGGTTTGCTAGACTTTACTTGGTCTTCACACTAGATGGGACAAAGCTGTCCTGTCTGGATTTGTATTTTTAATACACAACCTGAAAAGGTTCGCACACTTTTTATAATTGGTCAGATGTGTTTGTCCTGTTTGTTGCACATTACTGAAACTACATGAAAATAACCATTTTTATCCACCCTGCTTTTTACTTGCACAATGTTGTCATTTGTCATTTGGTGGCACTGTTCTGCTTCTCTATTTCTTTTAAAGTCTTAAGTATATTGTATATGAAGGAGCCTGTAACTGTTGTGCATACGGGAAAAAGGTCTTTGAATATTCAAATGAACCAGCTGACACTAGAGCTGTGGAATAAGATAAGATGCGCTTTATTGATCCCAAATTGGACACATTTTTTTGTTGAATGGCTCAAGGGACAAAACTAAAGCTGATCTGTTGTACTTTGAGTGTGCCTGTGATATAGAATGGTAGTTAAGTGCCATAAAGATTGATTCCTAACAAAACCAGACTATTTTGGATGTAAAAGAACACATAAGTCATCTGAGTGGATGTCTAATAACCGACAATCCTTTGCTGCATGTAATCCTCTTCTTCTGTACTATCAGTAAGAGACAAATAATAACTATTAAAGAAGACATCCCGGTTGAGTCACAGCCAGGTTCCAGTGGGAGAAGAAGCTGAATGCATAAAGATTAATTATTTAATTCCTTTTAATGTATTATTGTTATAATCCTCTAATTTAGGACTGAGGTAGTATTTTGCAGTCCTTCAGCCTATATAATAAACTGCTTATAAGGTTAATAACGCAGCAACCACCTCCTACCACACATTTTTCAGATCATTATTGTTTCTTTTAATAAGCTTTTAACAATGATATGACATGCTGTTAATCATAGGTGAGCTGCAATGAGACAATGGTGATGTAGTCAGTGCAGTGACTTTAAAGCCACAGCAGACATGTATCACACATGGAATACAGCAGGGCATCTGAATGGGAAACGGAAAGCAACAAGATACAGAGAGACCTTTAACCTCACACTGTCCTGGTCAACAGCCACAGTTCCTTCAATAGCTGTGTAAGATCCCATGATGCACGGCGGGAAAAACTGAAGCAAGTTCTGCTTCATGAGTTCTTTCTCAACATTTACATAATTTCACTTTTGTGTAAAAGAAGTTGAGAAATCGTTAAAACTATTTATCTACTCCATTTTATATCTGGTTTTGCCAAATGTCGTGTTCCTGCTTTTGCATCTTTTGGATCACAGGAACCTTTAAGGAGATCCCATCAGGACTCATCCCTGGCCAAACTACCAACATGATCTTCATGTTGTGGTGGTCTAAAACAAACCTATAAATGTTTGTTTTAATTGAGTTTAGCATGTTAAACCCCTTGTGTAGTTATGTAGTTTCTCATTCTGAAGAGGAAGTCTCAGTGTTGGACTTCCCAAAGTCTGTCTGAACAGCACATGATCCAGTTTCTGACAAATACATGAATACGTATAATAACTCATGTTTGATATTGGGTCAGGCTACACA
This sequence comes from Gymnodraco acuticeps, assembly GCF_902827175.1. Classification (NCBI taxonomy): domain Eukaryota; kingdom Metazoa; phylum Chordata; class Actinopteri; order Perciformes; family Bathydraconidae; genus Gymnodraco; species Gymnodraco acuticeps. The sequence continues at coordinate 530,177 of NW_022991168.1, read as the reverse complement.
CCTGGAGTCAGTATTTCCATATTGAGCTTTGACCAACTTGTATTAGTAGTATTTATTCTGTTACTAACTATACAGACCCCCCCTCGTCTCTCAGAATCAGAATTCATTCATCGGTCCCACAGCGGGAACATTAACAGTGTGACAGCAGAAAGTGGCATCGCAGGTGAAAAAAAAGGCATGCAATAATAAAGAATCAGGTAACATCATACACATCTTGTACTATCTGACATGACATAATTTAGAAATAAAAGAGAGTAGGCCACTAACAGCTGAGGAAAATAAGTGTACACTCACAAACACACACATGCACACACTCACAAACCCCCCCCCCCCACACACACACACACACACACACACACACACTCACAAACACACACACGCACACACTCACAAACCCCCCCCCCACACACACACACACACACACACACACACACACTCACAAACACACACGCACACACTCACAAACCCCCCCCCCCCCACACACACACACACACGCACGCACGCACACACACACACACACACACACACACACACATACACAGCAGTTAAAAAAACATAGCAGCAGCTGCTGAGGAGACTGGTCTCATTTAGCACCAAACTGCACCACTCAGACTCACACCCTGACCCAATGAGAGAGTGTGTGTCTGTCTGTGTGCGTGTGCATGTGTGTTTTACTACACACTGTATCGGCAGACTGGGGCCGTCTGAAGTGAACAAGGTCCCGTCTGTGTTACACACACACCTTAGCAACAGTTGAGGCAGTTAACATTTTGGCATGGGAGGTTTGTGTTTATTCCTGTGTGTGTGTTTGTCTTCACAGACATTTGTAGTGAACATTTGAGTGTCTGCGCAGCATCCTCTGCACGCTCCTATATCTGTACAGTAAAAGCTGCATAATGATGAACATTTTTAATTGATTTTAAATGCATAAATTACATTTGAATGTCCAATCATGCTTCTTTTTTTATGCAAGACTAGGTTGGCTGGGACTGCACGTTGTTGAAAGGTTAGGCACATTAAAGAATTAAAGAAAAATTAAAGAAGTCTAGACCGCAAAAATAATTAAACAAGTGAGTGCCTGTTTTTCCTGGCCAAGGTCAGGGTCCTTGAACACAACACGAGCCTAACGTGTCATCACGTGGTATATGTCTCGTCTGACAGGGGTGTAGTTCTGACGGAGAGCACCAGAACGTCGCTCCGGCACTTCACAAATTGCAGTACCCATAAGGAGCCGTACATATGCCGCAGTTTTTGCGTTGCTGTGTCTTTAGCTGAAAGCCCAGTGGCGATCTGTCATACTGATCATACAGTCAATAACTTTGTTGTTATTAGCATCTGGTTAGCTAGCTATGCTAACGAATATAAGAAGCTTTTTCGACAACCAGTGAGGTAAAGGCACATCTTTATATGATCATTATAGTTATAAAAAAATAAGAGAATAAAGTAAACAGGTATAAAATACTATATGACAGTAAAAAAACAGTTGTTATTAATAAACAAGAATACAGTTTAAAAGGGGAGTGATTTGTAAAATATCCATAAAGAAAAATAAAATCTGCTTAGAGTTGTGTTTCATATGGGTGTTGTCATGTCCAAGAAACTTATAGTGAAAGTTTATTTTTTATGTTAGTGTTGTCATGTCCCTTTGTCCTATGCTTTATGTTTATTCCCTTAATTAATTCGCCCTCTCATTTCAGGCCTCCATGCTCCCCGCCCCCTTTTGTCTCCTGGGATTGTTTCCACCTGTGTCCCCTTTACCTGTGTATATATTGTGTTAGCTCCCTCCTGTTCATTGTCAGTTCGTTGTCTCTCTATGACCTACGTTACTGCTTACCTCACGGACTTCTCACGGATCTACAGAGGTGGGACCAAGTCATTGTTTTGCAAGTCCGAGTCAAGTCTCAAGTCTTTGCGCTCAAGTCCGAGTCAAGTCTCAAGTCATTGTTTTGCAAGTCCAAGTCAAGTCTCAAGTCAGGATGGGCCAGTTCAAGTCAAGTCAAGTCCTAAACTTTGACAAAACGAGTCATAAACAAGTCATTATGTGTTTTTCACCAAATGTAATGACATCGATCAACAGAATAATACTTAATAATCAAATTGCTCTTTATTAGTCACATTAATAATTTAATAATCCATTTTCTCTCTGCTGGTAAAGTAACGTGTGTTTTTCTAATTTAAAGGGATAGTGGAAATGGAACCTCAAATAGTTTCGTTTTAACTTATATACAAGCATAATTACGTACCAAAACAATCACACCTGATTAAAAAAATATAATAATTGCCTTACGCATGTTAGAAGCACTTTATTGCAGCTTCCCCGAAGTTTTTTAGAAACGAAATGTTTCTCAGCCTAACCGGAAGTGACGAAAACTCAGGAAGACGATACGATAACAAACCATGGCGTCTATGCAGAATGAACGTGGAAGGGCAAATATACCAGACAAAGAAGAAGGATTGTACGAGGTATCCAGTGATGATAGCGAGTCAGAAACATCCTCTCGGCTTTCCTACGAAAATGTCGTTTTAGGAACTGAATCTGAATCCGGTTCAGTAAGCGACGATGGTGACAATATTGAGCCAGACGATGGACCATTACGTCCTTATTTGTTCGAGCCCGAGCCCGAGGTGATGGTTCACGGCATGGGCAATGGCGAGGATGACCAGGACCAGGCGCCAGATGATGCACCCCTACGCACAAATAATCTTGACTGGTAGGTCCCTAAGCATAGCTCACGCATCTTAAGATCACCTGTAGCCTTTACAAATATTAATCATTGTTAACCAGTTAGGCCGAAGGTCCCCCCAGTGGACCCCTCCCACCGTTTTTTCTCTCTCACATGTCTCAGGGCTTCTTAACATTTATGAAACTATTAATGTTTCATACCCTTTTAAAGGTAAGAAACTCCGCTAACTGACAATAAGAACAATTGTTAGCTAGAAAAAACACAAGAGTAATACCAAGCCTTTGAATTAGCATTGAGCGAAACAATGCTAACTAATGCTAACGCTTTTTTACACACAACACACGGTAGAAATGCCCTTATTACTATCTTAACTGCACAAACAAGATATACGATTTAAAGCTGAGACTCCACAGATGTAATGTCATCACTGTAAGACCTCGAATTCCTGGAGCTATCAGCCAGAAAAGAGAAAGTAAACAACATCCGGTTCCAAAAATATTACAATAATTACGTCTTACCTTTTTTGATTTGTGATCAAAAGTTGTGTTCAACGGAATAAAAACGCATCTCAAGGTTAATCCAATGTCGTTGTGTCACGTAGAATTTTTCTGTCGCACTACAGCCATACAAAACACATATATTCACCATAATAAAGGTCGGCTATTCACATGCAAATGCTATTGAATGTCCGCCATTGTTTGTGCCCGTCTTCCTGAGCTCTCGTCATCACCCGAAGATTCCCGACGATTCCCGAAGTATTTCGTTTCATTGAGAGGGCGCAGTAAAATTGAAAATAAAATGAAACTAGGCGGATGAAATTAAAAAAAATTGTTTAATATGCTTCTTTTTAATAAAAATACACAAGTTAAACCCAAAATTCGCGGATTTCCACTATCCCTTTAAGAGGGATCAGTAAGGTAAGGCTACCGTGACGGTTTGATTCAGAAGGAGTTTAATGGATAAGATCCCTGATGTTGAGGTAACCAGAATGTTTATTTCTACTGTGTACAACATGTTATAAGGGACCCACAATCTATCTTTATGCAAGGGATAATGTGCAGCGAGGCGGTCTCTATGGGGAAAAGAACACCTGAATCTAGATCCCTCTGCAGGTGGGACTTTAAGTATATTTTGATGCTAATACTTTTGTACTTTTACTTGTAACATTTTGAATGCAGGACTTTTTATTGTACAGGGTTCCTGCAGGTTTCGCCAACTCAAATTTTAGACTTTTTAACACCTTTTTAAGACCACTTTGAATAGAATTTAAGACCTATTTCACGGCAATAAAGTATGAAGGAAAATGTATATAAAGAAGAAATACGTCCCATAATCACTTACAAAGTAAATGTATTCATGTTCAACATAAGAACAGTGACTGAACACAACAGCGTAACAGTACAGAACTGTGTTAGCGTGTTAGACAAAAAGTGTGTGTATGTGTGTGCATCTGTGTGTGCTTGAGTGTGTGTGTGTGTGTGTGTGTGTGTGTGTGTGTGTGTTAGGGCTGTGCAATTAATCATATTTTAATCGCAATTACGATTTTGGCCTGCCACAATTACGAAAACAACATAATCGTAAAAAACGATTATTTTGCTTTGCTAGGTTGTGACAGTGCACCACAACATATTTGATCTAATTAATTTTTTAGTAATGTATCATTTATTTAATTAATTTTTGTATTGGTTTTTCAGTTGAATTATACGTTCAGGGTAATCAACAGTTAAAAAGATACTGTTCAAATTATTATCTGTTTTAAAGTTCAATAAATGGATGTTTTCAAAGTCAATGAATAATCATATTTAATAATCGTGATATTAATTATTGACCAACATAATCTTGATTATTGCCATAATCGAGCAGCCCGTGTGTGTGTGTGTGTGTGTGTGTGTGTGTGTGTGTGTGTGTGTGTGTGTGTGGTGTGTGTGTGTGTGTGTGTGTGTGTGTGTGTGTGTGTGTGTGTGTGTGTGTGTGTGTGTGTGTGTGTGTGTGTGTGTGTGTGTGTGTGTGTGTGTGTGTGTGTGTGTGTGTGTGTGTGTGTGTGTGTGTGTGTGTGTGTGTGTGTGTGTGTGTGTGTGTGTGTGTGTGTGTGTGTGTGTGTGTGTGTGTGTGTGTATGTTGTGTGTGTGTGTGGTGTGTGTGTGTTGTGTGTGTTGTGTGGTGTGTGTGTGTGTGTGTGTGTGTGTGTGTGCAAGAGCTATATTCAGAGCTCTGCTGCCTGGGCTACACTATTCATCGTTGCTGTTGTATGATTGGTGTTTAGCTACGGTATTTAGCGTCTACAGCACCTCCGCTTTTAGGGTTGACGTAGACCCAAACTTCGCCCGGAGGTCCCCCGGTGTTGTTGCGGGAGCTGCTGCATTAGCTGCTGCTGCACTAGCTAACGCTGCATTAGCTGCTGCTGCACTAGCTAACGCTCCACTAGCTAACGCTACACTAGCTAACGCTGCATTAGCTGCTGCTGCACTAGCTAACGCTCCACTAGCAAAACAAACACTAATTTATTTTGCAAAAGGTGCAGCGGGCTTCAAACACGTTCCCTCCACTGGTTTCAACCAAGCACTAAATTAGATGTTTTCCAACCAAATACGGTTGAACTTACACTTCCCCATATTTATTTGTAAGTAGATAGGAAGATAAGCTACATGAGCTGAAGCTTGGTTGCTAGGTTACTAGCTGGGTGTTCTCCAACAAGGGGCCGGGGGAAACAAAGTTAGTGATTACTGGTTCCATGTTGATTTAATTCAATACAAATTGTTGGGGGGAACTGAAAGGCTATTACCGTACTGGTTACTTTGCAGCCCGGACATTTCCCCCAAAACACATTTAGACGCTATCGCAACATAGAAGTACCTTTCAAATCCGATAATTTTTAAGACCTTCTGAATCATATTTAAGACCTTTTTAAGGCCTTCAATTCTGATTATCAAATGTAAGACTTTTTAAGACTTGTTAAGACCCCGCGGGAACCCTGATTGTAACTTTTTTTAATTGTCTGAACTTCTCCCACCTCTGACAATAAATCCTGAGTGTTTACCCTGCTCTGAAGGTTATTTTCATTTTACAAATCCTGCACTCAGCTTTGCTTTCTCCAATATCATTGAAAAGCAGCCAGATGCTGCTTCTTTTTTCGGTTTTCGCTCATTTCTTGACTTTTTCCGACGCGCTTGCATTTAAATCCGGCTCCCCGTCTCCCCGTCGCTCTGCACATGCTGTGCCCCCACCCTTCTTTCACATAATGGTATGATCCTAGTGTGTCTTCGCATATGATTGGCCGCATGGTGGCCCAGCTAAATAAAGACCCGCCCCTGCCTGCAAGGATTCTCAGCAAGAGTAGGAGCGGCTGAAGATTCTGCTTTCCCCGACGGGAGTCTGCTCTTCTAGCGGCAGCTCGCGATCGGCGTGTTGGAGACCTCTGAATTAAAGTAGCAAGTCACCTCAAGTCAGAAGGCTCAAGTCCAAGTCAAGTCCCGAGTCATTGGTGTTCAAGTCCAAGTCGAGTCGCAAGTCTTTTGTGATGTTGTCAAGTCGAGTCTCAAGTCATAAAATGTGTGACTCGAGTCTGACTCGAGTCCACACCTCTGCGGATCTATGTTATCGATCACTGTTCTAGTTTTCCTCGAAAGAGTGTTTTTGTTTTCCTTGTTTTCATTACTGTGCAAATCCCAGTAAAGTCTTATTTTGAAACACTATCCGAGTCTGAGTTTGAGTCGTGCAATTGAGTTCATGCCTCAGAGTTCACTCCTTGACAGGTGTTGAGAGATGTATCCATAGATCTCCTAATGTTTCTCTCAAAGTGCACCAGATTGATGCTTTTAACTTCAACATTTAAAAAAAAAATCTTCCCGGGTTAGGGGAACCGGACCCCCCTAGAGGAGGTTAGGTTCACCCCCACTTAAATCATGTTCACATGGATAGGAAACTAAATACATTTGCACACATCTTGTGTCCATATCTTTCTGTTTTGGTGGTCATGCCACACCGTGCACGTGCATGCGTGAGTCATGGTAAGATATCTGGATTAAGAGGTTGCTTTTTCTTTGCACAGCATGAAAGAAAGGCCAAATGAATGGGCTGTGATTTTAGTATTTTTAAGCAGAGGTCAATCATTTGTACGGCCCTCGGAGGATGTTGAAAACATTGAAATGGCCCTTGAGAGGAAAAAGGTTCCCCACCCCTCTATACCATACACTCAACCTCACAGCATCTCATTTCAACATCAATTGTTACCAGGATTTAGTATCTTCAGTATTTATTTTTGGTTAATTTAGACCTATAATCAAATCAAAAATAATAAATCTAGATCTGGTGACTTTGTTAAACAGAAAATAACTACATCTAGTTTTGTATTATGTTTTATACCCAACTGTGCCAACTATTGAAATAATAAACCATGTGTTGAACATGTTGTAAGAATAAAAACACTGAGTCAGCTTCACTGAAAGATAATCTTTTTATTGTTGTCACAACATGAAAAGGATTCTGCAGATTCTCCGTCCCATGGGTTTTTAAGGCGATTTCTAAGCGATGTGATAAAATAGTGTGCGGATTATGTCCAAGGGATTTGATGAAAGGAAGTCTTTATTAACCAGATGCCCTGAAGGCTAGCTGCTCACTATGCTGTTGCATCATAGTGAGCAGCTGGCACCAAATGGTGTGTGTGTGTGTGTGTGTGTGTGTGTGTGTGTGTGTGTGTGTGTGTGTGTGTGTGTGTGTGTGTGTGTGTGTGTGTGTGTGTGTGTGTGTGTGTGTGTGTGTGTGTGTGTGTGTGTGTGTGTGTGTGTGTGTGTGTGTGTGTGTGTGTGTGTGTGTGTGTGTGTGTGTGTGTGTGTGTGTGTGTGTGTGTGTGTGTGTGTGTGTGTGTGTGGTGTGTGTGTGTGTGTGTGTGTGTGTGTGTGTGTGTGTGTGTGTGTGTGTGTGTGTGTGTGTGTGTGTGTTGTGTGTGTGTGTGTGTGTGTGTGTGTGTGTGTGTGTGTGTGACACATTGCCAGATTCCAGGAAACAGGAAAATTACAGCAACAGGGGGTCCAGTCTTTTGTCAAAACATAATTCACTGGACGCTCTTAACACCCTGTTGAACTCCCCCCACCCCATATACACACACTCATACAATCGTCCTCCAGGAAGCAGAGCCGGCTGCTTCTCCCCTCCTCAGAGTGAACTGCAGAGTCAGGGAGTACTTATGGTGGAGAAAGAGAGAGTGATGAAATGGTTAGCTGTGTGTGTGTGTGTGTGTGGGGGGGTGGGGGGGTTGAGTCCAGTTGGTCAGTTAGAAGGATTTAAGGAGCCATTTTGCCGGATAGAGGATCAAAGTGAGAGAATGAGACTGGCTGTACACTCTAAAAACATATATGCCGGCTCTACTTAAATAAATTGAGGTAACAATTTGGGTTGATCTTTTTAAGTATTTCCAACTTAATCGATTATTAAATTCATCCGAGTACCCATTTATAATCTGATTAACTCAATTAGTTCAGTACTACAAACTTAATTTGCTTTCACCTTTAAAAACTAAATTAAGTTGAACCAACTTAATTTTAATCGTAAATATGTGTGATATTAAGTTGCATTTTGTTTAATTTAAGCTATTGTAATCCATCAGCATCACACAGGCTCTGGTCGCATCCGAGATTTGAAGGACTTCTGTTCCTTCAGTCACTATTCTTGCATCCGCACCCCTGGTCAAGACAGTCTTCAGCACCTCAATGCTAACTTCCACTTCACCATCCTGGAATATAGTAGATTAGAAAATAAATGTCAGTGTTTTTGGTGCAATCAGATTCGAAAACATTGCATTGTGTTTCAGGTTAACACAAGTTACAGTATGATTTAAGCATTGTTTTTACTTACTTAAGTTTTCCTTGAAGAGATCCTCCTTTTCACGAAGACACACCACCAAGCACCGGATAGCAACCTCTTTTATTCTTTCCACCGAATCATCCTTAAAAGGAGAACATTTGAATGTTGAGAAAGAAAAACAAAGGCTTGTTTGCAAAAACTGAACATGCCGAGCATTGTCAGTTGCTGTTCATATTTATTTTAAATTAGTTTTTATCAAATGTAACGTTAATACTAACAAGAAAATGTATATATATACATACCAGTGTTTCCCACAGATCTGAAATATACTTGGGGGGGTGTGTGGGGGGCTTGAGGTGACGTGCAACAACATTAACATTAACCTTTCTGCTGGTCGCTTCACGCGATGGCAGAGCGATCAGGTACAGGCAGGGCCCATAGTCATAGCCCTATAGTTTAAATCTACTACCCACAACTAAACATATGGACATGGGTTACTATTTAAAAAAAATGGTAAATATATTTAGGAACATATGTGATTTTAAGTGGGGGTGGACCTCAAATCCTCTAGGGGGGTCCATTGGCAGGCTCCCCCGGTAAGATTTTATTTTTAATTTTGGAGTTAAATGCATCAATGTGGTGCATTTGGAGGGGGAAATAAAGAGACTAGATCTACTGTATGGGAACACCTATATGAAACAGAACTGTATACCTTTTAGGGCTGAACGATATATCGTGTCATGGCGATAACCGCGATATGCGCATGCACATAGCAGGGACGTGCGATTCTATACATTTGTTTTATTAATATATTTTTTTTTTAGGATGTGCGATATTAAGTAGGTAAATTAACTCAAGCACGTCATGTTACAATTATTTTGCTGCTTGCTACAAAAGGAAAACTTGTGCGGCTCTCATGTCAGGGGTAGAACTAGGGCCACCAGGGTGGGGAGGGGGTCTGGTGGACGGGTCTTGAGCTGACAGCCCAGGAGCACAGTGGAGGGACCTGGAAGGGATCTCGGGCGGACGGCCCGGGGGCAAGGCAGAAGCAGAGAAGGGGGACTCGGGTGGACGACCCGGGGGCAAGGCAGAGTCCATGGTGGGGGTCTCGGGGGGACGGCCCGGCGGCAAGGCAGAGTCCATGGTGGGGCGAAGACCGCGGCACTCAGGGGGCCGGGCCCGAGGGCGAAGACCGCGGCTCTCAGGGGGGCGGGCTCGAGGGCGAAGACCGTGGCTCTCATGGGGCCGGGCTCGAGGGCGAAGACCAGACAGCTCCGGAGGCCGGGCAGGACCCGGTATCGGCCGAACAGGAACCGTAGGGACATGCTTCGGCAGGATCCCCCACGGAAGAGGACCAGGAGTTGGCAGGACCCCCGGCGAGACAGGTGATGGCGGGACCCCCAGAGGAACAGGACATAGGATTGGCAGGACCCCCGGCAGAAGAGTAGTCGGTGGGACCCCCAACGGGACAGGACATAGGGTTGGCAGAACCCCCGGCAGGAGAGTAGTCGGCGGGACCTCAAACGGCACAGGACATAGGGTTGGCAGGACCCCCGGCAGAAGAGTAGTCGGCGGGACCCCCAACGGGACAGGATATAGGGTTGGCAGGACCCCCAGCGGAACGTCCAACGGCACAGGACATAGGGTTGGCAGGACCCCCGGCAGAAGAGTAGTCGGCGGGACCTCCAACGGCACAGGACATAGGATTGGCAGCACCTCCAGCGGAACCTCCAACGGCAGGGACATAGGATTGGCAGGACCCCCGGCAGAAGAGTAGTCAGCGGGACCTCCAACGGCACAGGACATAGAGTTGGCAGGACCCCCGGCAGAGGAGTAGTCGGCGTGGCCTCCAGCGGGACAGGACATGGAGTTGGCAGGACCCCCAGCGGAACCTCCAACGGACCAGGACATTGGGTAGAGACTTGAGAGGAGACTCGAGAGCAGACTCGAGATGGGAACCAAGGGGGAACTAGAGAGGGGACTCGAGAGGGGACCTGAGATGAGACTTGAGAAGGGACTCGAGAGGGGAACCAAGGGGGGACTAGAGAGGGGACTAGAGGAGAGACAAGGGACTTGAAAAGGAAACTCGAGAGGTGACTTGAGGGAACTCGAGAGGTGACTTGAGAGGTGACTCGAGAGGGGACTTGAGAAGAAACTGGAGAGGGGACTCGAGAGGGAGCTTGAGATGGGACTAGAGTAGGGACTTGAGAAGGGACTAGAGAAGTGACTAAAGGTGAGACTAGAGATGGGACTAGAGGAGGGACTAAATGTGGGACTAGAGAAGGGACTAGGGAAGTGACTAGAGGAGGGACTTGAGAAGGGAATTGAGTTGGGACTAGGGAAGGGACTTGGGAAGGGCCTAGAGGAGGGACTAGAGAAGGGACTCAGGAAGGGACCAGAGGAGGGACTAGAGAGGGGACTAGAGAAGTGACTGGAGGAGGGACTGGAGATGGGACTTGAGAAGGGACTAGGGAAGTGACTAGAGGAGGGACTTGAGATGGAACTCGAGGGGTGACTCGAGAGGGGACTCGAGAGGGAGCTGGAGGGGTGACTTGAGAGGGGACTCGATAAGGAACTCAAGAGGACACTCAAGAGGAGACTTGAGAGGGAACTCGAGAGATGACTTGAGAGGAAACTCGAGAGGTGACTCGAAAGGAGGCTTGAGAGGGGACTCGAGAGGTGACTTGAGAGTGGACACGAGAGGTGACTCGAGAGGGGACTCGAGAGGGAGCTGGAGGGGTGACTTGAGAGGAGACTCGAGAGGCAACTCGAGAGAACACTCGAGAGGAGACTTGAGAGGAAACTCGAGAGGTGACTCGAAAGGAGGCTTGAGAAGGGACTCGAGAGGTGACTTGAGAGTGGACTCGAGAGGTGACTTGAGAGGGGACTCGAGGGGGGACTTGAGACGATCGGTTCGCCAACAGAACATGGGGGGCTGGAGTCGGCCGGAATGCCGACAGGGCACGGGGAGCTGGCGTCGGCCGGTACGCCGACAGGACACGGGGAGCTGGCGTCGGCTGGAGACGAGGGGCTGGAGTCGAAACCATGGCTGCTGGGGCCAGGACTGAGGCTGGAACCATGGCTGCTGGGGCCGGAACCATGGCTGCTGGGGCCGGAACCATGGCTGCTGGGGCCAGAAATGGGGCTGGAACCATGGCTGCTGGGGCCTGTGCTGGAGCCCAAAGCATGGCTTCTGTGGCTAGGGCTGCTAGCCTGGACCTGCGACTCCTTCTCTTAGGAGCCTTTTAGAGGCTCCGTGGACCTCCAAAAGCCAGACGAGTTCCAGAGAACGGCTATGGGACAGGAGCAGGAACTGGGGCAGAAGCAAGGGTTGACTCCAGACGGAACACACCGATGCGTGTGGTGTTATAATGAGAATTGGGAGGCAGGGAGCCAGCATGGCTGGGGCTAGCAGGCAGGGGATAACACACCGAGAGGAAATCCAAAATCCAGCCAGGTAATAATTTCACCAAGCCTGGCTTCTCCGTAGCCATCTGGCGCGCCTCTGCCAGAGCTGCCTCTCGCTGCTGAACCCCGGACGCTCCCCTCCATCGATCAGAGCAGTTAGCCAAAAAAAAGGAAAAATCCAATGATTCCTGCTCAAAAGGATCTGCTGGGTCCATATTTGGTTGGTTCGTACTGTTACGGTGAGTGAAGCAAGCAGGACCCAAATGCAGATAACGCTGAAAAAAGCATTTATTTCAAGGATAAAATTAAAATAACTTGGACAAAACAGAACTCTCACCGGTGAACTCATTCACACACAAAAGACGAACCAACACTGAACACAGGACAAGACAAGACTAAATACAGGGAGGGGTAATCACAAGACGAGAAACAGCCGGGCAGGGGAGGAGAAACACAAAGGCCACAGGTGAACACAATCAGACAACTAGACACACCAGGGAAACTAACGACAGGGGAAAAACACAGGGAAAAGGACCAGACAATATACCCAGAGGAAAACATGACAGGGAGAACAGCAAAACACCCAAAACAAGACATACAAAACGTGACATAACACACTAATCCTGACACATCCGGTTAAATATAGTTTAAAAAAAACGCAATATATATCGCAGGGGAAAAAAATATCGCAATGTCAGTTTTTTTCAATATCGTGCAGCCCTAATACATTTCAATAATCATAAAATCATGGCCATAACCAATAACATCCCATTTCCAATATGAACAAATATTTTTGGTTCATTTATAGTTGTGAGTGTGTCTGTGCTCCTGAATCAGCCTCTCCTGTCTCCCTCCTCTCCCCCCTGCTCCTCTTTGAGGCAGCAGCAAAGACTAGTTTTAGCTCTCAACAAGTTTTAAAAGTATCTTACCTTTTTTCACCTCGTTAACTTTTTATTTTTTATTCATGCATATTTTACTAATCACTACCCTCTCAAATGGAAATATGTGTTTACATAAATGGTGACCAAACCGTTTGAGACCCACTGAGAACTCAGACTAAGTTAACTATCTAAACACTCAGAGTCCTTTACCTCACCTGAGCTGAGGTTATCCCGAGCTTGAATGACACACAGAGACCAATCAAGGGCTTTGATTTATGATCTGTATGACAGTGGCCCTGTCGGCAGGCCACATCATGTGGACAGCCAGTCACCCTGTGTGAGGCAGACCACTTAACAGGCCAGGCCATCGGGAAACCCCCAGCTCCTCCCGATGGCCAGTCCGGGACTGGGTACAGGAGGCGTAGAGCGAGGGATCATTGTCCACAAGTTAATCGATCACAGATGGCGTCGTGGTGACGGACGTATGCAACAAAAAAAACCTATACTGTATTACAAATAATGAACTTTGACTGCAACTGTAAAACAAAGGATACAGGAGGATACAAACAGCTAGCTAATCAGTATACGATGCATGCTACAGTAGCTTAAAACAAGTAGCTGATTATACCTTACAGCTTGTGTTACACTGTATGCAGTAAGCAGCTGTTGTAAATTAAGCTGAATAAAAATGGCTTACCAGGTAACTTGATAGATTATTAGGTTAAAATCCTGTTGTTCCACTGCTATCAAGTGTTCTGCTTCCAGGATGAATGCAGATTGCTCCAAATCAACATGCGGTCTAGCAAAGTCCGGGCAAGTCCAAGCGTGTGTTCAGTTTTGAAACTATACCGTTGAAACTCAATAGATATGAGTTACTCTAACTTAATATATCCCTATAGTTGAGTGAACGCGTAAATCTTTTTTGTTCTTTTTCAGTTTAACCGATTTATTAAAATGAGTTGTAAACTAACTAAAATAAGTTGAGGTAAAAAACGCCGGGTTACGTATTGTAACCCTTGTTATATTAACACAGGCGGAGCCCTCTACTGGACTCTATGGGTACTACCTTATCATGCAAGCATTCACCTACTGAGATTTCTATAGACATAGCCGGCCCCGGGGCGGGCCTACCTGAATGCGTGCACATCTCACTTCCGTATAAAAGGAGGCCTCGCTTCCTGACCACCATCCTACACCACTCTTCAGCGAGCGGTATAGGACAGACAGTGCCCCAAGGTAGAGGGAGCCTGTGTTAATATAACAAGGGTTACAATACGTAACCTGGCGTTATATCTCTCACAGCCCCGATGTATGCACACACTGTCGTCCAGCACACCATTCCACCTCACTGTCCCTGACCCCCTGTAAAAACCGCAACATCAGTGGATGAGAAAAGGCTGACCTGCCATTGAATCCCTCATGACAGGACGAGATGGCTGCTGCATACACTTTACAGTAGAATGAGCAAGTCCTCTGTCCATCAATAACTGTGAAAAGGACAAAATAGAGCCCAACTCACAATATAGGGGCTCTATTTTCCGCTCCTCACACCATCGCTGGAATCCCAGCCACTTTGGCCTGTAACAGGCTGTGGTGGATCCCGCTCTAGCTGCCTGGATAGACTGAATAACGCTGTCAGACAATCCACCCTGTCTCAGCCTGTCCCTCTCAGGAGCCAAGCCTGGAGAGGACGGCCCAGAGTGGGTAACGCCCCGATTGCACCTGCCTCTTGAGACATCGCCCCCCAGAACTGGGGAATCGCCCAGGGCTGGCCCACCTTCATCTGTGTCATCTCTGAGTACCACGGAGCCCCGACGCGATCCGGCGCTACCAGAATGACTGCCAGACGTTCTCGCCTCACTCTCCCCAGGAGGGGGAGAATGAGACGCAGTGGTGGAAAGGAGTAGAGCAGCTTCCTTGGCCATGGCTCGTGTGCAAACGCGTCCACCCCTAAAGGCGGGTCGTCGCTCAGGGCCATGGAGAACCACAGGGCACAGTGGCTGTTGCGCCGGCTGGCGAACAGATCCACTTCCGCCCTCCCGAACTGGGCCCAGATCTGCTTCACCACCTCTGGGTGAAGCGTCCATTCACCTGGCAGGGGGCCGCCCCTCAACATGAGGTCACCTCTGAAGCCCATAACCACAGCCTCTCCGCTGTGGCCAACAAGGTGGCGGAGCGGACTCCGCCTTGCCTGTTGATATAAGCCACTGTGGTGCTGTTGTCGCTCCTGACCAATACATGTGTCCCTTGAATTAGGGGCATGAAATGCTGGAGGACTAACACTACCGCCCTTAGCTCTAGGAGGTTGCTGTGTCGAGACTCTGTTAGAGCCCAGCGCCCACCTATAGCCCTCTTCAGGCAGGTCCCTCCCCATCCTGTTCCCATGAACACTGTGATGTAGGAGGTTACCCGTCCCAGTGGAGACCCCCTCCGAAAGCGCCCGGGAGACCCCCAGAACCGGAGGTTGCCCTCCACTGAGGGGGGGGATGGTCACCAGCCGCCGTTTGTGCCTCTTGGGATCCAAACGCAGGCTGGAGAACCACCTCTGCAGGCGGCGCATATGCAGTAACCCCTGCGGGACCACAATGTGAGCAGCCGTCATGAAACTCAAAGTCTGCATGACAGTTAAAGCTGTCACTGTCGCCCCCTGTCGCAGCCTGTGAACCGCCCGGAGAAGGGACGCACTTCTGCTCCCTGACAGGGTGGCGCGTAGCGCGCCTGCATCGAACACCACTCCCAACTACAACGCCTGTTGGTGAGGTATGGGGGTGCTCTTTTTTCAATTGATCGCAAAGCCTAATTTGGTTAGGTGTGTGATCAATTGTGCTGTGCAAAGCATTGCCTGTTCCCTGGACCCGGCCATGACTATGAGATCGTCTGGGTAAAATAAAAACTCTCATGCCGTGGACGAGCAGCGGTTGAAGCGCAGTGGCCACACATTCACTGAACGTGCGTGGGGATAGGGAGTAGCCGAACTCTGTTGTACTCGTAGGCTATCCCCTGGAAGGCAAAACGCAGACACTTCCTGTGCTCCGGAGCAATTTCCACATGAAAGTATGCGTCTTTCAGGTCGATGGTGGTCAACCAATCGCCCGGTTTGCATTAGCCCCATTAACTGTTTTTATAGTTAACATGTAGAATTTTCTGCAGGCAATGTAGCGATTCGGGCTGCTGCGATTCCCCTGTCTTCATGAGAACCAGGAAGTACATGGAATAAAGACAATTTTCTCTGTGCTGAGGGTGCACAACAGACACAGCCTGTTTCTGCACCAGAGCCTGAATCTCTGCTGAGAGGAAACCAATCTCCTCATGGGAAGACAGATTTCCTTTCGCATGCCCATACAAGGAGGTGGGACGCTGCAAAACTGGAGTGAATAGCCCCGTTTCAGCGTCCTGTCCATCCACTTTGTTAGTACACAGCTGAGTTTCAATTCCCCATAACATTGTGTTAATGGAAAGCCCTCAGCTGTGGGGCCGCAGCTGTGAAGCTGTGATACTCTCTGGGTGACCCGTTACGCCGCAAAACTCCCCGTGAAGGGAAGATTTGCCCATGGAGGGTCGACACAGAAAGGGCCGATTATTTACTGAGGTTCCTGAACGCACCGCCGCACGCTCTTGTGTGAGTGCGGGCTCCGCCATAATGCAGCCTTTACCACTATGGAAAACTGCATTGGAGTCTTTGCTCTAGGCGTAGTGTGTTGTCTGACAGCAATACGCCGGCCATAATGTCCCTGCACCCGCATAGCGCTCTCCTTTAGATAGCACTCCCTGCGGTTCATCCCTCTCATCTGTGCATGCCCACTAGCCACCTCCTTTACAGGAGCTACAGCTAGGGCAGTGAATGGGGAATTTGTACGGTTAACATTGTGTGTAAGTGTAGCATTTGTGAAAACAAAAGACACTCAGATTTGGATACAGATCAACCTCATTCTTATTAGAAAACGTAGTGATCTGTGCATTATACAGGGAGGAGGCGGGATTCGCCCTCTCGTCCCGGGCGGAGAGATGTTCTCCCCCCGCCAGGCCAGTCAGATTCGTGAAGACGGGCAGCCCGTCCCCGTGAGTGCCGGCACGCCGGTTCCACGGGGTGGGCTGAAGAGGTGGAGGGCGCCGCGGGCACGAGATCTCCGTGCCGGCACCTCTCCCTAGTGATGGCAGTTTGACACTGACACATTTTTCGAAATGTGGAGAAGTTGTGAACAAAAAGACAACAATTACTATAAAAACACTTCAATAGTTTAAGGAATAGATAGCCCAGTGGATAGAGCAGGCGGCTAGGATGCGGCGATCTCCTCCTAGCACCTGGTTCAAAGCTCAGAATATACAAACTTTTGATCATTGCTTTTCAACTTTGATACTTTAATAACTGATAAAAGGCCCTCTCCACCCAAAAAAATGTCCAGCACTCTCTAGTCTCTTCTCAATAACCCAATACACACAATTATCAATCTTTAATTGCAAATAGAACATGATATTCAGTCTTAGTGTGTGTGTGCATCGAATATTCAGTTCATTATTTCAAGGCAAAAATACGTTAAACCCACTGCAGCCTTGCACTTCGCCAGGAGAGGTCGCTGTAACTGAAGCTTAGAGAAATGAACCTATTTCCGACACAATTGTCCAAGTGGTTCGATGCTTCATTCAAAGCTTCATTTTGCCATCACTACCTCTCCCTTCGTCTCACCGTCGCGCCGCGCTCCCTCGTCTGCAGAAAAGCCTGTGAAGGGGCGCGCGCTGCGGTGACTCTTCTCTCTACTGAGGTCTTTGAACGCACTGCGGCCCGCCGTCACAATGCCGTCTCTTCGAAACGGACATTATGGGAAAAAGTGGAATTGTGGAGAGATATTACTCTTACTCTGGGATAAATGCACTCGTTCTCACTGAATGCATTTTCCCCACACACACACACATCACTCGAGAACTAGATTTTACAAACGTAAACCACCGTTCCCCTGCAGAGGTCCCTGAACGCACCGCGGCCACTCTCATAAGGGCCGCGCGCCCACGTATTAACGCTGTATTTCCCATTCAACGGTGAAATGCATTAATCGGAGCTATTATACCAGGCAAGGTGTGTTTTCTGACAACAGCACGCCGGCAATAGCGTCTCTTGAACCCGCACAGTGCTTTGACAGCACACGGTTTATTCCACTCACGTGCACACGCCCACCTGCTGGCTCCCTATACTGGGGTTTACAGCAGGGGCGGGGAGTGTAGGACAGTGTTTCTTCCGCTGGGGATGGGCAAGAATCAGCCACGCTGCGATTACTCCTTATCCCGTGAGCAAGGAGATCGATCCATAGAGCCCTTCCGTAAAGACGGGGGCTCCCAGGAGATCAACACGGTCCTCTTTGGAAAAATGCCATGCGACGTGATATCCCAGGGACATCACAAGGCAGGCAGCGGCAGCGGCCAGTGATGAAGTAGGGTCAACCCTATATAATGTGAAGCCACCGGTCCCCGGGGGAACCGGGCCTGGGGCAAGGCTCGTGAACCAAGCTACTTATTCGGCCTTGCGGCCCAATAATCGCTCTAACCTGGTGAGGCGGGGGCATCTCTAGCAATGAGCGAGTAGCCCACACACCCGCCGTCATGATCATCATCCAGGGAGAGTACAGCCCTGGGCGGTGGACTTCCATGGACGCCGGACTCGGAAGGAATGGCTAACGTGAAATGGCACCGCCTCGGCCATATCCTGGTCCCCCAAACACTCGAAGCAGAGGTGGTGGGGATCGGCGCCCGCTATCTTTCTCTTTCTTCCTTTCTCTCAAAAAATACGTCACGGACTCAGTGCTAGTGACGTATGAAGAGTAAAAGATGGTGGTCAGGAGGCGAGGCCTCCTTTTATACGGAAGTGAGATGAGCACGCATTCAGGTGGCCCCGGAGCCGGCTACGTCTATAGAAATCTCAGTAGGTGAATTCTTGCATGTTAAGGTAGTACCCATAGAGTCCAGTAGAGGGCGGAGCCTGTGAGAGATATAACGACATTTTCTATGTTGAAAAAGTATTTTTTTTTAAGTGGAATCTACTAACCCCATGAATCGTTTTTTAGAGTGGCCTGATGATGGAAATAAGCAGATGTGGGAGAAGTACTCAGATCTTGTAATTGAGTAAAAGTAGAAGTACCAGAGTGTAGGAATACTCTGTAACAAGTACGAGTAAAAGTCCTGCATTCAAAATGTTACTTAAAGGTCCCATGTCATGCTTTTCCGGTTATTACCCGTCCCCTTGTGTGTTATGAAGGTTGTTATGCATGTAAACGCTTTGCAAAGTCACAATCCCTCAAAGTACACCCTGGGAGTAAAACTCTAACACAGAAAATACCTGTCTATGCTGCCCCAGATCGCCTCGTTGGAGATTTCTCTTTTTCTTCCTGGGACTAATGGCGCATTTCCACTCCAGCGCGATTTAAGCGTGCCGTGCGAGGCCCGTTTTTAGTTGTGTTTCCACTAGGCGTAGTACCGGCTAGCGGGTACTATTTCACAGTTTTTCTGGCCCCATAACATCGAGGTTCTTAGCGGGCCAACAACCAGGCTGAGTCGGGCTGAGTATGCTAAACTAGAGAGAGAGAGAATCGCTGGCAAGGGAGCTACAACTACAACAAGATGAACATATTTGACCGTGATTTAATTGTAATACACGTTTCAAAATGATGCCGAAGTAACAACACACTGATACCGGTTAGTAAAAACCATGAATTCATGCTTTGACAAGTCTGCAGACAGACGGCAGGCGAAAAACCTTTTAAAATGCGTGTTTTCTGAATGTAGCTCGGCTAAGCTAACGCAGCATATGCTCCGACCGTCCACACTCACAACAACGTCCTACAGACATAAATAAACCAGCGACTGTATTCGCCATGACACAGGCAGTCTGTGGTTTGTACTTGTTTAACTTTTGTCTAGTTTCTGAATAGATATGAGGAGCTGTGAGCTCTGAGTGCTAAGAGCTAACGGCTGTGTTGTTTTTCTGTGGTTCGCATTGAAGATGACGTCACGGCTCCGCCTACACTGCGTTACTATAGCAACACTTCACCCGAATTTGCTCCTGTGGGTATTGTCCACAGTAGATGACCATTACATGTATGATCTGTATGTGTAATGTGTATTTGTAAAGCGCTTTGAGAGTCTTTGATAAAGCGCTATAATAAATATAAGGATTATTATTATTATTATTAAATTGTAATGGAAACGCAGCAAAAAGTGAGCCTGGCCTAACAAGGCCTAACTATACCGTACTAAGCCGAGCGAGGCCCTGCAATGGAAATGCGCCATAAGTGATGTAACGACGACCCAAATGGACCAATCCGTGGAGCTCCTCACACACACACACACACACACACTCTTTTAGCGGCGAAAATGTGACGTGCTAGGGGGGGGGTGATAGTGGAGCCTCGCAGCGCCGCGAAACTGTGGCGCGCATACAATGTAGGTGCGCCGCCTTTTGGGGGTGCGGGGGGAATGCGGGTGCTAGTGGAGCCTCGCAGATGGGGCTGCTGCAGCTCCCTCAGCACCACCCTTACCGTGTCCATTTGCAATGTCTCGCAGCAAGCAGGAAACCACACCAGTAAGCCAGCTCACACTGTCAGCTCCTCGAAGCAGCGAGCCAGTGGGCGAGCTGACCAATCAGAGCACACTGGGCTCACAGGGAGGGGGGGGGGGGCAGGAGCTCCAACAAGGCGTTTAGGACAGAGAGTGATATTCAGTGAATACACATACTACACAGAGATGCTGTATGAGAAACCAATGTGAGTTTGGAACATTGAACAATGTAAATCTATTCTAGTAGACCTCAACAATGGAATTATGATCAGTAGAAATGGCCATGTCATGGGACCTTTAAATAAAAGTATTAGAATAATTGGGAGGGATGAAACCCTCTTTAATGGTCACACATGTAGAGCACACAGCACACACAGTGACATTTGTTCCCTGCTTTTACCCCATCCTAGTACCAGGAGTCTAGTACTAGGAGCAGTATTCTATCTGGCAAAATGGCTCCTTAAATATTATCATCAAAATATAGTTAAAGTAGCAAAAGTAAAAGTATTCATTGTGCAGATTGGTCCATTTCAGAATAATATATATGATATGTTTTATAATTATTGATCATTAAAGGTCCCATGTCATGGCCATTTCTACTGATCATAATTCCATTGTTGAGGTCTACTAAAATATATTTATACTGTGCAATTTTCCAAACTCACATTGGTTTCGCATACAGCATCTCTGTAAAGTATGTGTATTTCCCAAGCGGCAAACTCTGGGGAAGAGCCGGGACACCAATACGGAAGTGCCACACACTGCAGTTCATATATTGGCCGATAGGCGATGACTGCAGAAAGGAGCCATGTCCATAGACCCCCATGTTAAAATGCCAAACTTTACAGCATAAAAAAACATGTTTCTACCCATGGATGCAATAAATATTATTATGAATATAGTTAGATTCCACCTTCATGATTATGGATATGTGAGTGAATTGTTTTCTAACACGACCCTTTTATTTATATTAGGTCTTAAAGTGTTTGCATATATTAGGGCGTGGTCACATTGAGTGACAGCTCTGGCAAGTGACTGCTGCTGCTAGCTTCTCGTCTCTCTGCTAGCAGCTCCGTGAAGCTACAGGGACTCTTCCCGCTCAGTTCATCCAGGGAACACAACTTGACCCCGGCCGTGGTTGTTTGTTCTTCATGCTTATATATCGGACTATTGTGACTCGCTCTGCGGTTAAAACAGACGGTGCATGCATGCGGTTTTGCGGTAAGTGAAATTTGAGTACTTTATTTATGTGTTAATGATTTTAATCAGCTACATAATGAATGTTAAGGCTTGGGTTAGCGAGTGGTAGCTACATTGGTGCTAACGATGCTAATCGTAGTCTCCAAGTTAAAATCACAGACTATATATATAAAGGTTAAAACGAAATAGACAAGTGTTAAGCGTTAAGTGGGATAATACTGTTGAACAAACGGCTTCTGTTTGAGGTTGATAAAATAAGGTCATCCTTGTAACTTAGAGAGATATTTTATTATGTAGGTAGGAACTGTATGCATCGCTAAGGTTAATTTAAATTGGCTATGCTCAAGTATGTAGACAAGCTAATGTCGAAGTAGTGTATGTGAAATCAACCTCACAATAAGATGTGTGTATATTACAATTATTAATGTCATATTTCAAGATGATTACTTAGATATTACAATATGGTTGGTTGAGCTGGAGTTCATTATTGAGCTTACACGTTAACGTCACAGTCATCTGAAGAACGAACCCAAACCTTGTTGTTTTTATTAATTGCATTACCAAATGGATATCAAATAAACAGTAAGCATTGGTAACACAACTTCCAAAGTTACAGTAAAATAAAAAGGACCCTGACTCGGACAATACACAATCCAACATGTTCAACAGAAGAGAATCAGTTATATTGTTTGTACACATGGTACTTTACATATATCTGTTTGTTTAAGGTGTCCAGGTGATGCAGACAGGCTGGACCAGAGAGTGAGAGACAGAACTGGACTTCTCACAGCAGTGAACTTCAGCACAGGTACAAAGACTATTTTTGTCATACTGTACAAAGAATCAAGAAAGATATTGGTTTAAATGATTGAAGTATTGACTTTAATACACTGATATACATTCCATTAAACAATACTAAATACTAGATCACCTACACATCAGTTAAGTTGAGGGGTTTTTCCATGCAAAAAGTTACATTTAGATGTTAACAAGCAATATGATTTTGTCAGCTTTCTAATGTAATGTATTGAAGGCAAAGATATTTAACACATAGTGAGAACTGCTACTATTTATCTCTCAATATTGTCTGTAAAAAACGTGGTAAAAGTGATTATTTCAGTGAGACAACAGAGCAAGCTTCTACAGTTGCACTATGTTTTGTAACAGTTCAATATTATTTTGATAATAACATATATTTCAATGTTGATGAACTTCATACTGTTCATTCATAATCTGATTGTCTTTATAGCTCACTGTTGAAAAAAAAAAAAAGAAATTATTATATATAAACAAAATAATTATATCTACAGCCCCTAAACACACAAGCACACCGCTTTCATAAATAACACACTTGTTCTGCAATAATATGTTTTATGTTTCATTACATTACATTACATTGCATTTAGCTGACACTTTTGTCCAAATCGACTTACAATAAGTACATTCGACCAGGAAGACACAACCTTGAAGAAAACAGAATCATATAAGTACATCAGGTTTCATAGAGCCAAACATTTCAAGTGCTACTCAACTGGCTTTAGGTAAGCCAGTCCTTTATTAGTATAAAAGTGCTTCGTTAATAGTTCTAACGCTCGAAGTGGAGTCGAAAGAGATGAGTTTTCAGTTTGCGCCAGAAGATGTGCAAGCTATCTGCCGTCCTGATGTCAATGGGGAGCTCATTCCACCATCTTGGAGCCAGGACAGCAAACCCACGTGTTTTTGCCGATGGGAACTTGGGTCCCCCTCGCAGTGAGGGCGCAGCGAGTCGTTTGGCTGATGCAGAGCGTAGTGCACGCGCTGGGGTGTACGGTTTAACCATGTCCTGGATGTAGGAAGGGCCAGATCCATTCGCAGCATGGTAAGCAAGTACCAGTGTCTTGAAGTGGATTCTAGCAGTTACCGGAAGCCAGTGAAGGGAGCGGAGGAGCGGAGTGGTGTCGGAAAATGTAGGAAGGTTGAAGACCGTCTTTGTCAGTCTTCGGCTGTCTGACGCTGAAGCTGACGCTCCAGGAAAGAGCTACCCAAAATGGACGCCTGATTGCTCAGTTCTCGCAGCTGTAGAGCCACGGCCCTCTAATTAGTTAACTATCTACAGCTGATGGGCGACAATAGACTGGCCCTGCCTATATTAATGCAGGCTTGAGTGCTGAGACCTGTAAAGCAGGTTTCGCCTGAGCAGATCTGAGATTTAAAATCTCTCAAACGCGATTTAGCCGTTTAAGCTACAATAACAATTTATACAGAGTCGAATAAATGAAACAGAGAAGTCTAATTAAACAAGAATATAACTTACAGTGGTTGCTGCGTCAATAGGTAATGTCGTCACCGGGTCCAGATGCACACTGAGTTCATCAGATTTTAAATGCAGTATTTAAATGCTTTTTAAGGTAAAAAATGACTGAGTCACGCGGTTGTACTTCACGCTATCAATAGACTGGCCCTGCCTATATTAATGCAGGCTTGAGTGCTGAGACCTGTGAAGCATGTTTCGCCTGAGCAGATCTGAGATTTAAAATCTCTCAAAAGCGATTTAGCCGTTTAAGCTACAATAACAATTATACAGAGTCGAATAAATGAAACAGAGAAGTCTAATTAAACAAGAATATAACTTACAGTGGTTGCTGCAACAATAGGTAATGTCGTCACCGGGTCCAGATGCACACTGAGTTCATCAGATTTTAAATGCAGTATTTAAATGCTTTTTAAGGTAAAACATGACTGAGTCACGCGGTTGTACTTCACGCTATCAATAGACTGGCCCTGCCTATATTAATGCAGGCTTGAGTGCTGAGAGCTGTAAAGCAGGTTTCGCCTGAGCAGATCTGAGATTTAAAATCTCTCAAACGCGATTTAGCCGTTTACGCTACAATAACAATTTATACAGAGTCGAATAAATGAAACAGAGAAGTCTAATTAAACAAGAATATAACTTACAGTGGTTGCTGCGTCAATAGGTAATGTCGTCACCGGGTCGTTTCCTGTCATTTTTGTTAGGAAAGGACATGCCTGAAAGACACAACATTTTCTCCTTCTCTGAGGGTCAAGAAGAACATCCAAGAGGAACATTAAAAGCTGATTTTATGAGATTTTAAGACCAGTACAGGACATTCACTAAGAAACTACTTTTATTGTAAAAACAGTCAGCTGATCGAATGCAGCTATTTCCACATCTACACTCCATCAGCTGATTATTTCTATTTGCCTCACTTTATGAGCTTCACATCATCTGTGCCTTGTACCGCAGAGTTTGCAACGTCACAAATACATGGGGTCAATCTTCAGTCAGATGTGAATGTGTATTATAACACTTTCAGTAAGAATCAGGGATGCAAACACAGGTATGGTGAAAAAAGAGAGAACTATTCGAAGCAGAAAAAAAACAGCGTAATATACCATCTGACAAAGGCCTGTGCTATAAGGCTTCAATTAGCTGGCTATTCTTTATAATATACTCAGATCAAGTATATATTTTTATTATTATTTACAGCAGGGGTGGGGACCTTTTTCCTTTCAATTTTTACAACATCCTCCGAGGGCCGTACAAATGATTGAACTCAACCTCTGCTTAAAAAAACTAAAATCACAGCCCATTCATTTGGCCTTTCTTTCATGCTGTGCAAAGAAAAAGCGGATATCTTACCATGACTCGTGCATGCATGCACGTGCACGGTTGTGGCATGACCATCAAAACAGAAAGATATGGACACAAGATGTGTGCACTGTGCAAATGTATTTAGTTTCCTATCCATGTGAACATGATTTAAGTGGGGAGTGGTCCTAACATCCTCTAGGGGAAGATTTGTTTTTTAAATATTGAAGTTAAAAGCATCAATCTGGTGCACTTTGAGAGCAACATTAAGAGATCTATGGATACATCTCAACACCCATATGAAACCGAACTGTAAGCAGATTCTGCTTTTTGGATATTTTACAAATCACTCGCCTTTAATAAAAAATAAACAAGAATAGAAAGAAAATAAAATAGAAAATATACGTGTTGAAATAGAAAATATACATGTAGATATTATATATGCAAATATATATGACATAGGGAATATGGAATATTAAATATTGAACAGATTATATATGTGTAAAATGTACAGCGAGGTTTTATTCCAAGAGAAACTATGGAGCAGAGAGTTCTCTTCCAGCCAGAGGTGATTTGTTGTACAGACTTATTGCAGTGGGCAGGAATGTGTTCCTGTATCGGTCCTTGTGACAGCGGAGCTGCAGCAGTCTGTTGGAGAAGGAGCTCCGTTGACTGTCCAGCTGCAGGTGGAGAGGATGGGTGGGGTTATCCATCATGGACAACAGTCTGTTGAGTGTCCTCCTCTCCACCACAGCTTCAAAGGGGTCCAGCTTGATGCCGATGACAGACCCAGCTTTCCTGATCAGTTTATTGATCCTCCTGGTGGCACCGGCTCTTATGCCCCCCCCCCAGCAGACCGCAGCAAAGAAGAGTGCACTGGCCACAACAGACTGGTAGAAGATCTCCAGCATCTAGCTGCACACGTGGAAGGATCTCAGCTTCCTCAGAAAATATAGTCTGCTCATCCCCTTCTTGTACACAGTGTTGATCCTCCAGTTCAGCCCATTGTCTAATGGCGCATTTCCACTGCAGCGGGTAGCCCCGTTTAAGCGTCCTTAACCGTCCTCAAGCGGCCAGGCCAGTTTTTGGTGGCCTTTCCATATAGCCTAGCACCGGCTAGCGGGTACTTTTTCCCTCTTTTTCCGGCCCCATAAAATCGTGGTTCTATCAGGCCAGGGCCAGGGCTGAACTAGTGACGTCAACACTCTCGACTGCTGATTGGTCAGAGAGAATCGTCACAAGATCGCGCGTGAGATCATCCCTAGCGTCGCATATATATCTAGAAGCAAGCTTGCAGCATTTTTATAAACAGCATTTTGTAAACGGACGAGCTACAAAAATGGCAACGTCGAAGAAAAGCACACCGTGGTCGACCGAGGAGGTGACGACGTTCCTTCATCTCATTGGGGATGATCAAATCCAGCAGGAGCTCCACGGAACAACGCGAAATGTGAAAGTGTTCCAGGATGTCTCTGCCCAGATGTCCGAACGCGGATTGTCGAGGACTTTCCTGCAGTGTAGGGAAAAACTCAAAAAGATGAAGAGTGAATATCGCCAAGTAAAGGACAACAATAACACGAGTGGTGCGGGTAGGAAACAATGGAAGTGGTTCGACTTGTTGGACCAGATTTACGGCCATAGACCGGCCAACGTTGGGAGGGAGGGAGGCCTGGACTCTGCAACGGCTTTACTGGAGTCCCTGCAAGGTACGCTCACTTCTAACAAATAAGTCTATTTTAATCCTTACATTAATGTTCGACAACCCATGCTTTTATGGAGCCCCGAAGAGCTACATAGCTAGCTAAGGCAGATAGCCTTAGCTAGAGCTATTGTTTGCTAACACCATATGTGCCATTGTTTACGTTCAGTTTTTCTTTTCTATAGTTGTTGTTGTTATTTAGTATTGTGCTGCAGTAGTCTATTGTTTGCTAACACCATATGTGCCATTGTTTACGTTCAGTTTTTCTTTTCTATAGTTGTTGTTGCTATTTAGTATTGTGCTGCAGTAGTTTGTGGAATTAACAAGTCATTTTGCTGTTCTAGATGATTACATTGGGACTTGTGAGGAGGAACATTCCCGAACAACGGGTGATGGCAGTGTTCCCTCCACATCGTCATTGAATCCAGAACGGACCCCAGCCGAAGACCCTAACCCGACTCAACCACCAACACCGAGTGCCATCACGACACCGCAGCGTGTGGTTCTAGGTAAGAAATAGAAATGGCAAAACGACTGGAATTGTGTTTTGTTTTTTTAAACCTTGGATCATCCATCATCAGTAATTAAAATAAGCTATACCACTGTGTGGAAATGCTCTGTTACAAGTAAAGTCTTAGCTAGTAAGCAGCTAGTACAGTTGTGTGTGACATCCAATCATATACATATATTTATATTCATTATCAACAGGCTGGACATAATGTAATTCACTTTCACAATCATTGTAAACATCTAGGGCCAGAACTTTCTTTAGTTCACCTTACTGTTGTTCTGTTTATACATGTTATTCTTATATCCTTGTGTGACCTGTACCTGTCCTGTGTTTTTTCCTTATTGCTAATTATTATCTTATTGTCACCCAGGCAAGAGGAAACGAGGAGGAGAGGATCGGGCCCAGCAGGAACGGCACCATGAACAGCACATGGCCCAGCAGGAACGGCACTTGGACTGGGCCAAAGCGTCTGCTGAGCGGAGATGGGAGTTGGATGCGGCCTTGAGAAGGGAGGAGGCCGCTTAAGCAGAGACCTTCAACCTAGCCTTCCTGCGCACTCTTGGCGAGGTGCTAGGGGGACTGGGCAGCCGACGTGGCCCGTCTCTTCCGTGATACTTCAAATAACCTTAATAGTTATTGTACATATTATATATTTTTTATCTAGTTAATTTTTAAATGCAACATTTGTACTTTCTTGTTTATTTATTTTCTTTAAAATGAGCATTTTATTTTTATTTTTACAATGCCATGTATGTTTATGCTGGCTGCAATACAGTTTTACATTTTTTATTTGTATTGTTTAATGGCATGCATTTTTGATACCATTTTTTTTTTGTATTTTTATACTGCCATCAATGCCATGTTGATAATGAATTGCACCCAACAGAAAAAAATCAGATTCACATAATCTTGATTTAGAAAAGATATAAACATACATGAATTTATAAAGCAATAACAAACACCATCAGTTAGGAAAAAGCCCATAAGATAAGTTAGTTTTAAGAGATTTAAAGCAAGAATTTGAGTTTGCTAGCTTGAGGTCCTCCTCTAAAACATTATTACATGTTTATTTTGTAATAGTATTAAGAATACATGATAAATACATAATACATGTAGTAGAAATTGCTCAATTGTAATACCCTCGTTCTACTAGACTCAAACACATTCCTTATATATTTCAAAGACGAGAGAACAAAAGAAACCAATAACCCATTCAAGCAAGCTTTTAACATGTCTAGAAGAAAGATTGAGGTTATATTTAAATATATTATTTTATGTTGTGGATACTTTAGCCTCCATCCATGTTTACAATTGTCCACACTATTTTACACTTGCATTTATGAATATAGTTTTGCTGTGTTTTACACTTTAGTATTTATGGTTATAGTTAGCTTTGATATTCGCTTAATTGATTAGAAAGATTTTCTTTTCATGATCTGATATTTCCTCAAATGTTCTTATTATGGGGCACTGGTGCTTGAAATTCAAATATTTACTAAATATTCAATTCAGATAACAACATTTGTTTAAAACATTTGACAAACACATGTATATGAAAAAAAAAAGATGTATTTATGTTCAATACAATGAATACAATACAATGCATATTTAGGTATTCAGGTAGCGCATCAAACCCTCTCTGATGTCAGTGCCCTCCTCCTCTGCACCTTGAGCCACTGCTACCCCAGGCTCTGCTGCTGCTGGTGCATTCCACCCATCATCATAGTCCTCTCCATGACTCTCGCAGAGGTTATGCAGAGCACAGCATGTTAACAAGCCACACACCAAGAAACAAGTAAACGATCGCTTCCACATCCTCCATTGTTGTGTGTGTTTTGTGAGTTGTGTCGCATTGAAGATGACGCCACTGCAGTTTTACCCAGCGTCGCTCCGCCCAAAAAGCCCGCCAAAAAGCCGATCGCCCCGCCTACACTGCGTTGCTACCCCAGGTCCTAAACTCTAATGGAAATGCGCCACGGCCTCGGACGGCCAGCGAGGCAGCCCGAGGCCTGAGCGAGGACGCTTAGGGACGCTTAAACGGGGCTACCCCGCTGCAGTGGAAATGCACCATAAGTGCACTCCCAGGTACTTGTAGTCCTCCACAGCAGCCACATCCTCTCCCAGAATGCGGCTGTTGTGCCAGACGGCAGCAGACAGAACAGTTTGTGGCTGGGGTGATGGGGGTCTTTTATAATCCTGAGGGCTTTCTTTAAGGTTAACCTGGTATTTTTACTCCACTACATTTATTTTAGTTACTTTACAGATTCTGATTAATGATGTGAAATATAAACAACCCTTAAATCAGTGTTACACCTGAGTACAATTCAGGGAAGGTCAAGTGCCAACAATCAGGAGAGATATTTGATAGTTGGTGCTTGAGAAGACTAAATATGTATCTGCAGATCTCTATAAAGTATATTAGACAGGGTCAATTTTCACAAAATCACAACCCCGAAGGCATTTTGTGTTTATTTATGCTATACAACATTTCTAGGGGTATTAAGGGGTGCTGAATCAAAATCTGCTGTATATGAAGCTCAAAAATGTCCCAAAATGCCTCAACATTTTGAAATCCAACATGGCCGCCACCACCAGCCTGAAATCTATTTTAAGTATATCTTTTTGACTAAACAAAGTACAAACTTGAATTAAATGTGCTTTTGTAAGTTCTCCTACATGGGAAATCTGATGCCATATTCAGATTTGAGATGTAATAAACTGCTTAGATCTCATATATTGCAAAAATAGTAGTTTTTAACTAATAATTACTCAGCTATTATTATTATTATCAGGCTACTTTGACTTACGTTGTATATTGTTTTGAGGTTAAATGTTTCAAATGTGCTGTGATGGAACCTTTGCCTTCCCCACTATTGCCCCCCCACCCACAAAACAAAAAACAAAACAAAAAGAGGAATCACAGAGCGCCCATTCAGCGGTGTATTAGCAGAAGACTGTTTCACACAGTCATCTGAACAATGTCCCGCAGCACAGAAAGCACAAGTTACAGACATGGCCCTCTTCATGTCCAGGACATCTAAAAAGCCAATGCCTTCCTGGATATTGTACAATCAAAAGGCAAGCACAGTCAACCCAGAGAAAACTACAGTAGGCTACCTACCTATCATCCAGGCTCCTGCATCTGAACTCGATACACTGAACACAGTTGTCAAGCGAATGCTTCATATCTTCATATCAATGGAACAACAGCATGTAATTCTGACAGTAGACGAGGCACTTTATCCGAAGTTGCTAGAACTGAAGTGGTCAGTAGAAGAATACAAGGACGTGCTTATCCCTTGCCTTGGAGGCCTTCACATTGCCATGAACTTCCTGGGTGTGATAGGACAACACATGGTTGATTCTGGCCTGAGCGAGCTATGGGTCAAGTGTGATCTACTGGGAGCAAATGCTGCTCAGCATGTCATGGCAGGAAAGTGGTATGCACGTGCCATAAGGACCCACAAACTTACCCTACAGGCTCTTTGGCAGCTACTGCTCCCACGGCTTTACACATATCTGGATGAGGTTGATGTTACACTGAGAGCTGAACTCTCAGATATCTGCCAATCCGTAGATGCTGACCACATCGCGCAGATGGTCGACAAACTGACTAGAGACAGATTCCAGCAGCCCATGAAAGAGTTTGCTGCATCGCTTGCAGTTGATGACCCGAATGCCGCATTCTGGTGGGACTACATGTCTATGGTCATTATCGTACTCTGCTTCACAAGAGTGCAACGTGATGGATTGTGGGATCTCCACCTGTATGCTTTCAAACGTATATGCTGCCCTTCTTCTTCAGGTATATAAACAACGCCAGATGGGGTACTGTGTACCTGGCTGAGATGTCTGCTCTCCCACCAGAAATCCTCCTCGAGTTTCAGAAAGGCAACTTCTTGGTGAAACGCAGTGATCGACGCTTCAATCAGGTTTCAGCGGATCAAAGTAATGAGTGGCTAAACGCTACAGGAAAAAAGCAGTGGTTTAGTGGGCATCACCAGGATAGCAACATCCCTCAGTAGATGGACATTGTCGTATAATCTGAGAACAGTCATAGCTTCTCAGACAAAAGTAATGCTGAGACTGACAACAGATGATGAAGACGATGAGTACACTACACACACACTGAGTGCACAAAGAGTAGAATGGAGAGAGACGACAGGGATGAAAGCAAAATATGTGTATTATTGAAAGAGCACTGTGTGTTTCAAGATGGTGGGGACACACTCCAGAACTATAGGTTACTAACGTAACCCCAGTTCTCAGAGTAACATGAAGTGAGATGTCTCACTATAGGATACGCCTCCCCGCGAATGCCTCAGAAGCATCAATCTCATTACGCCAATCCTGATTGGCTGGTGATCTTGACGACCACGTCAGGGAATCCGACCACCTTTTAAGTAGCTTGCGCTACGACGCAGCGTCATTCAAAATAAGCACCTCTTCGCGCTTCGCCTCAGCAAGAAGGGCCGTCTGGTGAGACATCTCACTTCATGTTACTCTGAGAACTGGGGTTACGTTAGTAACCTATAGTTCTCATTCATAACACTCCGTTCGATGTCTCACTATGGGATATTGAGACTCCCGTATTGCTAGACATGCTTATCTCGAAAATCACCAAAAATCAGTACTCAACAGGTAGAAAACCCTGTCCCAACACGGACAGAGGAGCAGAGACATCCAATCTGTAAAAAACGGACAAAAGTGAGCGGTGAAGACCAGCTCGCTGCTGCACAAATGTCCTGGATGGAAACACCCCTGAACAAAGCCGAGGACGTAGCCAGGCCACGAGTAGAATGAGCATGCAGGCCCGTTGGTGCCTGCAAACCCTGACTCGTATAAGCCAGAGCAATCGCTTCCACAATCCAGTGGGAGAGCCGTTGCCTGGTAACGGGCTTGCCCTTATGAGGGCTAGCCCAGGATACAAAGAGTTGGTCATTGCAACGAAACTCTTTTGACCTGTCCATATAGGTGCGCAAAGCACGAACTGGGCACAGCAAATTCGGCCGCTGTTCTCTCGAAGAACACAACGGTGAAGGAAATGCCGCAAGGTCAATGGGGGTACATGAGCCAACCACCTTGGGCACAAAAGCAGGGTTGGGCTTCAGCAACACTCTCGTTTGCCCCGGGGCAAACTGAGTATATGAAGGATGTACAGAGAGCGCATGAATGTCAGTGACTCGCTTGGCAGATGCCAGGGCCAGCAACAACACTGTCTTCAGTGACAGGTGTTTCATGTCAGCTTCTTCCAGGGGTTCAAATGGAGGTCGAGTGAGCCCATCTAAAACCACTGCCAAGTCCCATAAGGGCACCAGTGACCTGGAAACAGGGAGGAGCCTGCGAGCCCCTTTCATAAAACGGCAGACCAAGGGATGTTGGCTAGCCGTCTTTCCCTCAAAACCCACGTGGCATGCAGCAATAGCAGCCAGGTACACTTTAATCGTAGAGAAAGCTCTGTGTTTATCAATCAAGTCCTGTAGAAATGACAAAATCATACCGACAAGACATTGAAAAGAGACATGTCCCTTTTGGAGGCACCACTCCTCAAACACCCTCCACTTACAGTCATAGAGGGACCTGGTGGAGGAAGCCCTTGCACTCTGAATAGTGTTTATCACCTTCTGAGGGAGCCCCACTGTATTCAAAATATACCACTCACGGGCCAGGCCCATAGTGCCAAGCGCTCTGGGTGTGGGTGAAAAATCGTCCCCCCCGCCTGAGACAGTATGTCCCTGCGTAACGGGAGCTGCCACGGCTGTCCGCACAGCAGCTGATATATCTCCGCCAGCCAGTACATTGCAGGCCAGTGCGGAGCTATTAGGATCAGTGTGTGGCGATGTATTAGAGCCAGGGGTGGGAACGCGTACAGAAGGACCGGAGGCCAAACGTGCGCGAGCGCGTCCACGCCTAACGGTGCGTTTAGACCGCGCATTGAAAAGAACAGCTGACACTGAGCGTTTTCTTTTGACGCAAACAGATCTACCGCGGCTCGGCCGTAACGTATCCACAACTGACTCACAATTGTTGGATGTAGAGTCCAGTCTGCATATAGTGGTGCACCTCTGGACAACAGATCCGCTCCGAGGTTCATCACCCCCGGTACGTGCGTCGCTCTCAGAGAAAGCAGACGGCCGCAGCTCCATAGTATCAGTTTGTGTGCCAGCATGTGTAACCGGAGAGATCGCAAACCCCCTTGACGGTTCATATACGATATTGTGGTCGTGTTGTCTGTCCTCACGAGGACATGATGTCCTCTGAGAAAAGGCAGAAAGCGTTTCAGGGTGAGAAACACCGCTAAAAGCTCCAGATAGTATATATGTGACCGTTGAAGATCTCTGCTCCAGAGACCCCTCACAGGTCGACCTTCGTATATACCCCCCCAGCCCGTCAGACATGCGTCTGTGATGACCACTTTCCGTGATAGGACAGCACCCATAGGCACGCCCCGTACTAGAAAAACCGGGTGCAGCCAGTGGCGCAGTGCCATTACGCATTCCACAGTGACCATCACTCTCCGTGCGCCATGACGCACGGGGTCCAGTCTGAGGGCAGCTACCTCAGTACATTTGCACACATCTTGTGTCCATATCTTTCTGTTTTGGTGGTCATGCCACAACCGTGCACAGACAATGTGCAATGCATGCATGCGCACGTGCATGCGTGAGTCATGGTAAAATATCTGGATTAAGAGGTTGCTTTTTCTTTGCACAGCATGAAAGAAAGGCGAAATGAATGGGCTGTGATTTTAGTATTTTTAAGCAGAGGTCAATAATTTGTACGGCCCTCGGAGGATATTGTAAAAATTGAAATGGCCCTTGAGAGGAAAAAGGTTCCCCACCCCTGGTCTAAAGTCAAGGATCTTGGTACTTAGTTTTAATGATACAGTCTGGTTATTATGCTGTTTGGAGGAGGCCTCACAGGTAAGAGCACTAACTAGCTACCATCACATGCACCTTAGCTTGACTTAAATGTATTAAACGTATAGTTAAGTGATATAAAAATATAAATAACTAATGTCATGCAAACATATTAATATTTGCTTGATTCCAGTGTTGAATTTAGCACAATTGCATACAAACGTTAAGGGGTTTTAAGATTCTGAACTATTATGCTAAAAACTCAATAACTTAGATTATTATTTATAGTTTTGCTGAATAGTTTCATGTCCGCTTACCTTAGAAACGTAAAATGCGACGGCAGTGTGCCGATGGGGAGCATGTTAGCTTAGCTTGGTAGCTTCAGCTAGCTCTGGAACTTCCAGCTCGGTGGTAGGAGGTCCCGCCTCTTTGCCCTTATTTGGAGCAGGTGGGAGTTGAACTCTGACGTCACTGTCGAGCCGTTAGTGGCCGACTCCGCCTACTAAGGGCTTCTCGGCAACTCTGCAGAATCCTATGGGTAACGTCACGGACCCTACGTCCATTTATATATACAGTCTATGGTATTCACCGGTATTCACTCTCTGTCCTAAACGGCTTGTTGGAGCTCCTGCCCCCTCCCTGTGAGCCCAGTATGCTCTGATTGGTCGCGAGGTAAGAGGCTCGTTGCTGCTCGCAGCTGCTGCGGGCTGCTGCGAGGAGCAGACAGGCTTTCAACAAGCGAAACTCATCCTGAGCACACAAACACTCACAGCCGAAGTAAAAACAATAAGTGTGGCTTGATATTGAGTAAGAAAAAGGTTTATAACGCTGTGAGCATGGGTCTGCGGAGAGCATGGGTCTGCGGAGAGCATGAGTCTGCGGAGAGCATTTCTCCGCGATCCCAACGTAGTAGCCCGAAAAACGTGGTAGATACCTTGTTTGTTTTAAACATCATAAATACACAAACAACAATGAATACTCAGGTTGTGTACCCGAATCTCCCGCTGGTCCAAACAAAGTAGGGACAGCATCGTTCTTCAGTGCCCTACGCTGTGCATATCTGGCATGAATCGCTGAAAGGTTTTGGGAAGCTTTGTTTCGTGAAAGGCTGGCAGAGGGTGTGGCCTCTGGGTATCCCCACGTCAGAGTTCCCAGGAAGTAAACAATGGAAAATGAGAAATCTCCAACGAGGCGTTTTGGGGAGGTCTTTTCTGTGTTAGAGTTGTACTCACTACAGGGTGTACTTTGAGGGTTTGTGACTCTGCAGACCGTTTACATGCATACAAACCTTCATAACACACAAGGGGACGGGTACTAACCATAAAAGCGTGAAATGGGACCTTTAAAGTGTTATCAATGCTGGTAAAGGTGCTGCTAGTTGTAATGACTTTGTATACTGCAGGGTAGCTTGTGAATTTACTCCAGGTGTAACTAAAGTCTGATTTAAGACTTGATTATATTTCACATCATTCATCCAAATCTGTAAAGTATTTAAAGGTATGAAAGAAATGTAGTGGAGTTAAAGTACACCATTTACCTCTGAACTGTAGTGAAGTAGAAGTAAAGGATAGCATTAAATGGAAACACTCAAGTAAAGTACAAGTATCTCAACATTTGACTTAAGTGCAGTACTTGAGTAAATGTACTTAGTTACTTCCCACCTTTGGAATTAAGAGGACATGGTTGATGGATACACTGGTGAGGTGTTCTGCATAGGACGGCTAAGAAAAAGTTTTGAAAAATGTTTAATGAAGAGAGCATGTTTCTGATATAGAACTAAGGGGCAGCAGAAGTATTAGCAGAGAGGAAGCTGGCACAGTGGATGGAACGAGGCCAAAGACGAAGTGAAATATCCTCGTTCAGCTTGTCGTGACACGATTGTTTGTGCAGGTCCCTGCACAGTGATTTATCTGGCTCCGTGTAACAGTCACCAACTGCCTGGGGTCACCATTTATCTTTCAGCTTCAACGACATGTTCATTTCTCAACTGGAGTCACCATTAATCTCTATAACTTTTCATTTTTAATCAATCAATCAATCAATGTTTATTTATATAGGCCTATATCACAAATGTTACACAACCCCACAGTTTAAAGGGGAAAATGGGAGAAACCTCAGGGAGAGCAACAGAGGAGGGATCCCTCTCCCAGGACGGACAGACGTGCAATAGATGCCGTGTGTAAATCGAAGAGATAATACATTTTACAGCGTAGGTAGACCAAATGTTTGGAAATACATGTGTCTATAATCAGAAGATTTAATCATCCGTTTATAACTCCTATCAGGGCTCAAACTATTTCCTGGCTCTTT
Source organism: Gymnodraco acuticeps (assembly GCF_902827175.1). Lineage (NCBI taxonomy): Eukaryota > Metazoa > Chordata > Actinopteri > Perciformes > Bathydraconidae > Gymnodraco > Gymnodraco acuticeps. The sequence continues at coordinate 493,694 of NW_022991168.1, read as the reverse complement.
AGAAAAAGACCGCTCAGAACGCTCTGGGGGGCCAAACGGCTCCGTGTGTACGCCCTATACATCATAGCCCCTTCTCTCCCCAACTCCTGCTCACCCCCGCGTCACCCGCGTCATTGCTGTTGTGTTTCGCCAACAACAACAACAACAACAGTGTTTCGAGCCAGGTCCCGGTATCTCATAGGACAGTGCACCCAGCAGGAGCCTCCAGCAGACCCCCCCCCCCCCCCCCCGCACGGTTCCCTCGTCCCTTGGGAGAGGCGGAGAGGTGGGTGTTTTTCATCTGCAAGGAGAACGTCCTGCTCTGGAGCCAGGCTCCGAGTTAGTGGCAGTGAGTGCGGTGCACCTGCCTTTTACAGCAGGAGCACACCCTCGCCTTGGGGAGGGAGAAAAAGAGAAACAGAGGCCGCCGAAACAGCCAGAGCCCTGCCTCTCCCCACCTCTGCTGCTCATCCCCGCGTCAAATCTACAGCTCCTCTACCACATCCATCAGCTACAAGTGGACATGGAGAACAAGTGGACATGGAGAACTACATGAATGTTGCTAAATCCACCGCGGAGAATAAACAGAAGGGCAACCATGGCAACCATGCTCGGGAGGTCTTATTAGCTGCTTTTGGTGTATTCTGTGGCGGATGTACAGCGCCACTTACAGGCCCGGCATATGTACTACAGCATCTCCAGCGGGTTGAGCGGTCTCGTGTGGACCAGCCCTGACAACAGAGAACTACCTGTGTCCTTATAAAACATCCTGATGGCAACTACATAACCATGGCAGCACCCCAATTCCAATGTTGGAAGGTGTGGATGTAGGGGGCACAGATAGTGATAGATAATCACAACATCTTGAACACAGCTTGATTTGTTTGTATTATGTAGCAAGGGTATACGTGCAATTCAACACTAAAGAGTCCAGTATTAGGTGAAACAAGGCTGTGAACATCTAGTGATTATGGACCTCATTTACATTAGCCGCTTTCACACCAAGTACTTTGCCATACTTAGTTCCCAGTACTTAGTCCCGCCGAACTCTTTAGTCCCGCAACTGTCCTAGTAAATCGCGTTCAAACAAAAGACAGAAAAAGACAAGACAAAATACAACACAGACAGATCTTGACACAGATAGTATGATTAGAAAAGGACCGAGTGGAAAGGGTTGGATTTATTTAACCTCAGTGTGCTAGAATTTCTATAGGTAATGCGTCCCGAGACCTGGACTCTCTCTCTGCCTGTCAGACGGCTAAGACCCCGATCCGCCTGAGCAAACAAAGACATATCCCAAGCAGGAGACTGCTCCTTCTCAATAGACCAGACAGAGAACCAGAGCTGAACCAACAACAAAAACTGCATCCAGAACAATCTCCACCTGTGGCAGCCAGAACCAAAGCTCCATAAAGCAGCAGAGAGACTGTAAAGGAGGAGATTAAATGCAAAGCAGTACAAGAACAGTGGCATGATGGGGGCTGCAGATGTAACTGGGCAGAGGGCTGCCTCAAAGAGTTACAGCGAATGGATTCGAGAGCTGATGGACAAAGGGGGAGGAGACAGAATCAGAGCAGTTGGTCGAGCAGAATGTGAGTAGGCCGGGGTCACGGCTCGAGATAAACCAGAGGGGAATCGGAATGAGTGAGTTTGCACATAAACACACTTATTCAAATAAAAAGAACCAATTTTAAAGAAATTGAATTGACTTGATAAATAAGTGAAGATAAAAAGTTGTATTACCCATGAATTAATTACATTACATTACATTACATTGCATTTAGCTGACGCTTTTATCCAAAGCGACTTACAATAAGTGCGTTCGACCAACAAAATACAACTTGAAGAAAACAGAATCATAGAGCAAAAACATTTCAAGTGCTACTCAACTGGCTTTAGATAAGCCAGTCCTTTATTAGTATAAAAATGCTTCGTTAATAGTTCTATCGCTCGAAGTGGAGTCGAAAGAGATGAGTTTTCAGTTTGCACCGGAAGATGTGCAAGCTATCTGCCGTCCTGATGTCAATGGGGAGCTCATTCCAACATCTTGGAGCCAGGATAGCAAACCCACGTGTTTTCGCCGATGGGAACTTGGGTTCCCCTCGCAGCGAGGGCGCAGCGAGGGCGCAGCGAGTCGTTTGGCTGATGCAGAGCGTAGTGCACGCGCTGGGGTGTACGGTTTAACCATGTCCTGGATGTAGGAAGGGCCAGATCCATTCGCAGCATGGTAAGCAAGTACCAGTGTCTTGAAGTGGATTCTAGCAGTTACCGGAAGCCAGTGAAGGGAGCAGAGGAGCGGAGTAGTGTGGGAACATTTAGGAAGGTTGAAGACCAGACGAGCCGCTGCATTCTGGATGAGCTGCAGAGGTCGGATGGCACATGCAGGTAGACCAGCCAGGAGGGAGTTGCAGTAGTCTAGGCGTGAGATGACGAGAGCCTGGACCAGAACCTGAGTCGCTTTCTGTGTCAGCTGGGGACGTATCCTCCTGATGTTGTAAAGCGTGTATCTGCAGCAACGGGTTGTAGCAGCGATGTTTGCAGTGAAGGACAGGTTGTTATCTAGGGTCACACCCAGATTCCTTGCAGTCTGAGTCGGGGAAACAACTGAGGTGCCGATGTTGATTGTTAGGTCAAGAGTGGGACAATCCTTTCCCGGAAGGAAGAGCAGTTCAGTCTTGTCAAGGTTGAGCTTGAGGTGATGAGCAGACATCCACTGAGAGATGTCAGCTTGACAAGCAGTTCCAAACCACAGCGTGAACATATGAATGTAAAAAAAGTCACTTGAAAATAAGTGTTCACAATGTTTATATGCAATTATGCATATATTATTATTATTATTTATTTGCCAAGTGCATGTGTACATAGTATTTTAATTTCCAAAAAAAGATAGTTGAAACTGCTATTGACATGTGCAGAAAATGACCCTATATCTAGTTTTCGTATATATATATATGCATTTATTGTTTTCCTGCCCTAACTTTTATTTAATTTGTTCTCCTTTTTTCTTTATTTCTTTGTATTCCTTCATTTCTATACGTGTTTGACGCAATAATGCCGCTGTATTAGGATGATGCACGGGAGGGATACTTTCCACAAGCTATGCTTCAGCCCTCCCGCTTCTACTAATTTTGTTCATCTTTGTGTGTATGAATTACACTTTTTTTGTTTTTCGGATGAATAAAAAAAAAAAAAAACTTTCAGCTTGGGGGCCCCCTAGTGGTCGCGGGGGCCCTATGCCCCCGCATAGTCCGCATATAGGAAGAAACGGCCCTGATATGAACTCAGGGCCGGCCCGTAGCTCTGGCGTAATAGATGTTCGCCTAGGGCGCCAGATCTGTGGAGGCGCTGCGCTGGCAGCTCTGGGAGGGAAAAAAACATTTTTGACCGTTGGGGCTCATCCTAATTTTCGGCCTTGATGTAACAATATTCACAATTAAGTAAATGTAACACCCTTTTCACCCCGGTTACACGTTTCATTTGCCCTGTACGATGGGCGCTGTAAGTGATGAAAATGGGGGATGTTGGCTTATCTGGCGCCCGCAGCTCACAGCCAAAGTGCGAGTGAGCGTGGGAGAGAGGGACGGTGTGTCCACACAGCAGCTTTGACCAAATCTTGAAAATCTTGGAGCTGGGCGTGTCTGACAGCTTGGGGATTTCGCGACCAACAACCAATCACATGAATATCACATGAATATCCCGCCCCCGACATACAAAGCAAAAAAACCCGGTTCTTCTACACTATTGTCAAATAGGAAGGCTATGATGAACATTTATTTTTTTAACATTTTGAACATTTATGAGATTAATGTTTATGGTGCTATTTTATGCTACATTCCATGCTGGCTAATGATACTGTCTATGCTTGCTAGCAACGAAGTAAACTAGCAACGAAGTAAACTGGATATAAAATCCCCAAACAAGCGAAAACCTACCAGTTTCACCCACAGCCTCTGCCACCTCCCTCCATGCCTGGTTCCTCCGGTTTGTATCCCGGTAAGTAAATAGGGACTGGTCATAAAGAACCGGGTGATTTGCTACCGCAATAACTAACTTCTCCTCCATTTTTGTTAGGAATATAGAATGAACTGCGGTCTGGTTCTCCCAGCTTGCACGCGGTTTGATTGGCTAGCGCTTGAACTGTCAGATTTGCATAAACGGATCTGATTGGCTGTCGCTTCCAGCTCAGCCTCAAAAGTTGAACATTGTTCAACTTTGGAATCCTGAACATCCTGGAAATCCTGGAAATCTTCGCCTCGCCCCCCCACAATGCAGTTCGGCGACAAGCGAGGGAAAGTGACGTCATCCCCATTCAAAGTCAATGGGCAGAGACGCGCTGGAAGCGGTGGACAAATCGCCAAAAGCTGCTGTGTGTACGGGCCGGGAGGGTGCACCGGTTCCGCCAGTGTTGCCAACTTGGCGATTTTCTGGTTAAATTTGGCGGCTTTCCAAACCCTCCGGCTACTTATTTGTGTCAAAAGCGACTAACGACTAATCTAACGATTTATAATGGTGTTATTAGGGACTTTTCTGGTGTTTGGAGACTCACGTATTGTTCTGCAGTTAACGAGCCGCAGGTGCTGCCGTGAGCCCCGCCTCCCTCCCATAGTACTCACAGGCGCTCAGACTGACAGTTGCCTGGCCGCTAGGGGTGGGCGATACCACAAAATCTGGATTCGATCCGATACCAAGTATTTCAGGGCCAGTATCGCCGATACCGATACTTTTTTTTAATGAAAAGCGTCTTATGTACTTTCATATAGGGGAGAGCTGCATGACATGATTTTTGAGCTGAAATCATCATAAATAGACTAAATCTGAATTCATTTTCATGAATAAAGACAGGACAGTTTTTATAGACAAATGCACGTTTTACTTTTGCAAATTTAAAGTGCAAACATGAAAAATAACACAAAGTGGCCAAAGTAGCGAACCGTCTTCTTGCACACATCACAGTTCGCTAAGTTTTAATGGCCAGTTGTGAAATTGCTCCACACAACGCTGCTCTTTCTCTCAGTCATCATGCGCGTGTGTGTGTTGCACTCGCGAGTCGCTGGCTGCTGCTGTCCTGCCCTGCTGGCTGCTGTCAGTCAGCTTGATAATCGGCGTTCAGGCAGGGAGCCTCGAGGAGAAGAGGACAGCAGTGGAGAGAGAAGAAAAGAGCATATACTTGTGTTCGTCTGCACATAGTTTTTTGAAGAAATTGACGAGTAGAGGAGACGAGAAAAAAAGTATAACAGTATCGATCCTATTGGCTCTAGTATCGATATTTTGAAACGTAACGTAATATCGGAGGTATCGATATTTTACTGGCCGCAGCAGAGCTGATGCTGCAGTCAGAGCAGAGGAGAGGAGACAACCACACTCCCCCGCGTCGAGACTGCAAATGAATTGCGCATGCGCCAACTGCCAAGCCGTCCTGGTTTTGAGCGGGATTTAAATGTAAAATGTAAATGTTTCTTCACTCACTTTCACACTATAATAAATAACTGCCTTTGCTTTGCTTTGACTCACACAGCCTCAGTCACTCAATCACCTCGTCCACTGTGTGTGTGCCTCTCTGTGACAAGCTAAACATCTCTGTGACAAGCTAAACATCATGATGCTTTCCTGGAGAAGTCCAGAATTTGATCCTTGAAGGGTTGGGAACGTTTTTTGTACTCCCCTCTACCATGCTCTCTCCTACAGCCGCCATTACATGATATGCAAATTAGGCGATGACGTCATTTAGCGACTTCTGGCGACTTTACGGACAGCCAATAGCTACTTTCCTTACTATGGAGTTGGCAACACCGGCGCTGTTGTTATTAGCATCTGGTGCTAGCTGCTCTAACGGAAGAAGAAGATGTTTCTACAATGATGTGGAGGGAGAGTCCTATCCAGTCAGACTGAGAGGCTGATACTACAGCTCAGTGAGGTAAAGGACTCTGAGTGTTTAGATAGTTCACTTTAGTCTAAGTTCAAACAGTTTGATCACAATTTATGTAAACACATATTTCCAAGGCACTCCTTTATAATTATTGGGATAAACAGGTTTGAAATCATTCCAATGTATACTATAGGACAGTAACCAAAAATATCCTTTAAAACTGGAGAGATAAAAAAATATGCATAAATAAATAAATGTTAAGGTAAAATAAGATATGAATGAACAACATAAATAAAATAAGTTACATTAAATTGTTATTGGCTATGGTAGGTTATTGGTTATGTTCACATACTTATTTGATTACATCCACTTTTCTAAGATGACAACAGAGACTTTCGACCCAAAACCAGCTGTTGACTTGTGGATGCAAGCAGCTAATCACAGACTCAACCAGAGAGGAAGTAGTAGGCCTACATCATCAGCTACCATGTCTGACAGAGAGGAAGACAGTGAGGAGAACAGTCAGGAGGGTTGTGATGACAGCTTGTAGGATTACTGGTCGTGCTAATGTTGTCTTGTGTTCACCTCTGCATGTGTGTTCTTTGTTCACCTCTGCATGTGTGTTCTGTGTTCACCTCTGCATGTGTGTTTAGTGCCGTGTGTCTGGCAAATAAAGTCAAGACCCCCTCAAAAGTTACGGTTTATTTCATTTTAAGGATGAGCACCAAGCAACATCTCCAGGTGCTCCTTTGAGAACCAGGGCAAAAAAGTGATGTGCACCCCTGTCTATAGCTCCATTCACACATGCATTGCAACCCTGAACATATGGACATGAAGAAGCAGTATGTGAGAACTCAAAGTGGAGAATCATTTGGACCGAAAATTAAACAGATTTACTCTGCAAGTTCTCAAGTAAGAACTATATGTAATGTCTGATTGACCCTGTTTGTGAAGTGAGCCGTATCATTTACAGCCGGAATAAAGTCACAAACAGACCTTCTGTCCCTGAGGGCTTGAGCTCAAATTGTCAGAGCAATTCAAGGAACAGCCAGAGACCTGGATGTTTGTGACCAATTACCAGTGGTGTAGTGGGGATTTTTTAACTGGGGGGACGCTATTTTAATTAGGTCATCCTAAACAATGCCACACAAGTGCGCACGCGCACAGTGCACTCCCAAAACAGGCAGACAGGTCCACAGAAACTACCGGTATGCTTAATCCTACTTTAGTTACTGTACTGCAAAAAGCAGACGGCGGTGCGCTCAACACACACATAGACTCAAAACCATGGACACACTGGCACATAAGTTACATAAACAATGTATAGGCCTAAGTTGCATAAATGCTTGAGCTACAGTATTGCAACTAAGCAGACAGTGCTGCTTCTCTCTCTCTCTCTCTCTATCTCCACTTTCAAAATCTATTTAAAACTCATAACAAACAAACACAATTCCCAAAGTTGTCCTGAAATTAACTTATTAAATAAACTAAACGAAAAATATAGCCTACTTATGCAAACAATATTGAATCTGGACTTGAAATTATTCTGATGAGGCCTAGCCTACATTGCAAATAAGCAGACAGCGCTTCTTCACACACACACACACACACACACCTTGCGTTTTGAAGACTGATAAATCCGAAATGGATGAACAAACTTTGCAGCCCAGTTTCCCAGCTTTGCAGTGTATCCACGGGTATGCCTCTTGTTTCCTCCGCTACATCTCCTCCGTCCATGCATCTGGGAAAGGTGAGCTTGAGCTAGCTAGGGCAACGTTGCTAGCATAGCCAACGTTGACGTTAGTGATGGCATTATCCACATCTTTAGGCGGCTCTTCTGATGATGTACTAGTAGCAGCTTCACTTGTAGCTTCGGTGCTGCTAGCCTCTTTCTTTTTGTGAATGATATTCTTTTTAGAAAATAAGTCAAGTATAGAATGTTTGCCTGCCATTGTAGAGCTTTCTCGTTAGCGTTCTTGAGGGAAAGAGCTGCCGCCAAATCACTGACACACCCCCAGCTCGCCGCGGGGTCACGAGCGTGATGACGAATCATCATTTTTTAAGGAAATCGTTTTTATTTTGTATTATAATTACTGTGAAATGTATTATGTTGTTGTCATTATTACAACAAATACACACTTGCAACTGATAACACTGGCAATGATTTTATATTTATTAGACAATTTAAAAAAAGATCATGCTCCAAATAAGTGGGGGTACGGCGTACCCCCGCGTCCAACGCCCACTACACCACTGCCAATTACCAATCAGGTATGACAATGGTGTAATCTGCGCCATGTCCATCCATGTTCTACCCAGACATTCCTAACCAAAAAAGTGTTCAGAAGTATGGAAGCAAACAAGAGACAGAAGTATTTGAATTTTATCAGACACCGAATTAATAGCATTGAAAATAATTACTTTGAAAATCATGTATCTGAATTGTTTTGCTCCGAATTTACCCATGTGAAATAAAAATGTAACAATTGAAGTTAAACAAATTTGAATGCTCAAATTCAGATCCCAAAAATTCAATTGAAAACAATTAGAATGGACAATTTCGGTGTTTAAAATTCGACGTAAAAAATGTCGATGCAGCATCATCCGGGCTACCCAGACAGGATAAGCAATCGAGCCCGAAAGCAATCAAACCAACCTCTGGCCTATCAGAGCCAAGCTGCGAACTCCGGGGCAGTGTGGTGAAGCCCAATGCTGCAAACTGTAGGCGATGGATGCAGATGGGAGCAATTCCCGTAGACCCTATGTTAAAATGTCCAACTTAACATCAGAAAATGAACATGTTTCTAGCCTGGATCCACAAAAACATATTCTGTATATAGTTAGATTCCCCCTTCATGACAACAGGACTGCTGCTCCCAGCTCCTCTGTCTCACTGCTAGCTCCGTTAGCTCCATTAGCTCCGTGATGCTACAGGGGCTCAGCTCATCCAGAGAACACTACTTGAACTCGGCCGTGTTTGTTGTGTTGGTTCCTGGTGGATTATTTGTCATGCAAAATATAGGATTTATCTGCGGTTAAAACAGACCGTCCATGAATGCAGTTTCTTCGGTAAGTCAACCCTGCATACTTTATGTTATGTTACTGGTGTTTCTATTAAGCTAACGTTAATGAATGTTTAGAGTTGGATTAGCATTTGATTTGAGCAATCGGTAGCTCCATCTGTGCTAACGATGCTATGCGTAGCATCCAAGTTAAACGTAATAGAGAAGTGTAAAACATTAAGTGGGATGCTACTGTATACCAAAAGGCTTCTGTGCGAGGTTGGTAAAATAAGGTCACATTGGTGTGCCGTGAGACAAGTCCGGGTGTGCCGTGGGACTTTGTGACAACCATACATTATTATTGCAATATACAACTACACAAAAATAATTATTTTTTAATTTACTATATCAATACTTTGTAGCAGAGATGGGGACTCGAGTTTGTGACTCGGACTCGAGTCGTACTTAAGTCGCACACACAGAGACTTCAGACTTGACTTGGACTCCTGCTCAAAAGACTTCGGACTCGACTTGGACTCGTGTTTTGGGACTCGTGAACAATCATTGTGTTTTCTATTTTTGGCGTATTAAAGGTGGGGTAGGTAAGTTTGAGAAACCGGCTCGAGATCGCTAGAATTTGAAAATACACAACCGGAGAAAATCTGCCACTTCCTTACTGAGCCCCTCCTCCAACACACACGCACATGACCAATGAGGGCACGAGATAAGTTTGTGCCCCGATGGGAGTCTGACAGGCAGGTAGGCTATCCAGTTATTATAGCCGGGCCGGCTAAAATAATTGATCGTGCTTTTTACAGTATTACGGCTTCCACAGATTACATTTTTTAACTTAGCTTGCTACTAGCTTTGTAACTGAATATATGAAAAGATGAGTGAATGTTTGCTTGTCACACTTGTTTGCGTTGAGTGGCGTTGACATCCAACTCTTGACATGACATAAAAAAGGTCGGTAACGTTAATCATTACGTTCCGCTGCCACCATCTACTGGCTAACGTTAAACGTAGAAAAAATACATAGTTACATACATAAATACATCTGTCAGTTTATAGGCAGGTTACAGGTTTATTGTTGACCACGTAACGTTAATGTTACAGGTTTATCAGGTTACCATTACACTGGGTTTGAGTGAGAGGATAGAGGAATATGTTTATTTATAGTAGACTTAAAAGATGTAATTAGAGACCCAGTGTAATTAAACAATACGGTTGCAGAGGTCACATTTTAACATTTTTGTCCACTGGCCAAATGGCTAGCCTAGTGAATGTTGAAATTTTACCAGCCACTCAATAGATAGATTGCCATTGTTATTTTTGGCTGGTGCGTGCAACATACAGTACCAGCCACTTGCATGATTTACCAGCATTTGGCTGGTAAATGGTGTTAAAGGTGGGGTAGGTAAGTTTGAGAAACCGGCTCGAGATACACTTTTTGTTATATTCCATGTAATGCTCTTAACATCCCGATAGCAATGAATATCTTAAGTGCTTTGACAAAAAATCCATAAAAAAATGTCATCTGTGGAAGCCGTAATACTGTAAAAAGTACGACCAATCCGTTTAGCCGGGCCGGCTAAACGGATTGGATTGCCGCTCTGTCTGTCAGCCTTCCATCTCGTGCACGCACAAATGTATCTCGTGCCCTCATTGGGCGTGCCCTCATTGGGCGTGCCGTCATTGGGCGTGCATTGCAGCAGTACATGACATGACATTACAGCAACAGGCGGCCACTTTCACCATGGCAGAGTTAGGTTCAACATCGTCTACTGGTGGCAAAATAAATAATGTAACGGAGCAAATTAGGAACAAAAACAAAGTGGAAACTAGGAGAATTCAAACCAGAGTCAATATCGGAGTTGCTTTTCAACGATGGCGACTACTGATGGAACACACCTATGGGGGTTATTCCCTATCTTTATTCAAGAGCGTGGTATTTAAATTTGAGAGCATACTTTATGTATTTATTTCCCTCAAACCCTGTCCTCGCACTCAAATAGTGCCTGCTTGCACTTAGATTTGCTCTGCTTCTGCTCAAACTGTACGCTTGCACTCAGATATATTGCTGCTTACAGATTTGTTCTGCTCTCAGATTTATTCTGTGCGTGCTCGAAACTTTTGTGCAACAATCCTGTCAAAATCCCTCAACCAATAGGAGGCCAGGTATGGAGTCAGATTTGGGTCAATATTCTAGCACGTAAAACAAGCTAATCACGAGCGGAAAATGTGCTTTTACACTTGCATAAAATGACTCTCGTGCGCAGATTAAACCCTCGCGGGAGTGTCAGCCTCACTCGCTCGCGGAGTCTGTCTACGTGCGCGTGAAAAGTTTCTGACACTTTGGGGCGGAGCCACTGGACTTTGATTGACAGCTGCCAGGAACCCCGGAGTTGCCAGGTTTGATAAATGCCTGAACTACCAAGAGCCGAGGAGTGACAGCTGCAAGATCAGTTGAACGAGATTGAATGGTAAAGTTGTCCATAAAAAAAATATTATATTCGTAAAGTCATTTAAAATCATTGGTGAAAAAGTGTATGAACCCTGTATTTCAAATATTGAAATTTTACAGTTTCTTATGTTAACATAAATAGTTGGTTGAAAAAAAAACTTGTAATGCTCAATTTGTATTTGCACATGAACCTCAGTATGGAATATGAAGTCATGAATCAGTCCTGATGTAACTTTTCTGTGGTGAAAGTAGAGTGATAGAACTATTTTACTCCAAATTCTAATTTACACATTTTCATTTTAGACATGAACAACACATTTATATAGGCCTATAGTGTAATTCATATATTTCACTACTTTTGTGAACCAAAAACGTTGGTAAACCAAATCTGAAACACCAAAACAAATGGATGACATGAGTACATCTGTGTTTTCACAAGAGTTTTTAAGTTTTCCAAAAATCTGATTTCTAAGCTAAGTATCTCATAAGACAGTGCTCTAAGATGAATGACATTGCATTTCTAGCAAGACCAGAGACTGAACATTTTGATATGTTACACCATGCCATGTTATAAGAAGTACATTTAAAAGGTGATTTAAAGAGACATAAATACCCTTCACTTCAGTAAGATAAGGTAAGGCGATTTTATTCCAAAAATCTGATTTCTAAGCTAAGTATCTCATAAGACAGTGCTCTAAGGTGAGTGACATTGCATTTCTAGCAAGACCAGAGACTGAACATTTTGATATGTTACACAAATGCCATGTTATAAGAAGTACATTTAAAAGGTGATTTAAGGAGACATAAATACCCTTCAGTAAGATAAGGTAAGGCGATTTTATTTTAAAAGACAATGAAGGCAGGTTACAGTATATTGATTGATATATTTATTATATTGAAAGCCAAATTAATACATAGTCCCCTGAATCTGGAATAACGTACAATTTACAGCCTCACAATGTCAGGAACTTTTCATCTACAGATTGCTTTGGTCTGGTTTTGCTTTTCACTGATTGGTTACTGAGACTTTGGACTTAAACGGACCTCCCCGTTTATTCGCGCGTAGTTTTGCGCGAATAAACGGACCTCCCCGTTAATCCGCGCGAAACTACGCGCGAATAAACGCGCGAATTATGGCGCAAAGGGCGTTCCATAACGGGCTGTCTCTCTCGCGAGCGAGCGCATAGCCGCTCGCGGGGGTTTAATCTGTGCGCGAGAGTCATTTTATGCGCGTGTAAAAGCACATTTTCCGCTCGTAAGTAGCTTGTTTTGCGTGCTAGAATATTGACCCAAATCTGACTCCATACCAGGTGTCCTTGCGGGTGCGTTCGCTTTACTTATTACAGCGTCCCGTAAGGGCGGTTACTCTTTGGTTTGTCTTTGGTGCGATGACAGGGTTTGAGTGAAGGAAATCAATAAAGTATGCTCTCAAATTTAAATACCACGCTCTTGAATAAAGATAGGGAATAACCCCCATACACACCGAGTTGAAATCTGACGCCGTGGTCGCTCTTTTTCTCTTGGACAGGTAATTATCTGTTTTGTATGGTTTCCAATTCCCCTAAACTACATAGCCAACCTAAGTCATGTGCGCGTTCATGTGTGTTGGAGGAGGTGCTCTGTAAGGAAGTCTGAAGGAAGGGGTGGATTCTTTTCGGCTGTGTACTTTCAAATTTTAGTGCACTCAAGCAGGTTTCTGAAACTTACCTACCCCACCTTTAATGGTAGATATCTCTTTTGGAACAGGTCATGTTTTAATATCACCAGTTCAGTATGTTTCAGATAATATTGCAGCAATAGTTTTTTAGTTGCAAATGGCACAGAACAAATGTTTACTTTTAAGTACTTTTAACACAGTTTCCCTACGGGGGATTAATAAAGTATTTGTGATACTGATTTCTGATTCTGAAGTGTTTTGCTTATAAGTTGTTTGCATTTAGCTAAAGTGTGATGTTTTTCCTCATATTGCATTGCAATAGCCTGTTTAAAGTGATCATATAACAAACTAATCAGTACTGATACTGTATGCTAATAGATATAGGAGTGATAATAATACAGTAAATGCTTTGAATTTCTTAGATATAGCTGTGCAGTATTCTTAACAGACTGGATAGCAACAGACAATAGAAGGCTTATTACAACCAGAAGAGACATGAGACTTTTATTTTTTAGAGACTTGAGACTTGACTTGGACTCGTGACCAAAGACTTGAGACTTGATCAAGTCTCACCCCACAAAGACTTGAGACTTGACTTGGACTCGTGACCAAAGACTTGAGACTTGACTTGGACTTGCAAAAAAAGACTTGTGAACATCTCTGTTTTGTAGGTTTATATGTACGTAATCTGCGCAACTTGTGCGTCCACATCTCCACATGCAGTGCTGCATAAACATGGCTGAGTCAGCGATAACTTTCGAGGGGTGGAGGTATGCCCATTATTTTGAGTTCGTCCGAAGAATAGACAGGAATGTGACGGTGAGGTGCAAACTGTGTCCAGGCCAGAAGCTGTTATCCACTGCTGTAAACACCACGTCAAACCTCAACAAACACCTGCAAAGAACACATGCTAAGATGAAGCTACCGCACACGCTATTTGTTGTTTGTTTATATCACGTAGTCTGTTCTTCTTCTCTGTCTTTCGGTTGTTGCCTGTTTTGAATGACAAATACACACTACCGCCGCCTGCTGGTAAGGAGAGTTATTGCCACTCACGCATGCGCAGTTCGTACGTGCTCGGCGAGTAAAGTAACGTGTTACTTTATGTAGATAGTAACGAAGTAGTGTAATATATTACTTTTTTAAAAGTAATATGTAATATATTACATTTTTTTAGTAACGACCCCATCTCTGGAGTTGGCGTTCTCTACTCTGATTTACATGAAGAACAACAGGAGGTCACGGCTCTCTGTTGAACAGGACTTGCGAGTGGCCCTCTCCTCAGTGCCACCAATGATTAAAAAATTCTGCGCGCCCCGACAGGCACATGTATCTCACTAATTTGTAAGTCGGCAACAATATTTACAATAGCACATGTTTCAATGCTGATTGCTGAAATGTTACATTTATAATTTGTAGTTCAGGACCATGGACCGTGCAGCTTGCACAGTTCTCTGTGCTGAATTTCCTTTGCCTCATTTTTAATTTTGTGACCTGTCTGGTTTAAATGAGTGTGTTGCTGCTTTGATGAAGCCTAATTTGATAAAGTTTCAAATTAATTTCTGAAATATTTCGTTAATAACTATTTCATGAGTAATATAGTTGTCTTTGTCACATTTTATTTGGCATTAGTAAATAATTATGCACATTTACAGATATTTTACATGATATGAGTGATAACACGTGTTATAAGGGCTATTTTGCACAATAGTTGCCTTGGGCACAAAAAGTTTGGGAACCATTGCGTTAGATAGTTAGTTTGCTAGTTAGGTTACTGTATGCATTGTTAAAGATCAAATGCAAAGCTTTTTGTATAATTGCCAGTACAATCGAAATCATATAGCTACAACACTATCTAAGATATTGCAGTATTAAAATCGGAGATAATATGAGTCTGGCAATGCGCAATATTAATTTTGTTCAACCCCCAACACCAAGTCCGACGATTTATTTTCTCCGCCGCTCCTCCGCAAGATGGCGGCGCGTGACGTCAGATGTGCCAAACATATTTCCACCTGGCTTATCAATCACAGCGGCTTCCGCCGATAGTACAACTAGTTTCGTCTATCATGTCTGATTCTGAGTAGACTATAGACTAAAAGCTTTAGGAATCCAAACTATAACATATAATAAGTACCCTGTATCAAGATTGATGCAAAACAAGTGAAATTTGACCTTTTTAGAGAGGTTTAGAAAAATAAAGTCCAGGCGCTCTGAGTGAGCCTCTGAATTAGCCCCGAGCGAAAAATGCTCGCAGCGACTCACAGCGGCTTCCGCCGATAGTACAACTTAGTTTCGTCTATCATGTCTGATTCTGAGTCGGAGGCCACCCAATATCTGGAGTATGTTGTCGACATCCAACCATATCTATACGAGCCTCTGATGTCGAAGAGGAAATACAAGGAAACGTCACCTGATATCACCGATGAAAATGCTGATGGCGATGATTCAAGTTCGCCATCTGAGGAAGAGGCCGAGGGTGCTGAGAATTGGTGTAGATGTGGAAACTGCCAGACCATGCCTACAAGCCGAGAAAACAAGTGCTGCCACAACTATGGGAAAGTGAAGGAAGAGATGGGAGAAGAAGTCTGCATCACCGACTGTAGGACGTTCGACATTTTCCGTTATGAGTGGAGGAGCGATGAATGAGCTGCAGATAAACTGCAATGCTAACAGTGAATTAGCCCCGAGCGAAAAATGCTAACCTATCACTCCTAGCGCCCTTATTACTTATCCTAGCTCCACATCCAACACATTGTTTATGATCGTAAAGACACAGAATCTAACGGTGCCCACCTCTATAAGCAATAAAACTGCAATTCCGTTATCTGCGTTATCTGCTGTGCTCCGTGCGCTTTGAAATCTAATCAAAAGTTGTTTACCTCAATTCTTTGGCGTTTCTGCATCGCCCGGCTCTTTCGTTCTTTCAGTGGTTTCTTGTGCTGAAATATGGAGGGGACGGCTCCGGGTTTCAGCCTCCGACGTGCTATTAATGCTTCTCCACCAACAGACTTCATAATAGCAGGATCAACGTCGTATGCATCACACGCGAAGTGGTCAGAACACAACTTGCTCCATTTTGTCGGTTGCCATCCAACACGATTCACTAAAAAAATCCATTTTTTGCGGATGATTTGGTCTTTGGGAAATGCATGTAAAACTCTCCCAGATCCCGCACCGTTCGTACAACAAAAAGCTCAACAATAACCCATGTTAATTCAGTTTTCTTTTCGAAAAACATGTGACCGAGACTGCAGAGTCGGGATATTTGGTCCAGAGACTGTTTGGCCACTATTACGTCACGCGCTGCTGGGAGGCTGCTGGGAATTACATGTCAGAAATTCAGACGGCTTTGGGTCGAGTTTTGGATCAATAAAAAGCTTTTTTTTGGGTGTATTATCTCGATTTAAATAAAATAAAAAATACAGGCAGTCTTAAAAACAACATTTCTATAAAAATGTAGCATATTTGGAAGCTTTGCATTTGATCTTTAAGGTTCATTTCAATTCGCTATGCTCTACTATATCATAAAATAGACTTGCAACATCAACGTATTGTTGAAGAGAGGCATAGTGTATATTAAATCAACCTCACAATAAAATGTGTGTATCTTTAAAATATGAACGTCACATTTCAAGATGGTCCAGAAATAACGCTCCCTTAGATATTGTAATATGGTTTGTTAAACTGGAGTTATTTATTGCAGCTAACCGTCTATCCGACGAACGACCCAAACATAGTTGTTTTTAATATTATTAACAATGCCTCTTTTAATTGTATTATCATCACACTTGAGAAACAGCCTTATCGTGGCTGTAGAACAGAACATGTAACTTAATGCCTGCATTTAAGGACGATGAATAGCGTAGTCAATGCTTTAGTGACAAGGAAATGATTTGTTTAAATATTAGATATGACGTTATCTGTGACTTCAGTCAGAATGAAGCTTATCCATTGCATTGCATTTGTTAAATAGGTTTGTGTCTTACCCTTACGTGTGTGATACATATGAATATGGCATATGAAAACAAATTAATTTGACTGACTCATGAAAACCTCATCCAAAGTAACAGTAAAATAAAAAGGACCTACACAATAATACTCAATCAAACTGATACAGTATAAGGACTGTGATATCCAGCCATTTCTTAAGTATAACAATAAGATTATGACCTGTCGTTAAAAGAAGATAACAAGTTGTTTGCATGTAAAGAAGTAACTTTACATCTGTTTGTTTAAAGTGTCCTTAATGTCAATGTGTATTTATATAGCCCAATATCACAAATGTTACATTTGTCTCAGTGGTCTTCACAGTTTGTACAGAATATCAGTATGACAATATGACACCCTCTGTCCTTAGACCAGGGGTGGGGAACCTTTTTCCTCTCAAGGGCCATTTCAATGTTTTCAACATCCTCCGAGGGCCGTACAAATGATTGACCTCTGCTTAAAAATACTAAATTCACAGCCCACTCATTTCACCTTTCTTTCATGCTGTGCAAAGAAAAAGCAACCTCTTAATCCAGATATCTTGCCATGACTCACGCATGCACGTGCATGGTTGTGGCATGACCACCAAAACAGAAAGATATGGACACAAGATGTGTGCAAATGTATTTAGACTCCTATCCATGTGAACATGATTTAAGTGGGGGGGACCTAACCTCCTCTAGGGGGCATGCTCCCCCGGGAAGATTTGTTTTTTTAAATATTGAAGTTAAAAGCATCAATCTGGTGCACTTTGAGAGCAACATTAGGAGCTCTATGGATACATCTCTCAACACCCATATGAAACATAACTGTAAGCAGATTTTCTTTTTCTTTATGGATATTTTACAAATCACTCTCCTTTCAAACTGTATTCTTGTTTATTAATAACAACTTTTTTTTACTGTCATATATTATTTTATACCTGTTTACTTTATTCTCTTATTTGTTTTATAACTATAATGATCATATAAAGATGTGCCTTTACCTCACTGGTTGTAGAAAAAGCTTCTTATATTCGTTAGCATAGCTAGCTAACCAGATGCTAATAACAACAAAGTTATTGACTGTATGATCAGTATGACAGATCGCCACTGGGCTTACAACTAAAGACACAGCCATGTAGAAACTGCGGCATGTGTAAGGCTCCTTATGGGTACTGCAATTTTTGGAAGTGCCGGAGCGGAGCTGCGTTCTGGTGCTCTCCGTCAGAACTGCACCCCTGTCAGACGAGACATATACCACGTGATGACACGTTAGGCTTGTGTTGTGTTCAAGGACCCTGACCTTGGCCAGGAAAAACAGGCACTCACTTGTTTCATTATTTTGCGGTCTAGATTTCTTTAAATTTTTTTCTTTTTTGCGTGTGTTTATAAATTACCTCGAGGGCCACACCAAATGGTCTCGCGGGCCGTATATGGCCCGGGGGCCGGAGGTTCCCCACCCCTGCCTTAGACCCTCACATCATACAAAGAAAAACTTCTAGAGAAAACCCACAGTTTAAAGGGAAAGACGTGCAATAGATGCCGTGTGTACATTGAAAAGATAATACATTTGCAACATAGGTAGTCCAAATGTTTGGAAATGCATGTGTGTATAATAGGAAGATGAATCCACGAGGATATCCATCCAGGACCTATGATCCAGGACCACAGCCATGACTCAAGATCCAGGGCTCGCGATCCAGGACACAGGACCGCAGGATCATCCATGACTCCGGATCCCGGCATATATAGACACCAAAAAGAAAGAAATGTGGGGAAGCTGGGTTAATCGGAACGCACTTAAGGTGATCCAGACATTTCATTACATTACATGTTACTTGTTAGACGATTTTATCCAAAGCGACTTACATACTCAATACTGTGAGCAATCTCCACAGGAGCAATTTGGGGTGAAGTGTCTTGCCCAGGGACACAACGACATGCTGACTGCAGTGGGGTTTGTAGGAGTTGGAGGGGTCTAAAACTCACCTCGGCTCCGCGTGTCCTTTTGATGAGCTGGGTCAAATCATAAAAGAAGGAATTCAAAGCACCAGATACAGGGTTAAACAATAATCTGTTTTAATGATAAAAGGTAAGAATACAATACACTTTTAAAAGGGGTAGGCCCACCCCTGCACTGGTCCTAATGCCGGGAGAACATCATCATCTTGACGGCAGGAGGAAAGAGAGCGGACACAAGGACTCAACAGGAGATATTGTAAGAACAACGGGGAGGAGTTGTGTCTGATTCTCCTCCCTTACTGGTCATCTATTGGCCCATATACAAACAATGGGCTTTCGTAGCGTATCAGCGCGCGCCAGCCGAGATTATCCGGAAACAGTCTCTTAGTTTGAAGCAAAACAAACACATCTGGTGTTCGCTGTCTCGTATTACTGCAGCTTTCACACACACACACACACACATTCTTCAGAGACTTCCCTCTCTCCGGCCCCCTCCCCCATCAGTTCACCCAGCTCCACACACCCTTGGCATTTTTAAGATAAGACACTCATTTCCCTCAGCATGTGTCCTGCACACTCATTTCATCATGCAGCCCCTCACAAATGTCACATGTTTTTCCCCTCTGAAAGCTATGTGAATTATTTAACAAAGGTTAACTGTTCCCATACCCCAGTGGTTCTCAAACTTTTTCGGTCAGGCGCCCCCTTTGGAGAAAAAAAAAAGTCGGGCCCCCCCAACACAAATAGTCAGGCTCAGTGGCGGCGCCAGATATTTCTTTTGGGGGTGCTGTGGGGTAGCTTGACGTTTCATAGAGGGTGCTCAAACATTTAGGGTTTCCCATTAATGTACCGGTCGCTACAGTGGAATTTTCTACTGCAACACTCCCCACGCACATACACTATGTACCCGCGACTGTTACAATGAAGGCTCGATATCAAGTCTCGGCATATAGGTGTAAGCAGGGGTAAAGTGCTATTTTTATAGGTGGTGTGTGGACCTCACATAGGGGGGTCCGGGGGCATGCTCCCCTGGGAAGATTTTTAAATATTGAAGTTGAAAGCATCAATCTGGTGCACTTTGAGAGCAAAATGAAGAGATCTATGGATACATCTCTCAACACCCAGATGAAACAGAATTGTAAACAGATTTACTATTTCTTTATGGATATTTTATAAATCACTCTTTTAAACTTTATTCTTGTTTTACTGTCATATAGTATTTCATAGCTGTTTTTCATGTATTCTCTTATTTTTTTATAACTATAATGATCATATAAACGTGTGCCTCGGAAATAATTGTTTACATTAATGGTGACCAAAACGTTTGAGACCCACTGAGATAACACTGAGAGTCCTTTAGCTCACTGAGACTCTCAGTCTGACAGGAGAGGACTCTCCTCCACTTTGTTGTTAAAAAAACTCCTTATATCCGTTAGCGTAGCTCGCTAGCACCAGAAGCTAACATCAACGATCTCCGGTACCGGTGCGCTATCTCTCTCTCTCGCACGCACACAAAATGGCTCGTTCCACACACACACACACACACAGAGCCGAGCTTTAATGAAACACAGAGACCCAGACGTAATAGTACTGTATCATATTATTTTCGAATCAATAATTTTTCAAAATATGATTTTATTTTTATTTTTATAATCTTTTTTTTTTTTTTAATAACCATTTTCCCTCCTGGTCTCTCGCGCCCCCCCTGTCATGCCTCTGCGCCCCCCTGGGGGGGCGCGCCCCCCACTTTGAGAACCACTGCTCCCTAAGGCAGGGGTCGGCAACAGGCGGACCACGGTCCGGATCCGGACCCAGTCGCCGACCTATACGGACCCGGAGCTATAATCAATACATTAATAGGGGATTTGTCGGCACCTCCCGCTTTTTTAATGCTGAATTGGGTGACTTGTGTAATTTGTGGAGAACCGAAGAGTTCGTTTTGGGGGTGGGGGGCAACCTCGAGACCTCAGAAATCGGGAGCATTTCCAAAACCACCGCGGGGGGTGTGCTAGTGGATCGCCGGAGCTGTATTAGATGGCAATGAAATCGGGAGTCTCCCGCGAAAATCGGGAGGGTTGGCAAGTATGGTGGGGGGTGGGGAGTCCGTCCGTCGGACAACTTCTCACTTCAAAAAAGAAGAAGAAATCTAGACCGCAAAAATAATTAAACAAGTGAGTAGCCTACCTGTTTTTCCTGGCCAAGGACAGGTTCCTTGAACACAACACGAGCGTAACGTGTCTTCACGTGGTATATGTCTCGTCTGAAAGGAGTGCTGACAGAGAGCACCGGAACGCCGCTCCAGCCCTTCAAATGTTGCAGTACCCATAAGGAGCCATACACATGCCACAGTGTTTACGTGGCTATGTCTTTAGTTGTAAGCAGTGCTGGAATTGGGCCGGTACTCACCGGTACGCAGTACCGGCACTTCTGGTTCTGACCCATGGAGTACTGGCACTTCTTGCTCAGTACCGGCATGCTGGCGGTACTCCGGTACTCATGCACCGTGCCAGTACTCGACACTCTCCCGCCGTTCTTATTATACATCCATATATATATATACAGCCGCCCGGTACTCAGTAGATGCGTCATGAGGTGCCGAACGGACATTCTCATCGCTCAAGCGGCCCGTCCACACAGCGGCGTGCGTTGAAGCTTCCAACGCTTCTGCCCATTCACTTTGAATGGGGTGACGTCACTTTTAGCCGAACTGCATTTTGGGAAGCGACGTGGAGCGTCGCCGGCGTAGCTGGCGTCAAAAGTTGAGCAATGTTCAACTTTTGACGCCTCGACGGAGGCGTCAGCCAATGAAATCCCGTTTATGCAAATCTGCCAGTACAAGCACTAGCCAATCAAACCGCGTGTATGCTGGGAGAGACTACGCAGGTCATTTCCTCATATTCAAAAAAATGGAGGGAAAATTCATTATAGCGGTAGTGAATCACCCGGTGCTGTATGATCAGTCTCTGTTCATCTACCGGGATACAAACCGGAGGAGCGAGGCATGGAGGGAGGTGGCAGAGACAGTGGATGAAACTGGTAGGTTTTCGCCTGTTTGGGGATTTTATATCCAGTTTACTTCGTTTTAACATGGCTATTGCTTTGTATGTCGGGGGCGGGAGATTCATGTGATTGGTTGTTGGTCGCGTTGCTCGCAAAAAATCCCCAAGCTTCAGATACGCCCACCTCCAAACGTCAACGCACGCTGCTGTGTGGACGCTGGAGTTTCACAGCGGCTGTCAGCTGTTTACTCCTGTCATTCAAACAGAACGTGCTGGAGAGGGGGCGGGGCTTATCTTCTCCATGTAAATACTGTGGTGGAAACGACTATGTCAAAATTAACCTATTTGACCGTGATTTAATAGTAATACACGTTTCAAAATAATAATAATAATAATGCCGAAGTAACAACATACTGAAAACTGTTAGTAAAACCATGTTTTAATGCTTTACAATTTACATACCTAGATGCACGTGTGTTGTGTTTATGCAGTGCAACTCCCACCCAGTGGGTGGCTATGTAGAGTGATAGAACAGAGCAGGCACGCCCCCGAGAGAAGGAAAGCAAGTCACGTCACAAATTAGCATTTCTAAAATGTTAGCGTGGATTAATAAAAGTGCAAAAAGACAGCGGTTGTCGCCGGAAGAAACTTCAAATACAGAGAATGCTGTGCCTGTGTTGGAAATTGTGTCTGATGGGGAGCTTTCTTTGGTTGATCCTCCTGCTCCAAGTTCTAGTGCATTAGCATTAGCACTAACTCCGCCGCCTCCTCCAGAGCCTCTAACGTTAGCTGCTGCTGGCGCAACTGCCACCACCAACACCGGGCAAAGCGATGCACCTGACTGCTGGACAACGGACCAGGTGCAATATTTTTGCAAGACCAATGCATGGCTCCTTCTTAAAGATAAGAAGCTAGGATGTCGGATATGCAGAGATGTCAAATCTTTGGGAATACACACTGGACAAGGACTGAAACTGTCAACTGAATGGGGTGAGTGTGCAGTGTCTCATTTCGGTGTTGACAAGGGCAAACAACAAGCTAGCCTGAGAAAAAAAATCAAAGAACATAAAGAATCACAAGCCCATGTAAAAGCTGCTGACATCCTTACATCTGCTTCACGTGAAACTATTCAACATCAAGTGCAGTCTATGCATACATCTGAATTAGACACCACTATCAGAGTTTTTCGAACGGCATATAAAATTGGCAAACATAGCCGGCCATTCACAGACATGCCAATTGATTTGAATGTACAGAAACTGAATGGGCTGAACGTGGGCAGGGTTTTGCACTCCAATAAAACCTGTGGCGAAATCATCGACCACATAGCTCATGAGCTGAAGAAAAAAATGGCAAAAGACATTACAGAAAACCAAAGAAAACTCTGTGTTTTGGTCGATGAATCTACCACTATTAGTGGTAAAACGGTGCTTGTTGTGTGTCTACGCTCAGCATTAGCTGATGCTGAGCCCGAAACGTTTTTTTGGGAGCTGATCGAGTTGGATGGAACAACGGCTGATGACATCACAAAGGCGTTAATGGAGTGTCTTGGAAGAGATTTTAACGAGGACTTTTTAGGTCAGTGTTTCGTTTCTTTTGCATGTGATGGGGCTTCAGTCATGCTAGGGAAGAGAACAGGCGTTGCTACCCAGTTGTGTAGTAAATTCCCAAGCCTGTTTGTGTGGCACTGCTCCAATCATCGTCTAGAGCTGGCAGTTGGGGATGTGGTCAAGGAGGTCTCAGGGCTCAATCATTTCCAGATCTTTTTTGACAAACTCTATTCCTTGTTCCATGCCTCCCCCAAAAATCAGAGGCAGTTAGCGCAGTGTGCGCAAGCAGTCGGACAGCGTCTCCTGGTGATAGGGCGTGTTTTGTCCATCCGCTGGGTGGCTTCAAGTGAAAGGAGCGTCAGAGCAGTCTGGGAAAACTACCGAGTGCTTCATGATCACTTCACAAATGCTGCAAACGACACGAGCAGGGATTCCAGAGACAGAGCAAAGTACAAGGGCCTGGATGATGTGCTCACATCTGCAATGTTTGTCAGCAATCTGGGACTGATGTACGATGCGCTCACAGAGCTCAGCGACCTCTCTCGGCAACTCCAAAAAAGAGAGATGACACTGCCTACAGCAGATAGGCTCTTAACTCGAGAAATACGAGTTTTTGAATCCATAGTCACCATGCCTGGCCCACACATGACTACAGTTCATACAGCTCTAGCTGAGAAGTCCTTCAAGGGTGTTGCCCTGCGTGAGAATGGCAGGCTTGTACAGATTCATGCAGGTCAGTTTTTCCGCAGTATGGTAGAGAATCTGAGACACAGAATGACTTCCACAACCTCCTCTCATGTCAGCACAAGAGAAATCCCATTACATGGCCGGGAGGCCCGGGACAATCAGCTAATCCAGGACATGAAAGTTATCCATCCTGGAAGTTGGCCTGAAGAGGAGTTAGACGTACAGTATGGGGACGTAGAGGTGCTACGTTTGTGCGAAGTGCTGAAAGTGGACAGAAGAGAGACTGTTCAGGGCTTTCGCGAATACAAGGAAACCAGGGCATCCCGTACACCTGCTGCCATGGAGCCTCTACTGAAAGCAGTCCGAACCATCGCTGTCTCCACTAGTGAGTGTGAGCGGGCATTCAGCTGCATGAACGATATCCTTACTGCAAAAAGGAATGCTCTCTCTGTCAGCCGACTGTCCAGCCTGGTTTTCATTAAATGTAATGGACCATCACTAGGACAGTTCAATCCGGAACAGTATGTGAGGTCCTGGCTGGCAAAGGGAAGGAGAAGTGCTGATGAAAGAGCCTGTCCAGCTCCAGCCCCTGATACTGATGTCCCCAAGGCCTTCTGGAGCCTTTTCTAACAATGTGAAGTATATTGCAAAGCAGCTCACCCAGTGAGAAGACTTTTGGCATAATGTGCCGATTTGTACAGATCCTGGAGATAGAAGGA
The DNA here is from genome assembly GCF_902827175.1 of Gymnodraco acuticeps. Taxonomy (NCBI): domain Eukaryota; kingdom Metazoa; phylum Chordata; class Actinopteri; order Perciformes; family Bathydraconidae; genus Gymnodraco; species Gymnodraco acuticeps. The sequence goes on along the minus strand of NW_022991168.1, from coordinate 468,838 downwards.
CTTCAGACCAACCAGGGAGTTATCTGATCAGCTTGGTGTTCAATGTAACTCTTTACCATGGCTCAGACTTTGTTACTTGCAGTTACAGTTTCTCATTTTAGATTGTGCAAATTTTGCATTTGTTTTTACATGTTCTTTGTTCATGTTCTTTATCATTTTTCTGAGTTGGAAAGTTAGATTGCATCATAGTTTACTTTATACATATTTGTATTCTTCAGTGGTGAAGTATATTGCAAAGCAGCTCAGCCATGTGAGAAGACTTTTGGCACTTTTTCGTTTTTCGTTTTCTGAGTTGGAAAGTTAGATTGCATTCAAAATGTACAGAAATACTTAATTTTGTTAAAGCTTTTTATAAAAAATGCTTCTGACCAGAGCTTTGTTTCCTTGTCATTAATGTTGAACACCACCAGAGGGGCTCTCACCTGAAAGGTCTCTGCTTCATGTGTCTTCAGCAGAAGATCTAGACTTTGATTGCTATATTTTCAGTTAATATTGACCTTACTGAGCTTTAGCCATATCCGCTGCCTATCATAAAAAATGTTAAGTACAGTGAACCTTTCTAAAATATACAGTAGTAAAGAGACAAACCCACCAGCATTATAGTAGCCAAATTCTTGTTTGTGGGCTGTATATATAAAATTGACTTGAAAAAGTTGCTGATTTTAGAGTACTGGCACCTTTTTCATTCCAATTCAAGCACTGGTTGTAAGCACAGTGGCGATCTGTTGTTATTAGCATCTGGTTAGCTAGCTATGCTAACGAATTTAAAGAGATTTTCTATAACCATGTGGAAGAGAGCTCTCTCCTGAGAGGCTCAAATAACCTCAGTTCAGTGAGGTTAAGGCACACCTTGATATGATCATTATAGTTATTAATGAGACTAGATGAAAAACAGGTATAAAATAATATATGACAGTAACAAAAAAGTTGTTAAAAATAACAAGAATAGAGTTTAAAAGGGGAGTGATTTGTAAAATATCCAAAAAGAAAAGTCTGCTTACAGTTATGTTTCATATGGGTGTTGAAAGATGTATCCATAGATCTCTTCATGTTGTTCTCAAAGTGCACCAGCTTGATGCTTTTAACTTCAATATTTAATATTCCCGGGGGAGCATGCCCCCGGACCCCCCTATAGGAGGTTAAGTCCCCCCCCACTTAAATCATGTTCACATGGTCATGGATAGGATACTAAATACATTTGCATACATCTTGTGTCCATATCTTTCTGTTTTGGTGGTCATGCCACAGCGTGCACATGCATGCATGCGCGAGTCATGGTGAGATATCTGGATTAAGAGGTTGCTTTTTCTTTGCACAGCATGAAAGAAAGGTGAAATGAGTGGGCTGTGATTTTAGTTTTTTTAAGCAGAGGTTGAGTTCAATCATTTGTACGACCCTCGGAGGATGTTGTAAAAATTTAAAGGAAAAATGTTCCCCACCCCTGCTGTAAATAATAATAAAAACCCTTGATTTATAACTTAACATCTCTGTCTCCGATTGATCTGAGTATATTATAAAGAATAGCCAGTTAATTGAAGCCTTATAGCACAGGCCTTTGTCAGATGGTATATTACGCTGTTTTTTTTCTGCTTCGAATAGTTCTCTCTTTTTTCACCATACCTGTGTTTGCATCCCTGATTCTTACTGAAAGTGTTAGAATACACATTCACCAAATGGTGGCCCAAGACACCACAGCATTTCAGAAAACGCCACAGCATTTCACAAAACACAACAACATTTCCGAAAACACTACAGCATTTCCCAAAACACAACAGCATTTCAGAAAACACTACATCATTTCACAAAACACAACAGCATTTCAGAAAACGCTACAGCATTTCAGAAAACACTACAGCATTTCAGAAAACACTACAGCATTTCACAAAACACAACAGCATTTCAGAAAACGCCACAGCATTTCAGAAAACACTACAGCATTTCAGAAAACACTACAGCATTTCAGAAAACACTACAGCATTTCAGAAAACACAACAGCATTTCAGAAAACGCCGGAGCATTTCACAAAACACTACAGCATTTCACAAAACACAACAGCATTTCAGAAAACGCTACAGCATTTCAGAAAACACTACAGCATTTCAGAAAACGCCGCAGCATTTCACAAAACACTACAGCATTTCACAAAACACAACAGCATTTCACAAAACGCCACAGCATTTCACAAAACACTACAGCATTTCACAAAACACAACAGCATTTCACAAAACGCCACAGCATTTCACAAAACACTACAGCATTTCACAAAACACAACAGCATTTCACAAAACGCCACAGCATTTCACAAAACACTACAGCATTTCACAAAACACAACAGCATTTCACAAAACGCCACAGCATTTCACAAAACACTACAGCATTTCACAAAACACAACAGCATTTCACAAAACGCCACAGCATTTCACAAAACGCTACAGCATTTCACAAAACACTACAGCATTTCACAAAACACAACAGCATTTCAGAATACGCCACAGCATTTCAGAAAACACTACAGCATTTCACAAAACACAACAGCATTTCAGAAAACACTACAGCATTTCAGAAAACACTACAGCATTTCAGAAAACACTACAGCATTTCACAAAACACAACAGCATTTCAGAAAATGCCGCAGCATTTCACAAAACGCTGCAGCATTTCACAAAACACTACAGCATTTCAGAAAACACCACAGCATTTCACATTGGACGGAAAGGGTATTCCTTTGGGAGAACACTTCTTGTTTGTGATTGGACAGAGCCAGCCATAGAAGCACTGCTGTGATTGGTTGTTTTTGCTGCCAGTCAAGAAATGACGCTGCGTGATTGGCCCAACACATCAGCCGTTAGCTGTTAGCACACACTCAGAGCTCACAGCTCCTCATATCTGTTCAGAAAATGGACAAAAGTTAAACATGTACAAAACACAGACCGTCTATGTCATGGCGAATACAGTCGCTGCTTTATTTATGTCTGAATGACGTTGTTGTGAGTGTGGACGGAGCAGCTACATGTTAGTTTAGCCTGATCGATCCGATTCCGATAGGATTTACATGGAGATACGGCCCGCCCCCTCTCCAGCGTCTTGTTTGAATGACTGGAGTAAACACATAATTAATGCTTTATTAATTCATGGTTTTTAAGGGGCTTATCTCCATGTAAATACTATGGTAGACCACCCAATATTCGCATCGCTCTAATCGCTCGAGTTTCACCGCGGCTGTCAGCTGTGTTTGCTCCTGTCATTCAAACAAGAGGCGCTGGAGAGGGGGCGGGCCCGGGGCCATATAGAGAGAAGAGTTACGACAACGGAAGTCCAAAAACGGTTATCGTCACGTAGTTCATGTAGGCGAGGATCGTTCCCCGGAAGTTCATGGCGGGCAATGTGAATGCATTGATAACAGGAGATAGAACTACGATTTTTGGTAATTATTAGTGAATAAAGGTTTTGATTTGCAATATTTATACAACAAATCGATATGTGTATGTATTTACATCAATATGTTTTTAAAAATAAAATAGAATTTGCTAATATTAAGTGATAATATTAGGATTAGTGTGAACAACTAGTTTACATGTTAGGCTAACAGTGCCTTGGTTAAAGAGCCTGTTGCTGTTTATTTATAGCTTTGAATTCTTTAAAACCAATATTATCTTCTTAAACTTGTATGGTAGTCAGGAGCATCACTTTCTAATGTTTATTGATATATTTAGAGGGAGGGGATCTAAAGTAATGCTTTAAAATTCAGATTAGATTAATGTCTACCATTTTCTTAAATTCATGGTAGTTTCAGTAATCCCTGTGATGTGGTTCTAATGGCTTCATCGGTCTGTGACCTTCAGCACTCACGGGATCGGTTCGCAACCGTGTGAAGCGGCTGGGATGAGGATCAGCACCTCCAAATCTGAGGCCATGGTTCTCAGCAGGAAACCGATGGACTGTCCACTCCAAGTAGGGAATGAGTCCTTACCCCAAGTGAAGGAGTTCAAGTATCTCGGGGTCTTGTTCTCGAGTGAGGGAACAATGGAGCGTGAGATGGGCCGGAGAATCGGAGCAGCGGGAACGGTACTGCAGTCGCTTTACCGCACCGTTGTGACGAAAAGGGAGCTGAGCCAGAAGGCAAAGCTCTCTGTCTTCCGGGCCATTTTCGTTCCTACCCTCACCTATGGTCATGAAGGATGGGTCATGACCGAAAGAACGAGATCGCGGATACAAGCGGCCGAGATGGGTTTTCTCCGCAGGGTGGCTGGTGTCTCCCTTAGGGATAAGGTGAGAAGTTCGGTCATCCGGGAGGGACTCGGAGTTGAGCCGCTCCTCCTTCGCGTCGAAAGGAGCCAGTTGAGGTGGTTCGGGCACCTAGTTAGGATGCCACCTGGGCGCCTCCCTAGGGAGGTGTTCCAGGCACGTCCAGCTGGGAAGAGACCAAGGGGTAGACCTAGGACCAGGTGGAGGGATTATATCTCTTCGCTGGCCTGGGAGCGCCTTGGGATCCCCCAGTCAGAGCTGGTTGATGTCGCCAGGGAAAAGAAAGTTTGGGGCTCTCTGCTGGAACTGCTACCCCCGCGACCCGACCACGGATAAGCGGGAGAAGATGGATGGATGGATGGTTTCAGTAATCCCATGGTAATTGAGGACACAAGTTATCTAAATGACTAATGTCATCTTTATGGCTTTCAGAAAGGACAGGAGACCGACAGGTGACTATCAAAGGACTAGCAGCAGCAGCATGATGATGATGATGTTAAATGTGTTGTTTTAGGAACATCCATTGCAAATACATGGAATTCAATAAACATTGAATAGCATATCATGCAGTTTGTCTGTGCCTTTTCCTCCGTGTTGTCCTGGTTTGCTGTGCTGCCTCCCAGTCGCCACCATGGTTTGCTGTGCTGCCTGGGGATGCTCAAATCACTCCGAGAAAGGAGTACGAATGTACGGCTTCCCCACTGACACAGAGCGGAGGAAAAAATGGCTGGCTCAAGTCAGCAGGAGCAATTTCACAACCAACAGCAAACAAATATGTGATGTAATGCAAACACTGCATTTGCACTTTTTCACAAAACGAAAACCACACCATTGGGAAAGCTTAATGTTTTGTTTAATACAAAAAAACAGGGAAAGGCTTGAAAAACACAGAGTTGAGACTCAGGGTGCAGGGTAAGGGTCTCAGTGCAGGTATTCAGGCTCCATTGAATTCCCCTCTGGTTATTGTGCTGAAAGAGGGAGTAACATACAGGAGAAAGGGTTATACACACCTATATAGCACACCTATTGGATGGGAAATTGCCTTGGGGAGATAAGGTGTTTACTTATATAAAACAGTAGTATTAAACTTACCTTGTGTTTTCACTCTCACTTAAGTCCCTCTCCCTTTGCCATCAATCCAAAATCAGCTGAGCTGCAACATTATACAGACAGGTAACAATCAACATAATCACAAGGACACAATATGGCTCTGCTAAAAACACTCACTCTTACACGCACCAAAGTTATATTTATCTATTATTTAACTCCCTCCACCCCTGCATACAATCCCGTTTAGAAGCCCCTCTTCTCTAATTCAACAACGTTGGACGAAATGACATTAAGAGAACGGAATTTACAATTAAAAGGCTGTTCAACGTGTGTTGCTAACTTGCTTCGGTATCCTAGCTTAATCTGTTATCTGTAAACGTTCCCTAAATCTACTAATTTAGGGATAATCCACTGACATCCTTTATTAATACACATGTTTTAATCAGATGTACTGATAATATCCGCAATATAAATCTTTAAACTTCTTCTTACCTTTAAAAGTCCGTCACGAACAGTCTATTATGCTGCAACTCTACAGCTCTGCTAGCCTTGGCGCCATGGGCGTAGGAAGCATCCTGAATGTGGGGGGGACATTTTTAACGGGGGGTCCCCCCCCCCCCACGAAAAAAACGAAAAGAAAATGTCCTGTATTCTGGTGCATTCTGGTGCATTTTCGTGGTTTTATACTTTTATGTGGCTATACTAGCATGAGGACAATGATGGGTACATTTTGTAATTTCATCCAGTAGTAAAGAAAGGAAACATATTTGATTATTAATTCAGAGCCGTCTTTGAATGAATAAAAAGCAGTTTAAATGCCCATTTTTTGCACATTTATATACAAAAATAAATATTTGTGGAAAGTCATTTATATATAAATCGCAAAATACATTTGTGAATCCTTCTGTGAGAATGTATTAATATTGAGACTGATCTGACTCCATACCGATGTTAAGTTCACCTAGGAATGGTATCATTGACTTAAATGTTCAAATAAATGTTGCTCTTCTGTCTATATTGGTCACATGATGCCCTTGACTGAAATGTTTCCTGTTCAATATCCCCACTGATTTCTTTAAAATTCTGGAATGAGAGTCCACATCACAATTGACTCTAATTGACTCCCTTGAAAAAGAGATCAATGATCTCAATGGGATTTATCTGTATACATAAAGGTTTGAAATTAAATTAAATGAATCATAACAAGTCATACTGAATGTAAATACAACTGACTCTAAAGTAAGTCCCAGTCTGTGACATTGGACATTTTGAAGACTCAAAGTCCCAAGCAGTAGTTAGAATATTAGCTAGTCCATGTAATGTGCACAGAAAATAAATAGTTAACTGAATACTGGGATGGAAATTGCCTATAAGCACTCAGTAAAACATAAACACACACAAAAAGCTTCTGAATGATAAGAAGTATAATTAAAACATAATTCACATTACCATTTTGAGAGAGAGTACCTTAAATAACTCAGAAAATAATCTCTTATCGAACTGAGGCTCCAGTAAAACACACTGACTGCGTCTCTACAATACATCATGGTGTTTACATGAGCACAGAGAGATCGGGTTATTCATGTTCCCTGTTTACATGATAAATACTAGTGACCTGGCATTTCGATGCCTTTTCTCATCTAAACTATTAAGTATTTGAATCTCTCTATCATGACATTAGACAAAACTACCAGCTGAAAGCTTACTTTCCTCTTCTTTGAAATGTTATTATGTCCATGTTGTCTGGGGGAGAAAACATATCAAACCAAGACATCGTCAGCTTTGATTTTCGCTGTATTAACCATTTCCTGAACATTTGGTATGTGTGCCTTACCTCCGCTACCGGCATCGCTTCATACAACAGATCTGAGTTGTCCAACTATGGCAACACTCCTTGAACATGCGCACGCTATGTGAGAATCTGCCTTGGTACAAAGTAGCAGTGAAAACATGGTACGGAGTTTCATTGATTTGGGCATTCTCTCAATAAGCAAGTGGAATGGATTTGATAGTGAAGCACTGACACAGCGCTCTACAAAGTGCGGCGAGTAGATAGACCGATTCACGGACTTTCCAAATAGTAAAAGTGGGGGGGTCTAAACTAATCATTTGAAAAAGTGGGGGGGACTTGTCCCACCCTCATATAATGGCTGCGACGCCCATGCTTGGCGCTAACTTCCGGGGAACGATTGAGAGGCTCCACGATCCGCCATTGCTGTAAAAAAGTGGTCCATTGGAGTGGACGGAGATGACGTAACTCTCAGTCTATATGGCGCTGGGCGGGGCGTATCTCCATGTAAATCCTATGGGAGATACCAACTACAACAAAATGAACATATTTGACCGTGATTTAATTGTAATACACGTTTCAAAGTGATGCCGAAGTAACTACATACTGATAACGGTTAGTAAAAACCATGAATTAACGCTTTGACAAGTCTGCAGATAAGACGGTAGGCGAAAAGCTTTTAAAATGCGTGTTTTCTGAATGGAATTGGACCCATCAGGCTAAACTAACCTGTTGCTGCTCCGTCCACACTCACAATAACGTCATACAGACATAAATAAAGCAGCGACTGTATTCGCCATGACATAGACAGTCTGTGGTTTGTATATGTTTAACTTGTGTCCAGTTTCTGAACAGATATGAGGAACTGTGAGCTCTGAGTGTGTGCTAACGGCTGATGTGTTGGGACATATTTCGCTATCGGGTGTTGACCAATCACGAAGCGTCCTTTCTTGACTGGCAGCAAAAACAACCAATCACAGCAGTGCTTCTCTGGCTGGCTCTGTCCAATCACAAACAAGAAGTGTTCTCCCTAAGGAATACCCTTTCCGTCCAATGTGAAATGCTGTGGTGTTTTCTTTTTTTCTTTTTTTATCATACATTTTTTATTGCAACATCTTCAATTTACAACACAGTACAGAAGACAATTCAGGTTGCACAACATTTTGGATTAATTCAATCCCATCCCTCTATCTTACATCCCACCCAGCTACCCACCCACTCCATAGCCCACCCCCCACCCACTCCACCACCAACCACCGGGGCAAAAATATCCCCTCAGGGATAGCATTCTTATTTGGTCAGGAGCTCCTTTAAGTTAGATATCAGATCTGTCCACATTAAAATTGTATCAGGTTTTGCATCGTTGATTCTCGCAGAGGACAGTTCAAGGTAAGAAATGTTCAAAAAACTCTGAAGCCAGTGAGAACTTGAAATATCGTGAGGAGGTTTCCAGCGTTGGACTATAATCTTTTTAGCTGCAGTCAAGCCTGTTAGCCAGATTTTGCGAGTTTTCCCCGTAAGGGAAAGGTGAGATTCATCATTTAGAAGATGTACAGCAGGTTCCATTGGTAATCTCAACCCTATTAAATCTGTAAGGGTACTAATAACCTTCCCCCAAAAGTGTAATACTCCTGGACACTCCCATACAACATGTAAGAAAGAGCCAATGGTTCCCTGGTGACAAAATGAACAATACGGGTCAGGTACCAATCCAATTCTGTGTCTAATTATTGGTGTTAGATATGCTCTATGACAACATTTCAGATGTATATACTGATGGTTTGGGTTTTTTGAAGCACCCGTAACATTAGCCCAAATTGCATCCCAATCCAATTCTTGTCCTAAAGTAGATATTTCCCTATCCCATGCTCTCATGCCTGATGTAGGAATATAGTTCTGGGAGTTAAGATTATTATAGATAAACGAAACTATTTTTTTGGGAGCACTTTGCACCCAACTCAGAATAGGATGTTCTTTCAAATCTGACCCCCAGGGGACCCCATAGGCTTTACAGGCAGACCTTATTCTAAAGTAAAAGAAGAGAGAGTGTTGATCAATATTATATTGAGAGACCAGTTTTTGAAAGTCATGAATACAATTTTCCCCATTAATGTCCTGAAGAGTTTTAATACCTTTATCCTCCCAAGCTTTGTTGTTAAATGGTTTTCTCCCAGTCAATAGGTTATGATTGTTCCATAATGGAGATGACCTACACCACACACTCTTAAAGTTTAGGAATTTCCCTGCTGCTCTGAACACTTTAATCATATAAGTTAAAATTGGACCGTACAGTAAATCACATTTTTTGGTAGATATACCTGAAAGGAGAAAGTCCCTTAATCTTATCGGCGCTATTAAATCTTGTTCCATATTCTTCCAAGATGACATTTTATCTTCATCTACCCAATAGCTGAGAGATCTTAATATGAATGCCCAATGATATAGTTTAAAATTTGGGCATGCCAATCCCCCATCTGATTTTCTATACTGAAGAGCTGACCATTTTATACTGGGTCGTTTACCATTCCAGATGTAGCATCGAAGTAAAGAATCTAGTTTTTGCCAGTATCCTGTTGGAGGTGCTAGAGGGATCATTGAGCTTACGAAATTTATACGGGGTAATATGTTCATTTTAACAACCGATAAACGGGCTGGGACTGATGCTGGAAGGTGTTTCCATCTTGTAATATCTTCTTCTATTTTCTTCAAAACTAAAGAGTAATTTGTTTTAGCTATAGATGATAAGGAAGTACTAACCTTAATACCTAAATAGAGGACCTCATTTGAAACATTGATTTGGGGTGGGAGGGACACTTCACTTTGGCCTATGTTAAGAAGCATCAGTGTTGATTTTGATAGGTTAATCTTGTATCCCGAAAGCTGCCCAAATTGCTCCACTACTTCCAAGACACAGGGGAGGGTTCGCTGAACATCTGCCATACAGACTAATGTATCGTCTGCATATAGTGATATATAATGTGACGTTCCACCTATTGTGATGGGGGAAATCTGAGGACAATTCCTAATGAATTGTGCCAGTGGTTCGATCGATAAATTGAAAATTAAAGGAGACAGAGGGTCTCCTTGCCTTGTACCCCGTTTTATGTCAAATAAGTCGGAGAAGCTTCCTCCCACGCATACTCGAGCTGTAGGATTCGCATACAATGTTTGAATCATGTTAATAAATGTATTTCCAAATTTAAATTCTTTCAGAACCCTCCATAGATATGGCCATTCCACGCGATCAAACGCCTTTTCAGCATCTAAAAACAAAAGGCCACAGGCAGGTGGAATTGTATGTGTTGCACCAAGAATGTGCAGGAGTCTGCGGATATTATCAGATGCGAGCCGCCCTTTAATAAAGCCTGTTTGATCGGGGCTTATTAATTTCCCAACCACCGTCTCAAGTCTAATAGCTAAGACCTTGGACATTTTTTTGAGGTCAGCATTTATCAGTGATATTGGGCGATAGTTAGAACATTCAAAGGGGTCCTTTCCAGGTTTTGGTATAACCGTAATCAGAGCCGTATTTAAGTCTTTGTGGAACATACCCTTATTGGTAGCATAATTAAGTGTTTCTAACCATACCGGTCCAATAATATCCCAAAATGTTAAATAGAGTTCCACAGGTATGCCATCTATACCCGGCGTACGGCCCTTATTTGTAGCTTTGACAGCTTTATATAGCTCCTCCAGCGTGATAGGTGACTCCAGTGTTTTGGTGTCATCTAATGATAATGTAGGGAGGCCTAACCCGCTAAAAAATGTGGCGAAGTCTTCGTCAGAAGGGACTGAGCTACTTGAATACAGTTCTTTAAAGTAATTTTTAAATGTTTCATTTATCTCCTCTGTAGAAGATACTGTTCTGCGTTTATTACATCTGATTGCTGGTATGGTCCTTTTAGCCTCTTGTTGTTTTAAAGTTAATGCCAAAAGGTGGCTTGGTCTGCTGCCTTCTGCATAATACTTGTGTTTGGTTATATGGATCATATATTCTGCCCTGTGTCTTAATAGGTCGTTAAGTTCTGCTTGCTTTGTTTTGAGCTCACTTTCTATTGTTGTTGTGTATCTCTCTTTTAGGACTTTTTCCAACATATTACATTGTTCTTCTAGGTGAGAAATATTTTGCAGTCGGCTTTTATGTAGGTGGGAACTGAACCGTATAGCATTATTTCGTATAAAACCCTTGATGGTGGCCCAGACCACCGTCACATCTGTGACGCTATTCTTATTCAAGATTATAAATTCGGTCAGTTTTGATCTCAATTGCGATATAAATTTGTTGTTCTTTAAAAGGGTCGTGTTGAACCTCCATCTAGTAGCCCCATTTTTTATATTTCCATAGTTAAAATTAGCTAAAATTGGGTTGTGATCCAAGAGATGTCTGGGTAGGAACTCAATTGACTGTATTGAAGGCATCAGCCCAGAAGATACAAGAATGTAGTCTATTCGAGAGAAGGTTTCATGTCTCGTGGAAAAAAATGTATAGTCTCTCGCAGATGGATTATGCACCCTCCATACATCAATTACATTTAAGTCTGTTATAAAGACATTAAGTGCTTTGGAAGCAGATTCTTGAGAACTTGATAGAGTTGCAGCAGATTTGTCAAGGTTATTGTTTACAAAAGCATTCATGTCCGACCCAACATATAATCGGTAGTCATTTAACTTCAGTAACTGTGAAGTAACTGAGGGAAAAAAATCAGCTTCAAATACTGTCGGGGCATATATGCTAACAAAAGCCACTTTTTTACCTTGAATAGATGTGCAGCAATAGGCTAGACGTCCTTTATTGTCAGAGCCAAACCTTTCAATTGATACATTTATGTTACGCCTCATAAGTATCATAGCTCCTTTAGTGCGAGTGCCATCAGTTGATGCCACAATAGGTTTATAGAATCTGTTTTGAACCCTTGAAGTGTCATTAGGTTTAAGGTGTGTCTCCTGAAACATTGCAACATCTATCTTCTTTCTGCGCAAGAAATCTAAGATTTTTGAACGTTTATACGGAGAGTTAAGTCCTCTTTCATTAAATGATACAATATTCAAATGTTCCAATTTATCTGTATGTGTATTTATTCCCTGGACCTGTTGTGAGTTGGTGGTGGATCCCTGAGTTACAACCCTCCCCTTTCCCCCCCCCCATTCGACCCTCTTCTTGGTAACATCTGTGAGCGTCACTTAGCTACGTCTAACACTGAACACTGATTGTCCCCCCCCCTTGCATAAAGATAAAGCATAGCAGATCTCACAAACAGTAAAACTGAGGAATAGAAAACCCCTTTTAAACCGATCAACCTGTATCATTACAACCATCCCCCTCTCGTTCTCATGAAATGGTATAGCCCATATACAGACCGTTGCCTGCCGATGACGTCATACATATCACGCGCCCATGAATGTAAACAGTGGATGCATGAAAACGTTTTCAAAACACGCCTCCAGCTTCCCAAGCCTATTCCGTTATAATGTACATTATGTATGCCGCATATCACTCAAATTTAAAGTATATAGTATGGGCGGAATATTACCTTAACACCATATAAACATGGCAATTAAACAATAACATTAGAACTCTTATCTGCAATAATTTGAAAATAAACTGGCCCCTATTTCAACATATTCAAGTATCGAGGCTTAACGAACATTGTCCAATATAAAATAAGCATAGAACATCACCTACATAGCGTCTACCTGCCCATAGGTGCCAGACTTTCTCTGTCCTTATTGCAGATCCATCTCCTCCGTTGGCACAGGTAGCGTATTCAATGTCCAGGATCTTCTCGCATGTCCACCGTTGATTTAAGGGCTTCTCTCGCCTCTTCTGCCGAGTTAAATGACATCCTCGTGCCCTTGTTGTTCACTTTCAGAATTGGCGGGTATATGATGAACGAGTCGATCCCCTTCTGTCGAAGTTTAGTGCGGATCTCCTTGTATTCCTGTCGCTCCTGTGTCGTACCGGGGCTGTAATTGGCGAAGAACAACAGCTGTGTCCCGTCTTGGAGAGTCGGTCTAGCTTTCCTCGCGCCTTCAAGAATGGCCTGTCTGTCGGTATAGCGTAGTAGTTTGAGAACCATGGTCCGCGATCTGGAGGTGTTGTTGGAGAAAATACGATGTGCCCTATCGATTTCCAGTGGATTATTGTTGGGGCTCTTGATTGAAGGTATCCAGATAGGCAGCATCTTTTGAAGGTAACCCCTGGGATCATCGCCCTCAACACCTGTTGGTAAGTTGACAATCCTTACATTGTTCATTCTGGACCTGTCCTCCAATTCATTGAGCTTCCTTCGCATCTTTGTCACCTCCATGATACACGTGCTAGTTTCCTTCTCATTCTTGCGCACGGCAACCTGAATGCTCTCAATCTTATTGAAAACCGTGTCAAACTTTTTTGCATGACCATCAGCTTGTTCTTTTAATGACCGGAGGATGTTGCCGTTTTCGACCAAGTGCTTCTCTATAGGATTAAGAGCCTTCTCAATCGCACCCTTTAGCATGTCTGCTATTGTTCCCTGCAGAGTTTCCATCTCATCCGCGATAGCTTGCTTGATTAGCATAGCTATATCGGTGGGTGAATCGCTAGCTTGCTGTTGTCTGTTAGATTCTTGTTTTTTAGTCGGAGTCTTTTCCTTCTTTGCTGGAGACATTTCTTTTCTCAAATGTGTGTTATTACTGTCTATGATTTGCAATAAATAGGAAAAAAGGGGGGATTTTGTTCAGCGCTCTGTATCTTGCTGCCATCAGCCTCGTGCCTCACCGGAAGTCTGGTGTTTTCTGAAATGCTGTGGTGTTTTCTGAAATACTGCATCGTTTTCTGAAATGTTGTAGTGTTTTCTGAAATGCTGTGGTGTCTTGCACTTCAGGGCCACCGTACAATGAGCACCTGCATGTGTATGAGAATGGCCCTGACACAATTTCAGCCCATATTTACAAACTCCTGGCAGGACAAGCTCCAGCTCAATTCTCGCACTGTGAGTGAGGGACTGCAATATAAGAGGGAAAGAAAGAGAAACTTTAACACTGTTCAATTGCTATGAAGTGTAAAGACTGATATTGTTCTATAATCGTCTGAAACTGTTAAGACATGATGCGAAACGGTTAACAAAGAAAAAGGGAAACTCAAGCTGCTGCTACACTTTATTTTATTTATCTAAAATTAAGCACTTTTAAGATGCACATATTTTCAAAAGCTATTTTATTTATTTTCTCTATTTTATTTGTAAATGCAGCCCGTAGAGTTCAATGTTAATTGACAATACATATTGTTGTTTTTAAATTGTACTTTCTTTATTTGATTGGCAGTCAGATGTGATTACATGCAGACGTTGATAAAGCTACAGGTCACTTCAATATATATCACACTAATTCATAAAGCAAGTTAGACATTTTGATGTTCCGGACCTTTGCATGGGGACATTTTCTCTAACTGGACCTCGTTGAATTTTAGTTGAATACCCCTGCCCTAAGGCCTTCCTCTGAACTTTATTCCACCCCAAAATCAGTTTACTTGGAATGAATAAATGTATTGATAATCCAGGCCGACTATTGTCTCCAGGCCTCTTCATGAGCCTTGCAGGAAATGAATCATTAACTAACAACACTTTAACTGCATTATATCTGAGGAAAATCTCTGTTGGAGTTCCCTTGTTAATTTCAAAAACCATTGATGATTAACAAAGAGACTCATGGGCCCCTCTTGATATCTGAAAACTGCAACAAGACTTTCTGACATTCAAATTTAACACACTTCTTATATATCAGGTGACATAATCTTCAATTCCCCCTTTTGATCTTATTTCAAAAGATCAACTTAAACAAGGCATTTGAAACATAACTACTGTCATTCTTTTCCACTGTGTCTGTCCCCCAACATTATACAAATCCATCAGAAACTGGGATTTAGAGCACTTTAAACCTTTGGGAACAGCCCATCATCCAACAAGGGCATTTGGTACGGAGGGGGAGGGGCAGCATTTCCTTCAATGGTGGAACTGATTAATCTGATCAGAGAGAAGTAGACTCCTCTGCTTCCTCGTGATGTCCCCCAGCCCGCTGACGGCAGCATCTGGGCCATCTGCTGGATGGATGTCCTCAGGATCCTGCTCCTCCAGTCCACTGATGGCTGCTTCCGAGTTGTCTGCTGAAGGGATGTCCTCGGTGTCCTCCTCCTGTCCTCTGATGGCGGCTTCCGAGTCGACTTCCTCTGCGAGGGCCACGTCCGTCCCGATGTCGTTTAGGGTCCAAGCAGGAGGTTTCCCCGCCGCACACTGGCTCCAGTGGTACCAGTTGTCCCCCTTTTCTTCTAGGCGGACAGCATGGGATGTCCTCTGGGTGACTCAGTAGGGGCAGGAGAACCTAGGGTTGAGCCACTTGGGCCTGATGACCTTCAGCCAGACAAACTCTGCTGTGTTGGCCTCGTGCTTCTCGGGTCCCCCTTTGGCGTCAGCAACCTGTGTGGAGAAGTCTGATTCCCACCCCTCAAGTTGCTGGAAATAAGGTTTCGAACTCATGACCTATACTTCCTTTCCTACACTCAGGGCTCCTTGGCCAGGGAACTGATGGCCATGGGTCAGCTCAAATGGGGAGAAACCTGTCCCTCGGTTAATAGAGCTCCCGATTAACATAAGGACCAGAGGCAAGGCGTCTAACCATTTCCTGCCTGTCTCCTCACATGCTTTGCTGAGTTTCTGTTTGATGGTCTGGTTCATCCTTTCTATCTTTCCCTGAGATTGGGGCTGATAGACGGCTCCGAAACGGTGTATTAGTCCTAATGACTGTTCTCCTGTGCGTAGGTGTCAAGGAGAGACTCTGAGGCATGAACTCAATTGCACGACACAGATAGTGTTCTCAAAAAATAAAGAATTTACTGGAATTTTGCACTGTAATCAAAACAAGGAAAACAAATATACTCTTTCGAGGAAAACTAGCAAGTGATCAATGAGGTAGATCCGTGGGAAGTCCGTGAGGTAATCAGGAACGTGGGTCATAGTAAGACAACGAACTGACAATGAACAGGAGGAAGCTACCACAATATATACACAGGTAAAGGGGACACAGGTGGAAGCAATCAGGGCGGGGAAAACAATCAAGGAGACAGAAGGGGGCGGGGAGCGTGGAGGCCTGAAATGAGAGGGATGATTAATTAAGGGAATAAACATAAAGCACAGGGCAAAGGGACATGACAAAACTAACATAAAGAATACACTTTCACTATTAGTTTCCTAGACATGACAGTACCCCCCCTTCTAGGGACGGCTCCTGACGGCCCAGGCTCCTCTGAGTTGAGGCGGTCAAAATCCTCAATGAGGCTTTTATCTATGACGAAGCGGGAAGGAATCCATATCCGCTCCTCAGGACCATAACCCTTCCAGTCAACCAGTAGCTGTCGCCCTCTACCCCTTTTCCGACTAGCCAATATCTTCTTGACGGTGTAAACCGGACCTCCATCAATCATCCGGGGGGGCGGGGGGGGTTTGGCGGTGGGAACCATAGCGCTTTCCTTCAAGGGTTTTAGTTTCCCTACATGGAAGGTGGGATGTACTTTCATGGACCTGGGAAGCCGTAGTCTCACTGAAACCGGGTTGATGACCTTGGTGACGGGAAAAGGACCTACAAACCGGGGAGCCAATTTACGGGAGAGTACGTGGAGGGGAAGGTCTCGTGTAGAAAGCCAGACTTTTTGGCCTGGCTGGTATACAGGAGCTGGTCGGCGTTTTCGGTCTACTGCTCTTTTCACCAGTTGTGAATTCCTGCAGAGGATCTTCCTAGCCGCAGCCCACACGCGCCGACAACGCCTGACCAGCGCGTGGGCAGACGGGACCGTGACCTCCCTCTCCGTGGCTGGGAACAGTGGCGGCTGGTAGCCATAAACACAGTGAAATGGGGACAGGCCCGTGGCAGAAGTAGGGAGGATGTTGTGCGCATACTCAACCCAGGTGAGGTGCTCGCTCCAGGAGGATGGATTCTGGGACACCAAGCAGCGCAAACAGGTCTCTAGTTCTTGATTTAGGCGCTCTGTCTGGCCGTTAGACTCCGGATGGTATCCTGACGAGAGACTGACCGTGGCACCGATGAGGCGGCAGAACTCCTTCCAGAAGCGTGACACAAACTGGGGGCCCCGGTCGGAGACAATATCCTTTGGGAAACCATGAAGCCGAAACACATTATGCATCATGACCTCAGCCGTTTCCTTCGCTGAGGGCATCTTGGGCAAAGCAATGAAATGTGTCATTTTAGAAAAACGGTCCACTACCGTAAGAACTGTGGTTTTACCTCTAGAGAGGGGCAGGCCAGTGACGAAGTCCATGGAGATCTCCGACCAGGGTCTGTTGGGAATAGGGAGTGGTTGTAATAGTCCTATTCGCGCCCTGGAAGACGTCTTGTTTCGAGCGCAGACAGGGCACGCCTCCACATACTCCTTCACCTCCTTCTCCATGGATGTCCACCAGAAACGTTGTTTTATGATGAACATAGTTCTCTTGACTCCAGGGTGACAGGTGAGCAGCGAAGTGTGAGCCCAGTGGATCACCTGTGGTCGCTCGGCCTCCTGAACGAAAAGCCGGTTAGGCGGGCAACCCCTTGGTGCAGGAGCTCCAGCATTGGCTCGTATTACCTCCTTCTCTACTGACCAAGTCAGCGCTCCTACCACCCGGTTTAATGGGATGATGGGTTCCGGCTCCTTGACTGCAGGCACAGGGTCAAACAGACGGGACAGAGCGTCAGGCTTGACATTCTGAGACCCCGGCCTGAAGGAAAGAACAAAGTCAAAACGGTTGAAAAACAAGGTCCACCTAGCCTGGCGGGAGTTTAGTCTTTTGGCCTTTCTTATATATTCCAAGTTTTTGTGATCGGTCCAAACCACGAAAGGATGCTCGGCTCCCTCCAACCAATGCCTCCACTCTTCCAGTGCCAGCTTCACGGCCAGCAACTCACGGTTTCCCACGTCGTAATTTCTCTCTGCTGGGGAGAGCTTCCTGGACAGGAAAGCGCAGGGGTGAAGTTTGTTGTCCTTCTGTAGTCGCTGGGAGAGGACCGCTCCCACCCCTTCGTTGGAGGCATCCACTTCTACCACAAACTGACGAGTGGTGTCCGGCAAGGTGAGTATGGGAACAGAGGTGAACATTCCTTTAAGCCGAGAAAAAGCCTCCTCAGCCTGAGGAGACCACAAAAAAGGCACTTGAGGGGACGTGAGGACATGAAGAGGGGCTGCAATAGCACTGAACCTCCGCACAAAACGTCTGTAAAAATTTGCAAAGCCTAAAAACTGCTGCACTTTCTTACGAGAGTCAGGGGTAGGCCAACAAGCTACTGCGCTAACCTTCTCTGGGTCCATCCTAACCTGACCTGGCGAAATGATGAAGCCCAAGAAAGTGACTGTCTGCATGGAATTCGCATTTTTCTGCTTTGACAAACAACCCATTCTTGAGCAGCTCTTGTAGAACCTAGCGGACATGTTGTTTATGGGTGTCAAGGTCAGGGGAGTAGATCAGAATGTCGTCCAGATATACAAAAACGAAACGGTTCAGAAACTCCCTCAACACGTCGTTGATCATAGCCTGGAACACAGCAGGAGCGTTTGATAATCCAAATGGCATTACACGGTATTCATAGTGGCCTGAAGGGGTGTTGAAACCCGTCTTCCATTCATCACCCTCCCTGATCCTGACTAAATGATAAGCATTACGCAGGTCTAACTTGGTGAAAACCTTGGCTCCCTGAAGCTGCTCGAAGGCTGACGAGATGAGAGGAAGGGGGTACCGGTTCTTAACCGTAATGTCATTGAGATGCGAGTAGTCAATACAGGGCCTAAGAGACCCATCCTTTTTCCCAACAAACAAAAAACCCCGCTCCTGCTGGTGATGAGGAAGGGCGAACAAGGCCTGTTTTGAGGGAGGCATCAATATAGTCCTTCATGGCCTCTTTCTCAGGTCCTGAAATATTATATAGTCGACCCTTAGGAATTGTAGACCCAGCAATCAGGTTGATAGCACAGTCATAGGGGCGGTGAGGCGGAAGAGTCAGAGCCTTGGATTTACTGAATACTTCACTTAAATCGTGGTAGCAGGAAGGGACTGAAAGAACATCAGGAAAATATATTTCTGGGATAGTTCCCTGCCTAACCCTCCCAGTGTTACCTCTTCTGTCAATCTCCGCTACCTGCTTAACACAGTGATCTCTGCAATTCTTTCCCCACCCCTCCACCCTCCCAGATTGCCAATCAATGTGAGGGTTATGAAGTTTCAACCAGGGAAACCCCAAAATGAGTGGATGTTGGGCTGAATTAAACAAGTGAAATGACATTGTCTCGTGATGGTTATCATCACATCTTATTTCTAAAGGCTCTGTTTGGTGAGTCACTTTAAACAACAGCCGCCCATCGAGAGCACTCGCTTCAAGAGGCTGGGGTAGAGGTTTAGTTTTTATGTCCAATTTTTTAACTAAACCCCAATCCATCAGACTTTCGTCTGCCCCTGAGTCAATGAGTGCACCATGAGTAACCACATTGTCTCTGATTTTTACTTGGATGCGGGTCAGGGTGCGAGGAGGAAAGTCAGAAGAAGAGATCCGGCTCACCAACGTACTCCTCTTTATTGGTGAGCCTCCTCTTTTACCGGACAAGCCGCTTGTGGATGTCCGCGCTGCCCGCAGTAGAAGCACAGACCCTCCTTTAATCGACGCTGACGTTCTGCCATCGAAAGCTTGGCGCGGCCCAACTGCATTGGCTCCTCCACGGAGCCAGGGGGCGCTGTTGTCCGGAACGCCGGTGAGGGGTGACGGGGCCTCCAAGAAGAAGTAGTATCCAGCGGCGAGCGTCTCCTCTGGGGAGGCGGATCAACCGCATCCTTGGATTTATTCCTTCTCCTCTCCGTCAAACGATTGTCTATCCGTATTGCCATGGATATGACAGAGTCCAAGTCAGCGGGCAGATCGAGAGGCGCCAGCTGGTCTTGTAGGGAATCCGAGAGACCGCTGACGAAAGCGTCAAACAATGCAGCGGAGTTCCAGCCGCTATCGGCTGACATAGTCCGGAACTCGATGGCGTAGTCAGCCACACTCCGCTGATGTTGTTTCAGCTTAATCAGAGCCCGAGCTGCTTCCCTGCCCGGCGTGGTTTGATTGAAGATCTTTCTCATAGTGTCTATGAAGTTCTCCAGAGACCCGCAGATGGGGGAGCCTCGGGACCACTCTGCCGTAGCCCACGCTGCTGCTCGGCCGGAGAGATGGGAGATCATGAAAGCCACTTTGGAATTGTCCGTGGGAAAAGCAGCCGGTTGGTGGTGATAGTGTAACTCACACTGCACAATGAACGTCCGGCAGCCCTCCGAGTCTCCGGAGTATTTTTCGGGTGGAGCCAGACGCATGGAAGTACTGTGCGGCTCAGTAGACCGGTTGGGATCAGAACCGGTCGCCGCCGGAACCGAGGGAGTCGTGGGAGGAGAAGCAGCCTTCAGGTGAGTGAGCACACGCTGGACCTCAGCTGCCAGCAGATTCACCTGGGTTGTCACCGATGATTGTAGTTCCCCGTGGCTGTTGGATAGGTGCTGCACTCCGTGCTGTATGGCGGCCATCTGCTCTTCTTGTTGCCCAAGACGTTGGCCCTGAGAGCGGATGGCGTTCTTTAGCTGGTCTGAGTCGGCTGAGTCCATTTTAATGGTCAGTTCGTACTGTCAAGGAGAGACTCTGAGGCATGAACTCAATTGCACGACACAGATAGTGTTCTCAAAAAATAAAGACTTTACTGGAATTTAGCACAGTAATCAAAACAAGGAAAACAAATATACTCTTTCGAGGAAAACTAGCAAGTGATCAATGAGGTAGATCCGTGGGAAGTCCGTGAGGTAATCAGGAACGTGGGTCATAGTAAGACAACGAACTGACAATGAACAGGAGGAAGCTACCACAATATATACACAGGTAAAGGGGACACAGGTGGAAACAATCAGGGCGGGGAAAACAATCAAGGACGCAGGAGACAGAAGGGGGCGGGGAGCGTGGAGGCCTGAAATGAGAGGGATGATTAATTAAGGGAATAAACATAAAGCACAGGGCAAAGGGACATGACAAAACTAACATAAAGAATACACTTTCACTATTAGTTTCCTAGACATGACAGTAGGTCATGGTTCTTGAAATGGCTGCCCTTGTCTGACCTCACTTTCCTAGGAAACCCATGTAGTGGAATGTAATGCGTGACTAAGAACTTGATCACTGAGTCTGCATCTTCGTTATATCCCTGTTATAATTCAATCAATATTTAGAAACATGTCAACATTCATCAAACAGTATCTTATAGACATGGAGCAGCTTAAATCTAAAACTGTCAATCAATGGTCAGATTGAACATCCGAGTTAGGGCGGCAGGTTTCTTTCAGTCCCTAAATGAAAAATGTAGATTGTGAATTTTACAGCCATGTTGATATAATACATCATACCCACACTCCCCCTTTTGACACATTAACTCATGTGTAACAAAATCCTGTATGGGAAGAAAACCTTCAGGTAATAATTGATTATAAGAAAATACCAAACATTATTCACAAATGTACATCCATCATTTTCCACAGTAAACACTCCAGTGAAATGAAGTGTTTCTCTCCATCTTTCAGTCCTAAAAGAAACATAATCTTCATGTTTTAGTTTGAGCTTCACATTCTGCAAAATGCCACCTCCTGTGGGAGTGAAATATCATCAAGTAGATTAGAAACGGGTCACAAGTGCGGTTTTCCAATTTTGTGGAATTTTAGGAAACCTCTCATTTCCCACAGAGCCCCAGAATAATGTGTTAGTCCAAAAACATGCTTGATTAGTCATTGTTTTAAATCATGCAGTTGCACTGATCACATGCAGACATACATTCACACTCACACTGTCAGGTTGTAAAGTCAAGTTTGGTCAGATTCACCCCAGAGTCAGTCATTGACTTCTCTCAAGTAACACTGTCAGTCAGGGTCAAAGGTCATTTGGTCTCAGTCTTTTTGGCCACGTGTCGTGCTCTGCAGAGACTTTGATATTTCAGCATAGGCCAGTATCCTTTGTCTACAAAAATCTGTCATATATGGAGCGCCATCATTTATTAATTCACGATTACAACTATAATTTCCCAGACATCTCTAACTTTTCATTGGGACAGATGTTTTCCAAATTCCCTGAAATGTGTTAGCCAAAAATTTCACTTCCTCATTGTACTACTACTGCAGTTTATTAACACCTAATCTATATTAAAATGTCTAATAGATCTATTTCAGAAACTTGTGCATATAAATATTTTCTTGAGTCAAAACATCATTAGGATCTGTGTAGCTCTGCTATGCATTTCCTAGCTCATTATAATTCTGGTCCACCTAAAGGACAATGTTAACCTCTTTAGCAGTGTGTGGAACCTTGGGTGTCCGAACATGCTCCATCACTCCCTCCTTTATCAAGGATTTAAAAACAGAAGTCATTTCATACTTCCATCTCAAAGCCCTCCTATGGTAATAACTATGCTACAATGGACAAATATTATCATGAATATTAAACACAACAACCTCTGAACATTACAAATATTCGCCTCAATTCAACCTGGAACCTCTCTCATACAATAATACAATACAAATGGTGTGTTTGTGTGTGTGTGTGTGTGTGTGTGTGTGTGTGTGTGTGTGTGTGTGTGTGTGTGTGTGTGTGTGTGTGTGTGTGTGTGTGTGTGTGTGTGTGTGTGTGTGTGTGTGTGTGTGTGTGTGTGTGTGTGTGTGTGTGTGTGCGTGTGTGTGTGATGGATCGTTGGAGCTATGTGCAACTCAAGGCATATGCTCGAACGGGAGCTGCCTGGACGCTGCAATCATGTTGCGCACTATCCGTGCTGAGTGTGCTGACTTTTCGTACAATGTCCCACTGTCTGGCTTCCTGCATAAAGTCAAGTGCTCGGCGCAGTTGTGGCGAAATGTCGCTCCTCTGTTTTCATTTAAACAGCTCCATATCCGTTAGCACAGCTAGCTAGCACCAGATGCTAACAACAACAATGCACGTAAGGTCTCTCTCTCGCTCGCTCGGGCCACACATACACACACCCTCCCGGTCCTCCCAACAGCCAGTCGGTGCCTGCCGGTGAGCGTGGAAGTGTGGTCTGCCACAAGCGGGCGGCAGGAGCGGGGCTGTCAGCATCAGCTTGTAGATGGTATTTTAAACTCGATGCGCTCTGAAACTACGGGGCGGCCGAGGAAAAAAAATACACATGCGTTAATCGCGTTAAAATAATTAGTGGCGTTAACCGGATCCCGTGTATAATTATTGCTGCTGCACTTTTCTGTTTTCTACAGGTCATTACATGATGAAAATGATCGATGTTAACTTGTGTGAATTAGATATGATGTTGGAGATGTTTAGGAGAGTGTGTCAGAAAGTTTTGAGCATGTTTGACATAGTAACGGTATTTTAAAAATACTAAACTGTCGGCAACAATAGATGCCATTTTCGCGGGCTTCAGCCGTGCCTGGGTAAATGTGACCTGAGCGAAGGCTCGCAGGCAGGTTAGCTGCTGCGCACGGGTAATATGTTTGTTTTTACCTGAGTGAAGTCTTGCAGGCACATTGCCTTGTTTTTTGTTTATTAACATTGACAGTGTATTTTTGTGATCTCCATAATATGTTATATTTGGTAAAGATAGATATATTGATAGAAAGTATTATTTGATAGCGTTATGTGTTTATATTGACTATGTTGAATGTCTCCTTGAGATACAGTAATTGACTGTGACAGACGGATAACTTAAATGGAGAAATGTGATGTTTGTAAAGTACAGCTATTTGAATGTAACTGTGTACTTTGAATTTTGAATAAGAAGCAATCCAGACGATCAACCGGATCCTGTGTATAATTATTGCTGCTGCACTTTTCTGTTTTCTACAGAAATCATTTATTGTTGCTGTGGTACCCAAGCTTTTGGGACCCGTAACAAAAAAATGTGTGCAGCTGAGTGTCAAGAACTGTGCTTCAAATAGTGATAGGATTAATTGTAGTGCTCCACCTGTATACATGTATGTTTGTATGTTTGTTAATTTGAATAAAGTTCCATTGTGATTGACATAATTGTTGTTTTCTATGGTTGCCAATTGACCCACAGTCAATGGTTCATGTACATGAACAGTTCATGAACAGTTCATAGCCAGTCATTAAATTATATTCAGTGACTGGGTATGAACTGTTCATGAAGTTGTTATGAACAGTTCTTGATATGTTCATGACCCATAGTTAATTCATGAACAATTCTTGAAATGTTCTTGGTTGAATACTGAATATCCCTACACTCACTGAAAACTCCATTTCATGAATTGTTCATGAACCTGCCTAAAACCATATTACATGAATTGTTCATGAACCATTCCAGAACAGGAGTTTCATGAGTAGTTCATGAACTGCCCTAGTGCCATTTAATGTTCATGGAACTTTCATGAACAGTTCATCAACTTTGTTATGAGCTGTTTATGAGCTGTTCATGAATATGGTTCACTAATATTCCATGAACTTTTCATGACAAGTTCATGAACAGTTCACTATCATCTCACCGGGGCAGGCCTACGCCGCAGAGGAGCGCAACCTACGACACAAACAATACAATGATTATACTGTCATACACTGCACATGAAGAAAATGAACAAGAAAATACACAATAAACACTATAGGACAGTGGCTGGCCTGGTCCTTTTGAAAAGGAAACAACATAACATGTTAGTTGCCAGCCTCATTCACCAACTCAATATAAAATGAAAGAGTTAAAAACAAGGCATACTTCCACAGAGTAGATTTCCAACTCAGCTTAATCCTGCCGGGGAAATGGTCACTTAATATCCCGGGTAGCTGGGCCGGTTGTGTACATTAAGCTCTGTGAAACACATAAATAAGTTGCACAATTAAAAACGTTGGTTTAAAAACGCCATTTAAAAGCAAATTACTCATAACAGACCCGGTCTTGTGCCTGTCGGGAGAGTTTCCCTCCGTCAATTATTTCACACACACATACGGGTATTGGGCCGAGCGCGACACCGTACTTCCGGTCTGCGCCGTTTTACGCGAGGTGCAAGCAGCCGTACACCGTCTAGGTGTTGCTAAGCTTCCTGTACTGAATATCATAGTCTATTGCCTTAATCAATATCTAGTCAACTCTAAAATACCACATATATACAATGGCATGATAATATTATTGTGACAAGTGGGGTATTCACCTGGTGTTTCCAGAAATTAGACGTAGATGCAGCCAAAATCGACGAAGGCAACTGTCGTTTTTCCATACATCTGCAGGCAGTCTGTAACAACCCACACAGCTCTAGTTTACGCTGGTAACGACCTAAAGCACACCCCTCAAGTCCAGAGATGTAATCCGAAGACATGCAGCGATTTCTTTGGTCGTTAATTCAGAAAAAAAACCTACTGCGCTCTGCCTGGCTACGTTAGCTAGCTGTTTATATGTGCACTTCCAGGATATTAGCACCTCCAGGAAAATGGCGCATTTATATATATTTATATGGCGCGTGTTGCATTGTGGGTAGCTCGTGACGTCACTGTGTGTGAAAGAATGGTAAAATCTCGTCTTGCACTCTCCCTAATAAAACCAAACTAAATGAGCCACTTGCATAAGTTAATTTAAAAGACCATAAAACCACCTTAAAACTGTTATTCCTACCTTTGTGAGAGGGGGAAGACCAGTGACAGGCAGCCAAGAGAGGCTTTCTTGAACTGACGGCAAACTTTTGATGGCTTCCTGTTTACCCGGTCACCGGTCATGTGACCGCATCAGGTGACACCGTCAGGTGACAATGACGTCAGATTCCCACACTTGTTTTATTGGCTGACAGGTAGGCTACGTACCTCTCCTCTGTGACAGTGTTTACACTTTAAACTTTCAGCCGCGGACGCGGAGTTTCTGGAAGATGGACAATAGACATTTTTTTTATAAAAAAGACGGCAATTCTCAAGTGGTGGCTCACACAACAACCCCAGAGCCACCACCTGAGCCAGGTGAACAAGGTATGTAAATGTCAGTAAACTTACAAGTTATGCAAAGATGTAAGCAAAGTATAAATTATAGCTACGTTGACGTTACTTTGAATCGCGTGGGTAAGCTAAACCGTTTATTAAATAAACACTTTGTCATACAATCTAAATCGTGTATTTTTTAGCGTTACAGTACCTGGTGTTTTCAAAGAAAGCTCTCTGGGAAATGTTGACTTACTGTCAGTGTTCGACATGAAGCTAGAAGCTACCTTACAGTACACAGTTGATCCTGAGTCAGGCTATATCAGGCTATGTTCCACAATCATTCAAAGTAGCAGTGATAAAACCGCTTCTTAAAAAGCACAACCTCGATCCAGAGGTTTTAGCCAATTATAGACCTATTTCCAATCTTCCGTTCCTCTCAAAAATTATTGAGAAAGCGGTCGCAAAACAGTTGTGTGATTACTTAAAAAACAATGATTTATTTGAAGATTTTCAGTCTGGCTTTAGAACACATCATAGCACAGAGACAGCTCTGGTTAAAGTCACAAATGACATTCTAATAGCTTCTGACAAGGGACGTGTCTCTATTCTTGTTTTGCTCGATCTCAGTGCTGCATTTGATACTATCGACCATGATATCTTATTGCAAAGACTAGAGCACTTAGTTGGCATACAGGGAACTGCTTTAGACTAAATAGGTCCTATCTATCTGAACGCTCTCAGTTTGTACGTGTCAATGATGAATCTTCCACGCAAACCAAAGTTAGCCATGGAGTGCCACAGGGCTCAGTGCTCGGACCTATTTTGTTCACATTATATATGCTTCCGTTAGGCAATATTATAAGAAATCATTCTGTACATTTTCATTGTTATGCGGATGATACTCAACTATATTTATCAATCAAGCCTGATTAAATTAATCATCTAAATAAAATTCAAGACTGCCTTAAGGACTTAAAAACGTGGATGACCTTAAACTTTTTGATGTTAAACACGACCAAAACTGAAGTTATTGTACTTGGCCCGAAGAATCTACGAAACAAATTATCTAAGGATATACTAACTATGGATGGCATTAATTTGGCCTCCAGTGAGACTGTAAGGAATCTTGGTGTTATATTTGATCAGGATTTATCCTTTAACGCCCACATACAATCAATTTCAAGGACCGCCTACTTCCATCTACGTAACATTGCAAAAATCAGGCATATCTTGTCTCAAAACGATGCAGAGAAACTAGTCCATGCATTTGTTACTTCAAGGCTGGATTATTGTAACTCTTTATTATCAGGGTGTACCAAGAAGTCAGTCAAGTCGCTTCAGCTGATTCAAAATGCTGCAGCTCGTGTACTAACCAGAGTTAGGAAAAGGGACCACATTACTCCTGTTCTGGCTGCCTTACACTGGCTCCCTATAGAACACAGGATAGAATTTAAAATTCTTCTTCTCGCCTACAAAGCCCTTAATGGGCAGGCGCCATCTTACCTTAAAGAACTCATTATACCCTACTGTCCTACTAGGGCATTGCGTTCCAAGAATGCAGGGTTGTTGGTTGTTCCTAGAGTCTCTAAAAGTACAATGGGAGCCAGAGCCTTTTCTTATCAAGCTCCACATTTGTGGAATCAGCTTCCAGTTTGTGTTCGGGCGGCAGACACCCTATCCGTTTTTAAGAGTGCGCTTAAGACCTTCCTTTTTGATAAAGCTTATAGTTAGGGCTGATTAGATTCAGCCCCTAGTTTTGCTGATATAGGCTTAGTTTGTCGGGGGACATCTTTCTTCTTCCTTCTCTCTGTCTATATCTGTGTACTCTCATGTTCTGGATGGATATCCTAGTGGATTAATCTTCCTATTATACACACATGCATTTCCAAACATTTGGACTACCTATGTTGCAAATGTATTATCTTTTCAATTTACACACGGCATCTATTGCACGTCTGTCCGTCCTGGGAGAGGGATCCCTCCTCTGTTGCTCTCCCTGAGGTTTCTCCCATTTTCCCCTTTAAACTGTGGGTTTTCTCCGGAAGTTTTTCCTTGTACGATGTGAGGGTCTAAGGACAGAGGGTGTCGTATTGTCATACTGATATTTTGTACAAACTGTAAAGTCCACTGAGACAAATGTAACATTTGTGATATTGGGCTATATAAATAAACATTGATTGATTGATTGATTGAGTCCTGTCAGTTAAAGTGTTTCATAGTTAGCTTAGCTCAGCATCAACCTAGCACTGAAATCTATGGATGTTTTGTGACAGTATTTCTGAGAAAAAGTCAACTAAAATGGTGGCATAGTTGCCACTGCTTTACGTGTCGACAGCATGTTTCAACGTATTTGCAGCAGTAAATGTGGCTGTTTGGCCACTGACGTTGCCATAACAACACCTGAATTTAAATGTGCAACCTCTTTTTGTGACAGATTTTTGCATGAAATTATAATTCTTCTGATTGATATTTCCTATTGACAGCTAGTTTCTATGTGAACATTATGAGATGGACAGCCAGCTAACAAGCTTTTTATACAAATATTTTAGATCAAAGCTAATCCAGTGGGGCTCTTGAAAGGGGGCAAGGGACACTATGCTCTCAAATATTAAGCCTTGACCCCCATCTTAAAATTGATATGATAAAAAAATTATCTGCATTGTCGGAGGCCTTTTTTCCTCGTTATCATGTCAAATTGTACAGCTTTCCTTAGTTTTGAATGCAGAAAGATGACTATATTAGAGTATTAAGTGAAAATGACTATATTAAAGTGCAGTGGCTAGCCGTGACTTTTATACCTAGGCCCTCTGACCCCCACCCCTTCCCTCGAGTTATTACGTCACAGCGTATACTTCAGCGGAATATCAAAACAACAGCCCGGGGTGCAAAACGCATCAATAAAAGCGACCCTCTACCACACAAAACAACACCTGTAAATAACCCTATTTGTGTTCTTTGAAATTGAAAAGGATATTGCATTGTGTTTGTTACTTTCGTTGCAGTTGTATGTTTTAAGTGTAATTTGGCATGCTTTTATTTTGAAGGCGAGTTAACGCTGTTGACAGGAAGTTGTTGTTGCTATGGAAACAAGAACAGTTTCACAGCGGGCGGAACTTGTCATAAAGTCCGCGATAATAACACCCACCCATTTAGAGGGAAGATATGATTGGTCAATTGTACTGTCATTTTACATTACTCTCTCGTTCGGTTACTATAGCGGGGCCCTCTGAGAATTCATAGCTGGACCGCATGGACGTCCCACAGCTCCTCTCTTCACAGTTACTCGCAGAGACGAGCTTCTTTAATTTACAGGGTTCGTACGGGTGCTTGAAATCCTTGAAAATGCTTGAAATTTGACGTGGTGTTTTCAAGGTTGGGAAAGTGCTTGAATTTTGGGAATGGTGCTTGAAATTGAGATAAAGTGCTTGAAAATGTAAATGCTTTACTTTTACAATAAATTGCTGTCTGACTGAATAGTTCGCTTTTTAGATTAAAAGAAAATAATTGCTTCGCTTCTACATAAAACAGCTCCGCTGCGGCCTTCCCGTGCTACGCACGCGACCTGCAAGTGTTTGTCTTACGTGTGACCTGGGCATTCTGATGAGAGTGATAGATGACTGTGTGCCAGGAGGTTGCAGTTTCAACGAGCGTTGGCTAGCAGAAGACAAATACAAGCCATGGCTAAGACGAGGGTCAAGCCCACGAGTAGCCTCCTGCAAAGTTTGCAAAAATAACGATGCGAGAGTCTGCGCTGATGAGCCACATGAAAGGTACGCCGTAGTAGAGCATTTTAGATTAGGCTAACGTTGCATGTTACGTTTGTTTAAGCTAACGTTAGCAAGCTGATTAGCAAACTCGATTGACGGATAATAATAATTGCAGGGGACAATCATTTCAGATGAGCGTACCTATGTTATGTGCGTTACAGTCGCCATCGTGGTGTTCAGAGGATGAAGCACTCACGGCATTTCGTGTTATAGTCACGAAATATAATCTATTGATTCGACACAGAGTGATTTTGAAAGCAATGTATTTCTACTGGTAGTATGTTTCGTGCCTAAACCAAATGTGAGTTGCTCTTTCCAAATCAGTCACATTGACCCGAAGACACATTTTCGTTTGTATTACTGGTCTGGGGGAAGCTCGCGAGTGTGTTTGTGTATTTTTGCGTTTGTTTCCCAAACACTCACAAGAAACACCAGCTGTTGTTATGCCTGCTGTGACGTTAAGTTACTCCGTTCTCCGCTTGTAATTATGCCGAAGCTTCAAAGTTGTATTTATCATATGAATTTGCTGAAACAAGTTTAATATTCTGAAAGCCAAGACTTTGTTTATTTGAAAACAGATGAAAACAAACTGTCTTCTTTATATAAAATTGAAGTATTATACAAGTAAAACTACATGTTGCTTTAATCCCATGTAATTGTAGAATGAACACAGTCTTCCTTTGAAGATGTATAAGTCAGGTGTCTTGAGTAGCATTACCTACAAATCATTGTACACATTTGTAAATATTATTTTCCACTTGTTACCATTGTGAGTCTATTTTTATGCAGCTCTGCGTGATTTTGTGGCTACAATTCAGACTAATACGCTACTAGAGGTGGAATAAGTACTCAGGTATTGTACTTGAGTAAAAGTATAAGTACTCAGATCTTGTAGTGAAATTATAAGTACTCAGATCTTGTACTTAGCAAAAGTAGAAGTACCAGAGTGTAGGAATACTCTGTCACAGTAAAAGTCCTGCATTCAAAATATTCCTCAAGTGAAAGTAGAAAAGTATTCTCATCCAAATATAGTTAAAGTAGCGACAGTAAAAGTAGTCATTGTGCAGATTGGTCCATTTCAGAATAATATATGATATGTTTTATAATGATTGATCATGAAAGTGTTCTCAAAGCTGGTAAAGGTGCAGCTAGTTTGAATGACTTTGTATACTGCAGGGTAGCTTGTGGATTTACTCCAGGTGGAACTAAAGATTTAACACTTAGATTTCACATCATTCATCCTGATCTGTAAAGTAACTAAAGGTATTAAATACATGTAGTGGAGTAGAAGTACACCATGTACCTCTGAACTGTAGTGGAGTAGAAGTACAACATGTACCTCTGAACTGTAGTGGAGTAGAAGTACACCATGTACCTCTGACTTGTGTTTACTGCCAACCTAAAAGTACCTAAAAAATAGTAATCAATAATGTATTGAAAAGTTATTTGGCTGATTGTTTTATATTGGCTCAGACAGGTTATATGGGACATACAGATGGGTCACTCATTTTGAAATATTAAACTTAGTTTTCTTTTCTTTAATTGTTCATCCTCGTGTAGAAGGCTATCACGAAACACACATTTGGTTGTTTATAGCATAAAGAACATCTGATTTAATGTGAGGTAGGGAAATAATCATTTGAGTATGTGTATATAAATATGTAATGTACAACAGCTGTAAGATGCTTGAAAAGCTGGAAAATGCACCTTGAAAATGCTTGAAAAGTGCTTGAATTTGACTTTGGAAAAGGTGTAAGAACCCTGAATTTAACCCTTCACATTCCAACAGAAACTGAATAGGCAGATTCGAAGGATTTATTTCTTTGGAAATGTTATTTTAAATACAATTAAATCAAGTTATTTTGGTAAAACTAATGAAAAATATAACAAAAAAAATATATTATTTTTTTAATGTTTTTAAATATTATTTTTAGGGCTGTCAGTCGATTAAAATATTTAATCGCGATTAATCGCATGATTGTCCATAGTTAATCGCGATTAATCGCAAATTAATCGCACATTTTGTATCTGTTCTAAATGTACCTTAGAGGAATATTTTTCAAGTTTGTAATACTCTTATCAATATATGAGTGGACAAATATGCTTTATGCTAATGTTTATTATAATTTGAACAATGACAAATATTCTCATGAATATTAAACACAACAACCTCTGAACATTACAAATATTCGCCTCAATTCAACCTGGAACATCTCTCATACAATAATACAATACAGATGGTGTGTGTGTGTGTGTGTGTGTGTGTGTGTGTGTGTGTGTGTGTGTGTGTGTGTGTGTGTGTGTGTGTGTGTGTGTGTGTGTGTGCGTGTGTGTGTGTGTGTGTGTGTGTGTGTGTGTGTGTGTGTGTGTGTGTGTGTGTGTGTGTGTGTGTGTGTGTGTGTGTGTGTGTGTGTGTGTGTGTGTGTGTGTGTGTGTGTGTGTGTGTGTGTGTGTGTGATGGATCGTTGGAGCTATGTGCAACTCAAGGCATATGCTCGAACGGGAGCTGCCTGGACGCTGCAATCATGTTGCGCACTGAGTGTGCTGACTTTTCGTACAATGTCCCACTGTCTGGCTTCCTGCATAAAGTCAAGTGCTCGGCGCAGTTGTGGCGAAATGTCGCTCCTCTGTTTTCATTTAAACAGCTCCATATCCGTTAGCACAGCTAGCTAGCACCAGATGCTAACAACAACAATGCACGTAAGGTCTCTCTCTCGCTCGCTCGGGCCACACATACACACACCCTCCCAGTCCTCCCAATAGCCAGTCGGTGCCTGCCGGTGAGCGTGGAAGTGTGGTCTGCCACAAGCGGGCAGCAGGAGCGGGGCTGTCAGCATCAGCTTGTAGATGGTATTTTAAACTCGATGCGCTCTGAAACTACGGGGCGGCCGAGGAAAAAAAATACACATGCGTTAATCGCGTTAAAATAATTAGTGGCGTTAATTTTTTTGTGTTAGCGCGTTATTAACGCGTTAACTTGACAGCCCTAATTATTTTGTAGAATATCTTAGGCCCTCACAGAGGGCCTAGAGGGCCCTGACGACTCGCCACTGTTAAAGTGTTAAGTGAATATATTAAGTGAATTACTCAAACTGCATTTGTATAGGAATTATTATTTCCTAACTACTCTTAACAGTGATATATACAAGAGGTTTCCAATGTAAATGTAACTATTTTCAATTGGTTAGTATTACATTTTGTGACAGTGTGGTGACACTCATTTTAATGAAGACAAATTTGTGTATCTTGAAATTCATTTATTTGACAGAGCTGGAAACTGATTGACTTACATACTTGTTTGTGTTTACCTACACAGTCATCACAGATGAGCCAAACAGAGTAGAGGATGAAGAAAGGAGAACAGGAGAAAGGGACACACAAGAAGGAGATACAAAAGACAAGAACGACAATGGAGACAACAATGAACAGGAACACCAGAACAGACAAGAGTCAATGGGTAACATGACTGATTTAGGGACTGCAGATACAGGGCCAAGGCAAGTGAGACATCACTGCTTTCCATCCAGCATGTTTGGCCAGCAAAAGAGATAATTTCAACCGCAAACAGCAAGTGATGAGGGATTATTATTTCCTTCTTCCATCCCTTTTTTCTGTTTAATCTGATTACTAACAACTTCTAATAATTTGACATAGTTTATGATTTAATTGGAAAATGAAGTGTTTTTAAATAATTAACCCGTTTCTGATTCTGAGATTTATTTTTGACATATGGGTGTTGAGAGATGTATCAATATCTCTTGATGTTGCTCTCAAAGTGCTATAACATGCTATCTCTTTTACAAAATAAGTGTCCAGTCAACAACAAAACATCAGTGATCGTATAGTGGTAGTATATTTTTCATAAGCAATGTGAAACATTAAACTTATACAAACTGGTGTACAAAACTCACATACCTGCATTGATCTCCTGGAGTGTCTCTACTCTTTCTTCTCCACATCTCTTCTCCACCATCAGAGATTGCAAACATTTCAGAAACAGCTAGAGGTAGGGGACAAACAACTTGTTCGCTGGGCATGTCAACAACCTCCCTGCTTTGATCAAGACTTTAGGGAGCCTTTCAGCCCCTCTAGCAAAGGGACTGGAAAGCAAGCTTTGAAAATGCAGTACCATCTACATGCTGTCATGTTCCAGACACTGCTCTCAACCACTCAGGGCCTGCACAAATACCTGCAGAAAGACACAATTGACTTGGTGCAGGCAGTAGATTACAAAACAGCAGTTGCGAACACACTGAAAAGTTACCGAAGTAACGAGAAAGCACATGAGGTCTATGACAAGACCAAGGCCCTGTGCAATGATCTTAATATTCCCGAAACTGACGCAGAGGAAGAAGCGTAGAAACATGGAATACTTTGTAGTCAAGGCATCATGTGGAGCAATGTGAAACATTAAACATAAATAAACTGGTGTACAAAACTCACATACCTGCATTTCAATGGACAGCATAAAAGGACACGTGAGCTGGGTTCTGTTGGAGAAATAGCACCATGCTGCTCACATTAGCTTATTAACTCAGATTAGCTATTGATGATCACGTTGATAAATCAAATAAAACAAATAGCCAATCACACAAAAAACATGTTGCTGTGACTGTGAGCATTAAACAATTAACATTAAACTAAACAAACACAACAGTACGTTATTGTCCTAATAAAATAAAAACATACATTTTGTCCACCGACATAATACAGGCACCTTACCCTCAAGAGATCCTCACGTGCTATGAGAATCTCCCACAATCCATTGCCGTAACAAAGCTAATGCAGGCACACGTTTGTGACACCAGATGGCGCAATTGTGTATCTGCGTGTGGGGAGTCTTGCAGTAGAAAATTCGACTGTAGCGCCGCCACTGTGGGCTAAGCCCCGAATGATTCCAGGTCCAGGCGACGCCCCTAGTCTGAGGGCTTCTTAACATTTAATAAACTAAGAATGTGTCATACTCACTTAATGGGAAGAAACTCAGCTATCAGACAATATTAACCATTTTTAGCTAAACAAAACACAAGGGTAATAACAAAGCCTCTGAATTAGCCCTGAGCGAAAAAATGCTTAGCACAGAACTCACGTTAAAA
Source organism: Gymnodraco acuticeps (assembly GCF_902827175.1). NCBI lineage: Eukaryota > Metazoa > Chordata > Actinopteri > Perciformes > Bathydraconidae > Gymnodraco > Gymnodraco acuticeps. The sequence continues at coordinate 433,937 of NW_022991168.1, read as the reverse complement.
TACCCTTATTACTTATCGTATCTGCACAAACAAGATATCGATTAGCAAACTGAGATTCCACAGATTCCAGAAGTATAAGGATCATCACTGAGCGATCAGAACTCGAGGCGAAATGACAACAAACAACAACAACAAAATTAGCTTTACGGGACCAAATTGGAAAATAAGTCTTACCGTTGCTGTGTTCTGATCAAAAGTCGTGTTCAATGGCATTAAAACGATAAAAACGTTGCTGAAGGTTAATCCACAGGTTAATCCAATGTGTCTGTGTCACTTTGAAATGATTACTGATAATCCATCTTTCCATTTTTATGTCAATAACGGAGTTTTCATATAGAGCTGCTACGATAGCTACTAGAGTGTATGACAGCTTCCGATTCCGGGGCATTCTGGCTACGCATCACTCATTCACCAATGGATAATGTTTAGATGGATTTTAGGAAGTTCCCCTCGATTGTATTGGCTCTAACGGTTATAAAGAGATGTCAATCATCAAAATCGACCAATGGGTTCCAGAGATAAGGATAATGCACCCAAATGACCCCAGAAGTGGGTATTTTTCTCTAAATGTCAAATGTCACTTATTTTGTATCAATCTTGATACAGGGTACTTATATGTTATAGTGTGTATTCCTAAAGCTTTTAGTCTACTATTCCATCATTCAAGGTCTATTTCATCCTTACTGACCGCCAGAGGCGGTGCTTTAGCACTGGATATCTTCCGTCTCGCGCATGCGTAGGTCGAATATGTATATCAACAAAGTCACGTGTGACCTCGTATGACCCCGGAAGGCATAAGTTCCGGTGTTGTCAACGAGTTCAGTCCTTTTTTTATCTTCTTGCTGCGCAGGTTACTACTTTTTGAGTAGAAGCCAAGCTAGCTTATTGAAAATTAAGATTATAGCTCATCGCTACCTGTAGCCTTGTGATCGTCTCGATCGGAGCTGCGGGCTAGGAAAACGCTCGCCCTCCAAAGGCTGCGACGAGCTAGCTGTCCGCCCTCCCAAGGGAGGGGACTGCGGTGTTCACCGCTCTGACCCTAGGAGCTCCGGACCGGTAAAGAGCGGACCCTCCTGCACGTCAGCCGGTGAGATCGCTACCATTTATCGCTGATTGTGCTATCTATTCTCAAGCTAATGAGATAACTGTGTACAAGTTAGCCGGGGGCTCTCGCTAATTTGTTACTGCGCTAGTGAAGGGAGTGTCTCCGCCCCGCTCTCACTACATACATTTGGTTCCTTGCTGGTTTTATCGTCCAGTTAGCTGAGTGTTTTCGTTCAAGCTAACCGTTACGGCGCTAGTGAAGGGAGCGTCTCCGCCCCCCTCTCACTATATACATTTGACTCCTTGCCTGTTCTATTGTCCAATTAGCTGAGTGTTTTCGTTCAAGCTAACTGTTACGGCGCTAGTGAAGGGAGCGTCTCCGCCCCCCTCTCACCGCATACATTTGTTTCCTTACCTGTTCTATCGTCCAGTTAGCTGAGTGTTCTCGCTCAAGCTAACCGTTACGGCGCTAGTGAGGAGTGTCTTCGCTCCCCTCTCACAGCTCACAATTAGTTCCTGTTCTATCCCCAGTTAGCAGAGTGCTCTCGCTCAAAGCTAACTTGCAACAGCGCTAGTGAAGAGAGTGTCTCCGCTCCCCTCTCACAGCTCACAATTAGTTCCTGTTCTATCCCCAGTTAGCAGAGATCTCTCGCTCAAAGTTAACTTGCTACAGCGCTAGTGAAGAGAGTGTTTCCACTCTCCTCTCCCTGCACACAGTTGGTTCCTGTTCCACCCTCCAGTTAACTGAGTGCTCTCGCTCAAAGTTAACTTGCTACAGCGCTAGTGAAGAGAGTGTTTCCGCTCCCCTCTCCCTGCACACAGTTGGTTCCTGTTCCACCCTCCAGTTAACTGAGTGCTCTCGCTCAAAGTTAACGAGAGTGTTTCCGCTCCCCTCTCCCTGCACACAGTTGGTTCCTGTTCCACCCTCCAGTTAACTGAGTGCTCTCGCTCAAAGTTAACTTGCTACAGCGCTAGTGAAGAGAGTGTTTCCGCACCCCTCTCCCTGCACACAGTTGGTTCCTGTTCCACCCTCCAGTTAACTGAGTGCTCTCGCTCAAAGTTAACGGGAGTGTTTCCGCTCCCCTCTCCCTGCACACAGTTGGTTCCTGTTCCACCCTCCAGTTAACTGATGCCCCTTTCACACCAGCGCTTCTTCAGCTCCGGCTCGGAGCTGGAGCCTGAAAAGCGCCGGTTTTTCCTGTTCACACCGCAGCGGCGCCGGCTCTTAGCTCCGGAATCCGGTTCACTTCCAGCTCCAAAAAATTGTCGGTCTAGAGGCAAGAGCTTCGGAGCTCTTACGTCGAGGCGTGCAGGAAACTAAACCCACCTCCCCTGAACATGGGTCGACTGTCATGCCTGCCTACAAGCAGTAGTGCTTATAAACACACTTTATAAAGTCAGGCAACACTAACAAGGCTTCGTGTGATTCTGTTTATTTGTACCTTACTTTGACCATCCGTTCACTGTTATTGATCATTGTGGAGAGAGGCAGACGTTTTGTTTTGTATTGTAGCAGCTATCGGATGGAATCAATACATGGGCTGCACAGGTTGTCGTGTCCGACTATCACAAGTAGAATCATAATAAAAATACGCCGGTAAAATGTGCCTGTAGAAAACGGTTTATGCCACAATAGGATAGCAATAGCAAGTAGTCAGTTTAGCTTCGGTTGCTATGCTAACATCACCCATTTTATACCAGAGAAACTTTCATAACAGCGTTGTGATGCCAAACAGCGCCAATTCAGACTGACACACATTCAGGGGAACTGGGGATATGTATCAGCTGCTTGTGTGAGTTGGACAGTGAATACTTTAGAGCGGCCGCTGCAGTGTGAGCTAACCGGGAGCTAACGGGAGAATAAACTCCCGTGGAAGAGCAGCCAACACTGCAGCGGTCGGTAAATGCCGCAGAAACACATTAATAAACAATGAACCACGGCACTCTGGAGAAAAGTATAAGGTTGGAGAAGTCGTTATTTAATTTAATCTGGCTTCGTGTGATTAAAAGCAACACGATCATCGACCCGACGCAGTTGTTGTTGTTGTGAGCGCCGTAACGCCGTTGGGGAGCAAATCAGCGATGTAAACGGTGACGTCATGACGCAGCAGCGGCAGCACCCAGTCGGGCTCTGGGCGGTGTGAACAGAGCGGGAGCAGAAAAGGGAAACCGGAGCTGAACCAGAAAAGCTCCCGCTCGGAGCCAGAAAGGGAAAAGCGCTGGTGTGAAAGCCGCATGAGTGCTCTCGCTCAAAGTTAACTTGCTACAGCGCTAGTGAAGAGAGTGTTTCCGCTCCCCTCTCCCTGCACACAGTTGGTTCCTGTTCTATCCTCCAGTTAACTGAGTGCTCTCGCTCAAAGTTAAAGGTGACCTATCATGCATAATGCACTTTTCTACGTCTTTTATACATGAATATGTGTCCCCGGTGTTCCAGGGAACTCACCAAGTGTCAGAAAACACAACCCTCTCTATTTTCCTCTATACCCAAATCCCTTAAAAAGGGGCTGCAACGGATCTGATACAGACTGATCCAGATTTAAACACTTCTATGACGTCACAGAAGTGGTGCTACTGCTATTGGGCCAACTCCACCAATCAGGAGGAGACAGCCACGGACATTGCCGTTCGAAAGCGCTGGAGACGCTGTAGTACATATGCCAGACCTGATGGTGCTGTTCTCACAGAATCAGCCCATCAGCATGATCTGTTTGGTATTTTGAAAAATAAAAAGTATAAATATGCCTTTTATATAGGTATGGTCCTACACTATATTATTCAAATATAGCATGATAGGTCCACTTTAACTTGCTACAGCGCTAGTGAAGAGAGTGTTTCCGCTCTCCTCTCCCTGCTCACAGTTGGTTCCTGTTCCATCCTCCAGTTAACTGAGTGCTCTCGCTCAAAGTTAACTTGCTACAGCACTAGTGAAGAGAGTGTTTCTGCTCCCCTCTCACTGCACACAGTTGGTTTATTGCCCGTTCCATCCTTCAGTTAGCAGAGTGCTCTCGCTTAGGCTAACTTGCTACGGCGCTAGTGGAGAGAGTATTCTCGCTCTCCTCTCAAGGCATAAAACCATTAACTGACTTAATTGTTCTCACCCCAGTTAGCAGAGTGCTCACGCCCAAGCTAACTACTATTGTGCTCACTCCCCTCCACTGCATATGTGTTTCCTGGCCCAGTTATTTACAGTCAGCTGAGTGCTCTAGCTATTGCTAGGTCTAACGGCTCTAACACCTGTATGGCTCCTCTTTAACCAGAGGATGGCCATGACCTTTGCCCCTCTTGTCTTGGCCTCAAGCATCTGAGGAAGGGCCTTTCGGAGGACCCGTGCATGAATTGCACCATCATGCCTCGTGCGGTAGGAGCTGCTAGACTAGCCGAGGTTGAACTACTGACTGAGGGTGGCCTTCCCCCTGCACAGTCGACTCTGCACAGCCCAACCTACCCATCCTAGTCGTTGGGCCGCAGAGGCTGCGGGTGCACCGCCCAAGAAGAGGACTAAGCCTGATAGGCTGTCCTCCAGGGTGGACCTACTCACTACTGAGCTAGCCCAGATGAAGTCACTCCTCTTGGCTCTCCATTCTGGTGCCCGTGCAGAGCACGCCGCTGCCCACCCGTGGCTGAGCTGGTTCTAGATGACGATGTGTTCTCGATGGCAGCTTCAGCCACTCAATTTGATGAGTATGACGGGGAGAGCCCATCCCATGCTTCTGGGCCTGGTTCCTGTACCTCAGCTCATGGTCTCTCGGAGGAGGCAGATGACGGCTCCATGGGTACCGTCATTCGCATGGCACTGGCTCACCAGCAGCTGGATGCGCAGCAGCCCGAAACAGCGCCTGCCAGTGTGTTCTTTAGGCGCACTCTTCGCAACCTTTACTGTTCCTCCCTCTTGTGAGAAATCGGAGGGAGTTACATGCATGCTGGAGGACACTAAGGCTCTTTACAGTCTTACGTCCGATGGCCGAGCCCTGGCAGCCATGCAGGATGCGGCAAGAGTTGGCCTTGACCACACGCCGGCTGTTGAGCCTACCATTGCTTCCCTCATAGTTTCCCCTGACGAGGCTCTGAGGTGCTCTGAGGTGCTCTGAGGTGCCCTCGACTCCAATGTCGGGTCACTGATGACCTGCTCACTAAGGCTTACAATGCAGCGGCGCGCATGGGCCGTATAGGCAATTCCCTCTCTCACCTCATGCTCGCCCTCTCAGCTTCCCCGCAGCAGGATGCTCTTAGCGCTTCCTCTACCAGCCTCAGTGACGCCTCATTACAGGCGTTCGCTCTGATGTCTAGAGAGCTTGGGCGCCTGATGTCCACTCTCGTCCAGACTCGTCGCCAGGTTTGGCTGACACAGTCACCCTTATCAGAGACATGTAGGACTCTCCGTCCACCGGCTCACCCCGGTGCCCGCCATGGGCCTCAGCGCCCCACGAGGGGGCTGGCCCGCTACGGTCCTGTTAACTCGCCCCCAAGGCAGCCTCGGTATCCGGTGCCTAACCGTCGCCCCCCCAGAGCCAGAGGCCGGGGGGCAAGGTACTGAGGGTCTGGGGCCGGCTGTTGGTTATCTCTCCCAGCAGCAGCTAAACTACCGGGTAGCTCAAGCTTCAGACCCCTGGGTGGTTTCCACCTAACCCAAGGGTACAAGCTTCAGTTCCGACGCTGGCCCCCAGTCTTCAGCCGGGTCAAGATGACCACCATAAGCGACCTGGCAAAATAAATCGTCCTAAACCAGGAGCTGTCAGTCCTCCTTGCCAAGGGTGCAATCGAGCCTGTGGACCCCATCTCAGAGCCCGGAGGCTTCTACTCGACCTACTTCCTGGTAAGGAAGAAAGGCGGTGGACTTCGCCCAATCCTCGATCTGAGGGGACTCAACAAGTTCCTAAAGATTTTACCTTTCCATGTGCTGAGCACAGCGGACGTTCTTCGTACCGTGGCCAGGGGGGAATGGTTCACGTCCGTCGACTTGAAGGACGGTTATTTTCATGTGCCTATTGTGCCTCATCACAGGCAGTTTCTTCGCTTTGCCTTCAGAGGCCGTCATTTCCAGTTCATTCGGACTCTCCCTCTCCTTAGACTGGTTAATATGTGCACCATCCCGGTTACAGACGATCCAGGACACGGCTCTCCTTCTCTCTCATGTCGCCCGGCTAGGCCTCATGGTGAACATGGAGAAGAGTTGTCTGAACCCCTGAGCCTAACGTTCATTGGGGTGGCTCTGGACACAGTCACTCAACCAGCGAAAGCAGTGTTCTCGCCCCCACTCCTGGTAGACGTGATGCTTTATTCTAGCAGCAGCCGACTGGATGTCCTGCTGAAACTTCTTTTTTTTCCAGCTAGGTGAAGGCAGTGCTCTCGCTCTCGCTCCCACTCCCTCTGCTGGTAACATGGGGGTAGTTACATCCCTTTTGTGTTCGGCGAGTAGGAGCATTGCTCTACTCTTAACGTTCAGCAGGTAGCTAGTGGAGGCTGTGTTCTTGCACCCGCTCCCGGTTACGCTGCATCTGGAATACGTTATCAACTCAACCAGTGAAGGCAGTGTTCTCGCTCCCGCTCCTGGTAGGCGTGTTGCTTGATTCTAGCAGGAGCCGCCTGGCTAGGCTGTCCTGTTAAACTTCCTTGTTTAACCCAGCTAGGTGCGGGCCTGTCCATCTGCTGCACAGACTCTGCTGTGGGACGCCTTGGCGTCTCCCCAACAGGAAGGACCTCTTGTCTCAGTTGGAGGGTCGGATGTGGCACCCCGACCCCTGTCGCCTCCAGCTGTGGGTCTGGCCACTGGAGGGCCCGACCCACTGCTGAGCGACTGCATAGAGTCTGTCAGGAAGACTATTCTCAAATGCCAGGGCACCATCTACTCGTAGGCAGTATGAAAACAGGTGGAAACTGTTTTGTTTTTTTGACTGGTGCCAAGGGCGAAATGAGGACCCAGTATATTGCTCGGTGCCTACGACCCTTGAGTTCCTGCAGTCCCTCCTGGACGACGGCCGGTGTCCCGCTACCGTCAGGGTGTATGTGGCTGCTATATCAGCTCAACACACAAGGGCTGACAACAGCACAGTGGGAGCCATAGGTTGGTATCCCTCTTTTTAAGGGGGAGCTCTGAGGCTTCGCCCCCCCGAATATCCCAAGGGCCCCTACATGGGACCTGCCCTTGGTGCTGGATGCCCTATGCTCGCCTCCTGTTGAACCTTTGTTACAGGCAGAACTGGAGTGGCTCTCAGCTAAGACTGCTTTCCTTCTTGCCATCACCTCAGGAAAGCGTGTAAGCGAGCTTCAGGCCTTGTCCGTGAACAGCTCGTGTCTGAGGTGGAACTCAGATGGCTCAGGTGTCACCTTATGGCCGAACACAGCGTTCCTCTCTAAGGTGCAAGGACATATGTGCTGCGGCCACATGGGCATCCCAGAGCACATTCGCCAGATACTACAGGGTGAATGTTGCCGCCCCTCACCCGCTGGGTGTGGTCCTCCTGCAGAGTCAGCCTAGGCCATCCTTATAGCAGGGGGAGTATTCAGACTTCCTCGTGACTCTGTTGGTATAGGTCATCCAGTGCTAAAGCACCGCCTCTGGCGGTCAGTAAGGATGATATAGAACGATAGTTATGTATGTAACTACGGTTCTATGAATACTGGATGACCGGCAGAGTTTCTTGGTCACTCGGAATCTCGTGTTTCCGCGAGAAGATTCCATAGGACTGAACTCGTTAATAACACCGGAACTTATGCCTTCCGGGGTCATACGAGGTCACACGTGACTTTGTTGATATAAATATTCAACCTACGCATGCGCGAGACGGAAGATATCCAGTGCTAAAGTATCGCCTCTGGCGGTCATCCAGTATTAGTAGAACCGTAGTTACATACGTAACTATCGTTTTCACTAAGTAATGTTTTCTTTTTGGACGGACACTATAATTTAAATGTTTTTACTATGTTCAATCTGAATTGACTTTAAAATAAAAAAATTATATATGAATTCTGACTCCTCTACATCAAACTCACAGGTTTATCATTGCTTTAAGAAAAAAGATCATTAATCTACCCCTTTTAGAAGTGAAAATATAGTCATTTGTTCTGGGAATGTCATTTTCGAGCCTGAGGCCTGAAAAACAGGCTCAAGGCTTAACTGGTTTAACACATTACAGCACTGTCCCTAACCAACTCCCCTGTCCCTGTGCCAGCAGACCAACAAGAGAGGTCACTGTTTCCAGAAACACATACAATACACCATACAGGTAGAGGCTGACGCTCAAATGTGTCTTTCATTACTCGACTATGTCAACCCTTTTTGTTACAAATTAGCAAGATGATTCAAGAAGACTATGACTAGAAAGGAAGAAAGAAAGAAAGTGTTTAAGTGTAGACACGAGGAAAGTTAGGAGAGAGACATAACGACAGTCAGTCTGTTACCAAACAAACCCACCGCAGGGAGGAAACCACACTGGATTACAGTTATTTAACCCTAAACGCACACACTCACACACCGCTGTAATGTGTGAATGAGGCATTGTGATAAGAAATGTCTGTTATGTGTTTTACAGTTTGTCTTAGCCTCTTTGAAATAAACTGTCACTCAGTTATTTTGCTGTGTTCTGTAGATCTCAGAAGTCAGAAATCAAATTAAGAACGACGTCAGACTGTTCGACTGTTGACTTCAACAACCATTATTTGAAATACCTGTTGATAAAAGTGCATTAGCATTTCCACTAATAGAAATGTTGTTTTTTTGTTAATTTGTTTTATCGTTTTATGTCTTATATATTATGTTGCATTGTTGGAGGAGCCTGGGACTCCAGATTCACATTGCCATATCTACACTGTAGCTACTGTGCACCTGACAATAAAGCCTTTGAATCTTTGAAAAGTTGGACAAAAGCGTGTGTATTAATGATGAAATTACACACAAATGAGACAAAAGTGCCAATAAACTGTCTCAGATCTGGAGGATGAGGTAGGTGGGTTCTCTCGACTTTCGAGCTGGAAATCCAAATCCAGTTTGAGTTTTAGACTGGGGACGGGGGAATTCAAAACTCCAAGTGGAAAGCATCAGTACAGCCACAAAGTATCTGAACATGTGGCGGCTGGGGTCACTTATACATGGAGGACAAATACATATTTGCCTCAGTAGCACTTTCTCTTTTTGTTTACAAATCAGTACACCAGCTACATTTTAAAATGTGATACTAATGCATATACACTCAAATATGTCATTCATTTTCTTATTGTATAATTGCAAAGTATATTTCAGTATTACAAGCTCCCACAACACAATAAACTGCAGAGTTTTCACTTCCTCTGTGAAGCTCCTGGACTTCTCAATGGGCCACGCCACCCGACGACAACATTAACATGTCGGAAACGTCCTGTCAGGTCCACACAGAGACACAATGCTCTGCACTAACATCAGATAGACAACACGTTTGAAATGCATGGTGCTGCTCTCACACTGCATACACACAACAACCGCTTCACACTTGTTGTGTACTCAGTGTGAGTACTCTGAGTTTCAGTGAGAGTTGGGACCTAAACTAAATATTGTTCTAACAAACAAGTTACACACTCTTAACTCTGTGGACAGGCTGGCCGTTTTCAAGAAAATACACGTCCTGGTTTATTAAAAATGTTAGAGCAAACATGTTCAATTATGCTAAAAGGGATAGTCCGGATGTTAATGGTTTTGGGTGGTTTATCCATAAATGAATAATTAACTCAATACTGCATGCACTCTACCCACAGTAGATGGTTGCCGATATACACTGAACAAAAATATAAACGCAACACTTTTGTTTTTGCTCCCATTTTTCATGAGATGAACTCAAAGATCTAAAACATTTTCTATATACACAAAATAACCATTTCTCTCAAATATTGTCCACAAATCTGAAAAAATCTGTGATAGTGAGCACTTCTCCTTTGCCGAGATAATCCATCCCACCTCACAGGTGTGGTATATCAAGATGCTGATTAGACAGCATCACACACAATCCAAGATGGTCGCAGCGTGAGTAAGCGCATCTCAAGCTTGTCTGTTTGTTGCTGTTAAATTAGCTCTTTAATGCTCATATCATTGATCCACATGATCTGAACCCATGATCATTTGAATAACATAGCTAAGTGGCTCACTACGGTCTCTGGATTATTGTATTTTTTGCATTTGCAACTATGGAGGGAAACATGTCTCTGCAAACTTTGTGGGACGCGATTCAGCAAATCAAGACAGACATGCTGACTCACATTGACTCAAAAATGGATCCAATTCAAAGTAGCTTGAGCAGGATACACAATTCCCTGTCTAGTCTGGGAGACCAGGTCAATTTGTTAGAGCAGCGTGTCTGGGCTAATGAGGACAATGTACACGAGTGTGTCGCTCGAGTCAAGCAGCTTGAGAAAGACAACTCCTTCCTACGGTCTCCAAGTCATCTAAAGTTGATGACTTGGAGACCGTAGCCGACGTTCTAACCTTCGCTTCGTAGGAATCCAGGAGTCCGCTGAAGGCAGTGACATTATCGGCTTCATGTCTCGGCTCATCCCGCAGCTCCTGGGGCCAGAGGCCTTCCCTACCCTGCCGAACATTGAGAGGGCTCACCGCTCACCGACTGCCAGGCAAAACTCCCGTGCCAGCCCGGGCCATCATGATTGAGCTGCTGAACTTCCAGGACAAAGTGAAAATCCTTCGTCTTGCCAGGGAGAAAAAGTCTCTGGACTACAACGGGAAACACATCAGCATTTATCCATATTTCAGTCCCGAGCTTACCAGAAGACGCCGGAGCTTCGATCCAGTCAAACGCAAGCTCCGTGAACTCAACTTGAAGTACTTTCTCCTCTACTCGTGCACCCTCTGCATTGTTGTTGATGGCACACAACAACGCTTCTCTACCCACAAAGACGCGGAGGCAGTCTTCATGTCTACCTCAAACTCTTCTGGGTGACGAACATCCCTAGAGATGAGGCTGCTGCTAATGGTAGCATGTTGATCCACTTCGATGGTGCAGCTAAGTGACTTTCTCCTCGGTTTTCTCTCTTCTCTTCTCTTGTTCTTTATTTTTCTCATCTTCTCTAAAAACAGAGACCTGTTCACGTGAACTGTCATGACTGCTGAGATGTTGTTGACACTCTCTTTTGTGTTTATTATAACTTAATATAACAGGGGCCTGTACTACGAAGCTGGTTCAACCTAACCTGGATATGTTTGAGTTAGCCGGTTGGCCTAATCCAAAACATACGCGCTCTCGCTAAACGGTACTACGACGCGGGTTATCAAGTGGATCGCTCAAGCCAGTCGTGTCCTATCTAGTTAGGTGCACGTTCACATGAAAGGGGTGGTATCTGGAGCATTCGACCAATCACAAACATGGAGAAGCATAGGCCTACTGACAGCTCAGTTCCTGAATGAAAAGTCAAATTTAATATTAGACATATGAAGAAGTTAAACTTTAAACATCCATGACTCAAACACTTTATCCAGGATAAAAGCCACAGTCTGCACCTGCAAGGTGAATACAGCTGGTAAAAGAAAAAGTGTTTGAATGCGTACATTAACAGGTTTATGATATCACTGCCCCGTCTAAAACACGATCTGACTTTAATTACATTTGTCTCGAGTGTTTCGTCAACTTAATGTGTTGCTTAAAATAATACTTCTGCATAAAGTATGTGACACTGTGAGTGTTGCACGGCCAGATACGGCTCAGCTGACTCAGATAAGAAAATATATGATACATTATGAAGTGATATGCCGCGGACTGTACTTAATGTTACTCTGATCCGGCTACTTATGTTGTGGCAGATATTTAAGTAAGCTTTCTTAACGCTAATGTTATAATAGTCAGATTGCTCTGAAGATGGGAGGTGATATTATATTAATGTTCACGTTCACACAGTCGGTAATTTTTGCCGGCCGTCTTTCCTGCGACGGCAGCTTTTCTGTATTTCCTTTCTCCTGTAATATGACTTGATCGCTTTAAACTCTGCACACTGAGCTCTGATTGGTCAGCAGGCAGTGCTTTCACTGAGTTGAGCTCTTAGCCTGCAACCTAAGAATCCCAAGCAATTTTGGACTAAAATTAAATCTATTTTAAATAAATCAGGTAAACATTCTATTAATAAAATAAGAACTGCTGATACAATAATTCATGACCCATTATCCATTGCCCAAATATTTAATCAGCATTTCGCTAATGTATGTTCCACACTACTATCTGACTCCTATTTGACGACTGGTATTTCTAATAGTAACTCATACTGCAACAGTTCTTTTTCTTTTAAGAAAATTCTACCACACGAAGTTCATAATGCTATCACATAATTAAAAGTGGATGGCAGTGCAGGACTCGATGGTATAGAAAACAGGTTCATAAAACTGGCGTCCCATATTCTCATGTACCCACTTGCTGATTTGTTCAACCTGTCTTTGTCCACCTGTGAGTTGCCGACTATTTGGAAATGTGCACGCATCATTCCACTGCATAAAGGTGGTGATTTACTTGATACAAATAATTATAGACCAATCTCTATAATCTGCTCTATTTCCAAAGTTTTGGAGAACATAATTTATAATCAACTGTCACATTATCTCAATACTTTTAATATTTTATCTCCGGTTCAATCTGGTTTCAGGCCTATTCACTCCACAACAACTGCCCTACTTAAATTTACGAATGACTTGTACTCTGCTGCAGATGATGGTGAACTCACAGGTGCCATTTTTTTTGACTTGACAAAAGCCTTTGATTTCGTTGATCGATATCTGCTCTTGGATAAACTTCACGGCATTGGCCTTTCTAATAATACAGTGTTGTGGTTTAACTCGTACCTTCACAGTAGAAAGCAATGTGTGGTTGTTAATGGAAAACAGTCTGACCTGTTGATCCAACAAAAGGGTGTACCCCAAGGATCAACTCTGGGCCCACTTCTGTTCTCTATTTACATAAATGATTTATCTTCTTGTCTCATTAATTGTTGTACTCACCTTTATGCTGATGACACTGTTATATATACATCCAAATCAGATTTTTCACAAATTCAGATCTCTCTTCAATCGGATTTTAATATCTTACAGGACTGGCTATCACACAATAAACTACTGCTTAACAAATCAAAATATTATACCATGGTCTTTGGTACCAGGCAGAAGCTCAAATCCAAACCTAATGTAGTAATAACATGTAAGGATGGCACTTCTCTGCCTAAAGTTGATAGCTTTAAATATCTTGGTGTATGGCTAGACTCTGAACTTTCATTTAAACTACATATAAAGCATGTAATACAAAAAGTCAATTACGGAATCAGTGTTTTACACCGCTCTCACAATTGTTTTACGCTCAGTGTCCGAAAGAGAATTGCTTCTCAACTTATTCTTCCGATTATGGACTATTGTGATGTTGTCTACCAAAATGCACATAAATCAGATCTTGCTCCACTCAACATAGCCTACAATAGACTATGCAGATTTGTTCTTGGTTGTCCTTTTCGTACACATCACTGCACAATGTATAACCAGTTAAGCCCGAAGGTCCCCCCAGTGGACCCCTCCCACAGTTTTTTTTTTCTCACATGTCTCAGGGCTTCTTAACATTTATGAAACTATTAATGTTTCATACCCTTTTAAAGGTAAGAAACTCCGCTAACTGACAATAAGAACAATTGTTAGCTAAAAAAAACACAAGAGTAATACCAAGCCTTTGAATTAGCATTGAGCGAAAAAATGCTAACTAATGCTAACACTTTTTTACACACAACACACGGTAGAAATGCCCTTATTACTATCTTAACTGCACAAACAAGATATACGATTTAAAGCTGAGACTCCACAGATTCCACACATGTAATGTCATCATTGTCCGACCTCGAATTCTTGGATCTATCAGCCAGAAAAGAGAAAGTAAACAACATCCGGTTTCAAAAATATTACAATAATTACGTCTTACCTTTTTTGATTTGTGATCAAAAGTTGTGTTCAACGGAATAAAAACGCATCTCAAGGTTAATCCAATGTCTTTGTGTCACGTATAATGTTTTACTGATAATCAATCATCATATGTATGGCAATATACTCGGTATAAAGTATTGCCGTCCAGGCTTGCACTTTCAGATATGCTTCGTTTGCTTATCTATTACGTCCGCTATGGTAATGTTTACGTAGATTTGGGAACTGCCCATCGATTCTATTGGTTCTGATGGTTAAGAAAAAGGTGTAAATCACACGAATCGACCAATGGGTTCCAGAGATATGGTCCTGCGCAAATTATAAAGAATGCCAGCCAGCGTACCAACATGACGCAGCCCACTTCATTTATTGTTTACAGCGTAAAGAAGCAGGAAATGCAGCAGGACCCAGAGCGCACGGAGCACAGAGCGGACAGCAGATAACGGAATTGCAGTTTTATTGCTTATAGATTATCAGAACATTTCAAAGGGGACACAGCCCCATTGGATATTAATCTATGGATTAACTACATCATCGTTTTTATCGTTGTAATGCCATTGAAGACCAGTTTAGACCAGACAACGAGGAAGGTAAGTCATTGTTAGCCTAGCGCATTAGCGCTAGCGCCATTTGTTTTGATGTACGTTTTTGTTGATAACGTCGCGAGTTTGTATCTTTCAGTGTTGAGGTGGGCACCGTTAGATTCTGTGTCTCCTTGCGATCATAAACAATGTGTTGGATGTGCAGCTAGGATAAGTAATAAGGGAGCGAGGAGTGATTTTTGGTGCTGTAATAGGTTAGCATTTTTCGCTCGGAGCTAATTCAGAGGCTCACTGTAAGAGTAGGCCTATGTTTTATTTTATTTTATTTTTTTATTTTTTTCACAACAGTTGTATTTGGATGGAATGAATACCTATAGTGATAATTCAAAGTAATAAAATGATTTTTACAGTGAAAAAGTTCAAATGGAACCGATGGTTCCCAAATTACCCAGAGGTGAGTCCGCTTAGACTTTATTTTTCTAAATCTCTCTAAAAAGGTCAAATTTCACTTGTTTTGCATCAATCTTGATACAGGGTACTTATTATATGTTATAGTTTGGATTCCTAAAGCTTTTAGTCTACTAACCCATCATGCAAGGGTGGTTTTCACTATAAGTAAAGGGGTTTTTTTAGGTGGACATTAGAATTTACATGTTTTTACTATGTTCCATCTGAATTTACTTTAAAATAAAAACATCTATATTGATTCTGACACTTCTACATCCAACTCACAGATGTAACCTTGCTTTGAGAAAAATAATTATTAATTTACCCCTTTTAGAAGTGAAGATATATCATTTGTTGTGTTAGTGGCATTTTCGAGCCTGAAACCTGAAAAACAGGCTCAGGGCTTAACTGGATAACCAACTTAAATGGCCTTCTTTAAATGTAAGAAGACACACGCATTGGCTTCAGCTGATATTTAAATGCATTTATCTTAACTATCCTCCTTATTTAAAGCAGTATTTTGTACCTTACTCACCAAATCATCAAGTTAGACATTCTCTTCAGATTTATTTCTCTGTCCCATCTGCAAAAAAATTGATTGGCAGAAGAGCGTTCATGTTCAAAGCCCCAACTGACTGGAATACTTTACCTGCTGCCATTAGATCTCTTGCATCATTGGGTTTATTTAAACATGCATTATCATCTCACTTTCAACTGGTCTGTACTTGTTATTAATGAAACTGATATTGATGAAACTGATTTGCTTGACTGTCTCAAATTGTAATGATTGTATGCATTGCTTGAATTTTACTTAACAGACTGTATGTGGTTTGTCTTGTGTGTCATGTTTTGCATTTTGTCTTTTTGTTTATGTATATCTGTAAGTTGTTGCTATTGTCGGGACCCCCTTGAAAACGAGATGTTGCATCTCAAGGGGTTTATCCCAATCAATAAAAATGTCTATATACAGCATGATTATTGCACAGGTGTGCCTTAGGCTGGCCACAATAAAAGGCCACTCTGAAACGTGCATTTTTGCTTTATTGGGGGGGGGGTCTGGGGGGGTCCGAAAACCAGTCAGTATCTGGTGTTAGGGTTAGGGTAATGTTGTGAATCGAGTGGCCCATGGTGGTGGTGGGGTTATGGTATGGGCAGGCGTATGTTATGGACGACAAACATAGGCCACTCGATTCACAACATTACCCTAACCCTAACCCTACCCCTACCACTCACACCAGATACTGACTGGTTTTCGGACCCCCCAGACCCCCCAATAAAGCAAAAATGCACGTTTCAGAGTGGCCTTTTATTGTGGCCATTCTAAGGCACACCTGTGCAATAATAATAATCTAATCAGCATCTTGATATGCCACACCTGTGAGGTGGGATGGATTATCTCGACAAAGAAGAAGTGCTCACTATCACAGATTTTTTTCAGATTTGTGGACAATATTTGAGAGAAATGGTTATTTTGTGTATATAGAACATGTTTTAGATCTTTGAGTTCATCTCATGAAAAATGGGAGCAAAAACAAAAGTGTTACGTTTATATTTTTGTTCAGTGTATGTACCTTTAGAAAAACAAATGTATTTCAATGGTAAATTACATTTTTGCATTTAAGCATAAGAGACTGTTTGAGAGTGGACATTCAACATGGCAGAATTTAGATGATCAGAGGCCTGTACTACGAAGCCGGATTTTGGCTTAGCCGGCTAACTTCAGGGAAAACTCAGGGTTTCCGGTCCTACGACGCTGGTTCTCTTTTTAGCAGGCTAGATCTCCATGGTAACTGATGCTGAGCGGCTAACCTGCTCCGGAGCAGGTTAGTTTGCAGGCTAAGAGACCAACTCAGTGAAAGCACCGCCTGCTGACCAATCGGAGCTCAGTGTGCGGAGTTTAAAGCGATCAAGTCATATTACAGGAGAAAGGAAATGCAGAAAAACTGCCGTTGCAGGAAAGACGGCCGGCAAAAATTACCGACTGTGTGAACGTGAACATGAATAGAATATCACCTCCATCTTCAGATAAATCTGACTATTATAACATTAGCGTTAAGAAAGCTTACTTAAATATCTTCCACAACATAAGTAGCCGGATCAGAGTAACATTAAGTACAGTCCGCAGCACTGTGAGTGCAGACATCGATGTGTCCCATTATCATTCATATCATATCACATCATAATGTATCATATATCTCCTTATCTGAGTCAGCTTCTTGAGCCGTATCTGGCCGTGCAACACTCACAGTGTCACATACTGTATGCAGAAGTATTATTTTAAGCAACACATTAAGTTGACGAAACACTTGAGTCAAATGTAAAGTCAGATCGTGTCTTAAGGCCCTGACACACCAGACCGAAATCGGCCGTTTTCATTAGTCGGACGACGAAGCATGCCCTGTCGCCCAAACTCAATTTGGTGTGTCCCGCACCGTGGGCCGTGACACGCCTTATTTGGCCTTTCATGGCCGACGCACGGCCGATTCAACATGTTAAATCGGCCGTGCGTCGGCCACAGGCAGTCGGACAAATAAATCACTCTGATTGGCTGTTCAGCTAGCGAATCAGTGCATGAGAAGCGAAACGGTTGCTTGAGAATGTCTTCCACAAGCAACACTCCAATGGCTGATAGCTCCAGTACCGCACGAAACATGTTTTCGATGGACCAGAGTGAAAATGGAACGCACACGCTATTTAATGTTTGTTTATATCACGTAGTCTGTTCTTCTTCTCTGTCTTCCGGTTGTTGCCTCTTTTGAATGACGAATACACACTACCGCCAGCTGCTGGTAAGGAGAGTTATTGCCACTCACGCATTAGCAGTTTGTACGTGCTCGGCTGAAGTCTTTGCGATGTGTTCCAGTGCGACACATGGCCAAGACGCAGGAGAACACGGCGACGCAACAGTCGGCGTCGGCGAGTTCTCTGGTGACTGCTTGGTGTGTCAGAGCCTTTAGACGGGGCAGTGATATCATAAACCTGTTAATGTACGCATTCAAACACTTTTTCTTTGACCAGCTGTATTCACCTTGCAGGTGCAGCTATGTGGCTTTATCCTGGATGTTTAAAATGTGACGTCTTCATATTTGTCTAATATTATAGTTGACTTTTCATTCAGGAAGTATGACGCTGTGCTGTCAGTGCGCTTGTCCATGTTTGTGATTTGTCGAATGCTCCAGATACCACCCCTTTCATGTGAACGCGCACCTAACTAGATAGGACACGGCTGGCTTGAGCGATCCACTTGATAACCAGCGTTGTAGGACCGCTTAGCGAGAGCGCGTATGTTTTGGATTAGGCCAACCGGCTAACTCAAACATATCCAGGTTATGTTGAACCAGCTTCGTAGTACAGGCCTCAGGTGTTTAATAATAAATCAATAAATACCGTGTCTATTTCAGAACAGTGGGGGCTCCATGTGCTGTTATTGCTGACTTTTTGAGACTAACGTCAGGGAATCATGGAAGCTGGAACTCTCTTGTTGACCCATTCAAACCACAGCGTTCTTTGTCTGTCCCATGTGTTACTGTGGAACAATAAAAAAATTGTCCACCCTGCTAGCTTTGAACCCTCCTTACTGACCTCAATTTGCATTTGAACACAACAATAAGCTTTGTAATGACAAACCGTGACGATGAAAACATCAGTGCTGAAGGACTGGATCACGACTTACCCACGAGTCAGGACGTGTTCTTATCTCTCATAACTGTGAAGCCATGAATATAATACACACTGAGATAACAGTGAAATATAACGTTTTTAAATACTTTGAGGCTGTATTGTGCTTGGAAGGTCAGACATTGTAGCTAATGTAACTATTTGTGTGGGTACAATGAATTTAACAAACCCAATACATAAAACACCTTGTCATTGTATACCCTTTACATTTTCTTTATATCAACCAATATCATCTTTGAGCCTAAGGTCTCTCTGACCCAGAGCTAATACTTTAATCACTAACCTGGGTGTGGTACGTCTAACACATTCACACTCATTTACACCTGTGGGAATTTGGTTTCCAATCGACATGTGTTGTAGGAAAAGTAGAGAACTACTGACTGACATGTTGAAGACGTACAAACTCCCCACAAAAGGTTTACCAGAGGATTCTGACCCAGGCTGAATCACCAACTCACCTTTGTTAGAAAGCTAGTTTAGACTAGTAGAAACAATTGAATCTCAGTTAGATTAAAGACCTAAATGATTTGAGATCCCTCCATTGATTAGGAGAAACAATTTCATTTTATTTTTATTTGTCCCGCTCATGGTACGCAAAACTCACTGTACAATAATTGCCAACAATACTTGTCTCTATTAACACACCATTGAGCGGAAAGGAGCAGGAAGAAGAAAAAAATCTTATATGACCTGCCCCTTTCTAAATAAACTAAATAAATAAAAATAGATGGTCTGCCCTTCATAATACATTTTCTTTTTTTTTTCACAGCCAAACATAACAGTGTCTTAGTATACTAAGAAAAACACAAAAAATACTTATTTCCCACTTGACGGTTAATGGAAAGAAACAAAACAACAACAACACCAACACCAAAACATCACATGTATAAGGAAAAGAAAAGTGCAACACCCTCATCTAAGTCCCACTGGAGAAGAAGGTGGAAAGCGGCGCATAATAATAATAATTAAAACTGCGGTCGCACTTGTGCGCGCAGTGATGAGCGGGCCCTCGCGTCCGTGCGCCTGTCGGGGAGGGCAGCCGGTCGTCCCGGCGTCAAGCAGACGCGCGCGAGTCCTGGGAAATGAGCCGTTTCTCGTTTCTATAATTTTCGCGTCCCAGACTCCTAGGTCCTCCGGCAGCGACCCGGAAACGGAAGTCGGCGCGCCGTCTCGAAGGAAAACAAATTTCTCTAAAGGGTCGTCGAGGATCGATTATCAAGGAGGCTGTCTGGAGGAGCCGTAACCGAGGATACACTGATTTAGAGGAGAGAGGAGTGTCTCTGGAGGAGCTATAACCGAGGATACACTGATTTAGAGGAGAGAGGAGTCTCTCTGGAGGAGCTATAACCGAGGATACATTGATTTAGAGGAGAGAGGAGTGTCTCTCGAGGAGCTTTAACCGAGTTTACACTGAAGTATTCTCCTGAGACGATTTCAGCCAACAGTGATGTTTAAAAGAGGCGTGACGCATGGCTGGACTTCTGTCAACGAAGCACAGCTCTGCAAACTGTTCCCGTTGTGATTATAAGTTATTCAAGATGATCAAATGTGCATCAGACTTTCTGCCCTTTACCGTTTGTTTACTCACTAATCACATCTCCCCTGGATGTTAGGCTATTTTTTTTTAATACAACCGCTTTCATTGTGACGCGATGTTTACAGTGAGAACATCAACAATATATGTAACAGGCCTACATTACACACTTTATTTGTATGCTTTAGTAGATATCTACAAGTAAACAGTAGATATTTTTCATGAAACCATATCGTGCTTCACATAATAAAATATACAAGGGCTGTAGCCTGATCTACATTATATGCTTTAGGATCTGTATGTGTGTGTTGTACAGTCAGTAGGTGTCTGTTGTGGAGTGTATAGGTGTCTGTTGCAGTGTTGTGCTAGTTACTGAAAACCAGTAACTAGTTACCATTACTAGTTACTTCATGTCAAAAGTAACTCAGTTACTTTACTAGTTACTTACACCCAAAAGTAATGCGTTACTGTGAAAAGTAACGTTTTCGTTACTTTAAAAAAGGGCTCCCATTAATGCCCTTATAGCCTTCATTTCAGTACTGTTATTGCATTGGAGAATAATACAATCTGTTGATCAACTTGACATGCATTATATGCAATCTGGATTGCATCGATATTAGCTGGCTTTCCATTTTTGTATATTCTTTCTCCAGGTAGTTGGAAAAAGTTTTCCGTCCCATATGCCGTGTGCCGCCCGGACATGGTATCATGCTAACTAGCTCCCTGAAAGCGGGTGACTCCACTGTAGCAATAGCCTGCATGTGTTCTACAACATACCGTGCAATGGCTTTATCGACTTTTCCCTGGCTAGCAGTCCCTCGGTTAAAATCCAGCCGCTGTTGCTTAGGTGGAGGTGGAGTGGCGTCGGCTGAGTCTCTGGTCTTAGCTACTAGCTTCGTCCCAGCATGTTGTTTTTGCAGATGTTTTAAGAGATTTGAATTACTGGTTTGGGCAGTAGATAGGATCTTTGACCCGCCAAGACACAACTTACATTTAACTAAAATGTTCTTTTCTTTGTGCTCGACAAAAGTGAAATAGTGAAAATATCTCCAGGTGGAGAAACTCGACTTGAGCTCCGCCGCCGCCATGATAGTCTTGTTAGTAAACAACACAAACACGCCCACAGCCCGTCTCCGCATGTGACACAGGAAGTATCAAAGTACATTTACTCAAGTACTTTACTTAAGTACAGTTCTCATCTCTGTTCGCCTGGCTGTTGACTATATAAAAAAACTAACGGAGTAACGCACCATGTAGTAACGGTAACTGAGTTACTGAATTTTAAAAGTAATGCGTTAGAGTACTAGTTACTGCCAAAAATAACGGCGTTACAGTAACGCGTTACTTGTAACGCGTTAGTCCCAACACTGGTCTGTTGTAATTGATTTTGCTGCCAGCAGAGCCGGTGTGTGTGGTTTAGGAGTTATGATCATTTATTTCTAAGCCCCGCATTTAGATTAATGACGGGCATATTTATCGACTGAACATGCTCATTTTCTACGGTAATGTGTCTGACCCTCCACTGATGCTGTATACTAAGTTTGGCGTTGAAAAAGAAAACATGGAAATTTAAGGTAATATTTCACTGTTTTTAACATTATGCTAATTAAAAAATAATGAAGTAGGTGGAGCTTTGGGGTTCAAGTACATAATATGTAGAGTAGGTCCACCCGAATAAGTGGGCAAAATTTCAGGTCATTCGGAGTTACGGTGCCACTTTGTAAAGGTTTCCAAAAATGGAAATGTAGTAGTTTGGATTAATTTGTGACATGTAAATCGTCAAAAATGGTACAAGGCAATTTGAAATATATTTGCAATCATAATAGCAATATGTATACAGCGTTTCGTGAATATCGGAATAAATATATCCGAGTAGTTTGGAGTAATTTGCGACATGTAAATCGTCAAAAATGGTGTATTAGCTGTTAGCTTACGACCTCCACGAGTAATTTTTCAAAATGTGCTCCTCAATTAAGTATCATATTGGATAGGGGCTGAACGTGTCCTGGATTGGAATTTTTCCGATCATTCCCCTAGGAGGAGTGCGCAAGAATGTGCTTAAAATGCATAAAAAACGCACATATTTCGAAATGGCCGACTTTTTGGGGAGCGGGGCTAATGGAATGTATGTTCAAATATGTTCACAATTCCAGGAGGAATGTCTGTGCCAAAATTCGTGAAGTTCTGAGAAACTATATGTGACTACCACACAATAGGGGGCGCTAGTGAGCAGTGTTTTTGAAAATGTACGTTTTTTTTTTACATTCTCGAAAAAGTCCTGGGCTCTAACGTGTGTCCCAAGTTTTGCGTCCGAAGCTCATTTTATGCTATCGCAAAAAAAAAAAATGTATAGGCCACGCCCACATTCTGCATTTGTTGTGACACTTTAATTCTGAGTTCGTAGTCACCCCGAGAGTATGTGTAAAAAAAAATAATAATAATTCGTCCATCCGCTCTTGAGTTATAAATTGGTGGTGTTTTTTGCGCCCCCTATAGTTCTAAATGAAAATTATTTGGTAAGCCTATTCCCCAAGACAAACTGAACCTATTTACCAAAATCTGTGATGTTTGGATACATTATTGATGAGTTATGAGCATTTCTTTCTAAGCCCCGCCTTTTTGCGAGTACCTTTTAATTCATGGCGGAAATATTTATCGTTTGAACATGCTCATCTCCTAGGGTAATGTGTCTGACCCTCCACCGATGCTGTATACAAAGTTTTGTGTTGAAAAACTGGAAATTTAAATTGTAATGAATATTTAACTGTTTATGTAAATTATGCTAATAAAAAATATATATGTAGGCGGAGCTTAGGGTTCCAAGAGGATTATTTCTAGAACCGGTCCTCCCGGATATGTGTGCAAAATGTCAGGTCATTAGGAGTTACGGTGCGACTTTGTAAATGTATTCCGAAATGGGTTTTTCATAGGTGGCGCTAGCGAGCACGTTGGACAATTTGAACTCATTGACTCCAGAATAATGTATTTTTCACCAGTCCTGGCGTTCGTGCAAAATTATACAACGTTTGAACCGTCCTAAAGGCCTCAAAAACAGGAAACGCCAGCAGAAAAATAATAATAGGAATAATTCCACCAATAAATATAGGTTCCTCGCACTTCGTGCTAGGACGCCGTTGGGTCCTAGCGCTCCGTGCTCGGGCCCTAATAACAATGGGACCTGCAAATGAAGACAAATATTTAGCAATGCAGGACCAGAGTACATAGACTTTTTCACATTCTGCTTCATATAGTCCAATTTTTCTTAATTTATACAATTTCTTTAACTGAAAAATACATATACAATTCTTTAGATCCTTCTGTTGAGGATTCCACTATTTTACACCAACCACCGAAATTTGCTTAAAGAGCTTGTGACACGAGTTTCCCCCATCATCCAAACCCATCAATTTGAGTAAATATTGTCCCCTTGAAAACCGTTACTGAACTGATTTTGGATATTTGTACTTTGATAACCATTAATCTGCCCTTCAATGTTGACCATTTTCTGGATCTTCTCTGGGATTCTTCAAGACCCGCCAAATGATGTGTGACGTCATTGCGGGCACAGCGCTCCAGCTGCACCGTTCAGGATCCCAGCATCTGCATGTAAACGCACGATGGTGCACACAGCAGCAAGCTCAGACAGCGATGACAGTTTAATGTTGAACGTGTCTGAGAGCTCATATGAGGCTGAAGGATCGGTTTATGTTGTATCTGTTAGAAGTTTAGGAATTAGGTGCGTCAATATGGCGATCATACGGTCATGTAGCCAGTGGTGGACTGGGACTAACAATCATCCCGGGACTCTCGACCGGCCCACTTCGGTACCGCTAGTAAATTGTCAACGGGGGGAGTCGGGGATGTCAGGGGCGGCGGGTGCTGTAGATAGTAAATGTAAATATTTGTGTCACTGCATCCTGGTAAAATACAAATATAATGCAATGTCTGTGTCTTTGACATTAGCGCTGCTAGCCACCTGTGCCCTGTACTACGAAGCCAGTTCAACAGACCCTGGATATGTTTGAGTAACAAACTAACTAACAACAACAAACTAACAAACGAGATCTCGCTAAGCGGTCCTACGACGCTGGTTATCAACTCGGTAAATCAAGCCAGGGTTTCTCTCTCCAGCTGAGAGCACGTTCACGTCTAAGACACGAGTGGATCTGACTTTAATTACATTTGACTCGAGTGTTTCGTCAACATAATGTGTTGCTTAAAATAATACTTCTGCATACAGTATGTGACACTGTAAGTGTTGCACGGCCAGACACGGCAGATAAGGAAATATATGATATATTATGATATTATATGATCGATGATCTGATTGATGATGTAATATGAATGATAAGTGCGACACGTCGGCGTCTTCTCTGCATACGGCAGTTTAAACTGTATTTCCTTTATCCCGTAATATGACTTGAGAGATTTAAACTCCGCACACTGAGTTGATCTCTTTTCTATAGACGCCGGAGGCGGGCAGCGTCAGGTAAAAAAAGTTATTTAGCCTTCCCAAACCTGAGCCTCACGCGCCGCCTATGGGGGATGTGCTAGTGACTATCCGACCGGCCCACTTCGGTACCGGCCCATCGGGATTCGTCCCGATGGCCAGTCCGCCACTGCACCCAGCCCACGTAAACTGTCAACGGGGGGAGCCTCGCTGCGGGGAAACGGTGGACCTAGTGTCCCGATCGGTGGGAATAATAATAATAATAATAATAATCCGTGCATTTTATCCATTAATTTCCCCAACATTGTGGTAAAAAAACCACACGTTTAATCCATGTTGGTGTACTACAACTACAAAAAGCATCGGTTTGTTTTCTCATCAGGAAATGCAGACCGGCACAAACAAACGATTTTTAATCATCATTCTCACGATCATTTAATCTATCATATGTTCGCCGAATTGACATGAAAGCACTAATACATGTAGTTTCATCCACTTGAGTTTACAACTACAAAAATAATCGATTTGTTTTTATATCACATCCTACGGGAGGAAATTCAGTAGCTCTCACTACCGATTTTTAATCCTAATGTAATCATCATCTTCACCACGATCATTTATGTTTATGTTCGCCGAATTGACATGAAAGCACTGACAAATATGAATATACTGTAGTCAACTTCATTAAAACGTTATTAACGTGCCAAAACTCAGTAATTCACCATTTCTACGCATGACAACACACTTTGTCCGTGTTTGGCTCTCTCGCCGCACCGTGAAGCGTTCCCGCATTGACGTCACTTCCGGCTTCCCCCAAAACTTCAAAATGAGTCGAAGGAATTTCCCCGCGATGTTCGAAATTATTAATATTTAACGAAACGGTATCGCACCTTCTTTTTTAAACTGACGGTTCGAGATTACTAGTAGCCCAATATGTCATTGCACAACAGCTGTTGGGATGCTGTCACAGGCTCTTTAAGAGTAAGGATGCTTAAAATAAAATGTCCTTCTGTGGTCTTCCTTGTCTGATCCAAAAACAAACAACTGTTGTGAATATACTGGTAACATTCTGCTTTGTGCATTACTGATAATGTCTGCAGCTCAGCTATGTCTTTGAGTTTCAAGAGTCCTGACTTAAAAAACAGTCTGTTGGTGTGTTCTCTTGAATCAGCTTTATGAATTATTCTTACTGCCCTTTTCTGTAATATTGACAATGGCTTTATATTGCTCATGTACGTGTTGCCCCACACTTCTATACAATACATGAAAAATGGCAAAATGAGTGAACGGTACAACATCCTCAATGCCTTGTAATCTAGCAAATACTTTGCCTTGTTTAGAACAGAAATATTCCAAGTCACTTTGGTTTTAACATGTGCTATGTGTGATTTCCATGTCAAGTTTTCATCCAGCGTCACACCTCAGAATCGAAATTCAGAAACCCTTTCAATAAAAACTCCATCAATGTTTTCATCTTTTGTTCTATTTGCAAACACCATAAACTTAGTTTTATTCAAATTTAGGGTTAACTTATTTTCATCAAACCATCTTTTAAGTGTGACCATTTCATGTCCAATACACTTTGCTAAAATGTTTAAATCATCTCCTGAACAAAAAAAATTGGTGTCGTCTGCAAACAACACAAATTGCAATAATGTTGACGTTTCACATATGTCATTGATGTACAAGATAACAAGTTTAGGCCCTAAAACCGAGCCCTGTGGGACACCACATTCTATGTTCATACACATACATCGGAATGTACTACCAGCATATTGTACATATTGTTGTCTGTTATCTAAATAACTTTTTAACCAATCTAGAACTACTCCTCTCACACCATATCTATGTCATTTCGAAATGAATAGGTAGTGGTCTATGGTGCCTTTTTTAAGTCAATAAATACACCTATTGTGTATTTCTTTCTTTCTATAGCTGTTGTAATTTATTCTGTTATTTTCATTAAAGCTATAATAAGCTACAATGTCACATTAGAGACCATAACTCTTTTTAATATCCCAGTTTGTGCGTACTTGAAGTACTAGGCAAGGCAAGTGTATTTATAGCACCTTTCAACACAAGGCAATTCAAAGTGCTTTACAAAAATGAAAGACATTAAGAAAGTGGATATCATGTGCTGGAAGTCAACTTTTCCATCAAGTACAAACCCAATCCAGTGGGAATCAAGTCTGAAACAAGTTATCAAGTTATTACTCTTACATGTTCTGGAGTGGGATTGCTTAAACTGTTGTTACACTAAGTACTAGAAAGAAATCCAGTATTAGTGAGGAATAATCATGACAGAATATTATGTTGGCTAAAACAGAAACCATTGCAAAGTTGAAAAGATATGTGGGCCTTTTTTATTTAAAGTGTATTGTCATTTTCTTACAGCAGTCATGTAATTCAAATGAGCTTCTTTTATCAAAATATCTACGAAAAAGCATTTATCTTCTCCCATGTAGCATGTTTATCCCTTTTCTGTCAACTTGTTTAAAACATTTGACCGAAAAGAGTAGTACAAGCATACTTTTAGATAAATTAAGAAACAATGCTGCATTTTAACGAGGACATTCTGATTAAAGATAATGACAGTACATGTATTTGTTGTGTTTGCAACACTTGTAATTATCTCCTTAGCTGTATCGATCGTCACAAAGTGAGGGGGGGGCGGTTACAGAGAGAAGAATGCATCTTTAAGGATTTGGTAATGAATGGCTGTAAAAGTAGCTTCATTCAGCTCCCCCTCTTCTTTCTGTGCCCACCCTGCCCCCCAGCACACTATTACAATGCAGGACCCCATCCCCCCCAACACACACACTTTAACACACATTAACACACACACTCCCTGCCCTGCCCCCTGAAGAACACAGGGAGGGGGTGGGTGTGTATGGGGGTTTCCCCAACTATTTAAGCAGATTCCAACAGATGGTGGAGGAACTTTCTTCCAAAGGGTCACATTGCTCTCTCTCCCCCCTCACTGACTCCCTCTCAACGGACCGGACTACTTCTTCACTTCTCTCCCCTTCCCTACAAACACCTCTTTCCGCTCTGGGAGAACAGTTTCTCCTGACCGCCAAAGAACGACCTTCAAGGGACGGAACTCTCCGAGGCTCTCCGGGCCCTGAAACCCTTTCTGTGCCGGCTCAGCTCTTTAGAGGCCAGGCTCTGTATTCTTTCTCTCCCCCCCAGCCTTGCTGCACTGAGGGACCAGACCCCAGACTTCACTCAGCGAGGACATTGGAGCGAACCATGCCCTCCGGCTTTCTAACGCCTTTCCTGGAACTGGATGAGGAGTTCTTCAAGGTGAGAGCAACACATCACAATTCACACTATTTACAAGTATTGACTAACTTTCTGCATCCAACTGTGATGAGGTCTGGCTTGGCAGACAAAACTAGGGAAAAGTCATGTAACATCTTATTCAGTAGAATAATAAAATGCAGAGATAAAAAGTAGTAGAAGTAATTTACATATAGATGAAGTGGTTTTTGGATGTATCTAAACTGTAGGAATATGGCCCATAGGAATAAGTCTTTTCAGTTTTGGGGTGAATCTAGATTGGAGTGAGTCTGTCTTAAAACATTGTGAACTTGTGAAAATTGGAAATGTAGAGTGGGCAGCTTGTTTTAACAGAAAATCTGACACCAAATCTTAAACTGCAAGAACAGTTTTGTGGTTTCATATATTTTTCTCAAGTTAAAAAACAATCGTACTTCTTAATAAAATGTTCTCAGTTGCTTTAGCTGCAGCTTTGAAATCTCCCTTCAGCTCGGCTTGGCCCTGCCTCGCTCCAGTGCTCCAGGAATGCATAAAGCTCACATCTATTCTTCTCCTCTCTTTTGTGTGACAGAACTTCCGCGGCATGGAGGCGACAGATGGCCCTCTACCCGGCTCTCTGCCACCACAGAACCAGAACCAGAGGGTCCTGGGCTTCCAGCGCCGCCACTCCCTGTGCCCGGTGACCCTCCCCAACTCCAAGTTCAACAGCAGCAGCAGCAGCAGCAGCAGCTCTGAGGTGGCTGACTCAGCCGGGTGGGGGTTCAACATGGCCCCCCCCCAGCAGTGGAGCCAGGACGGTCAGCTCCCTCGCTCCTCGCTCAGTCACATCCCCTTCAGAGTGGACCGCTCGGTCAGCATGATCGAGGGCCACAGCCTGGCAGCCAGAGAGGACAAACTGGCTAACTTGACCCCCAAGGTGCTGCTCCCCCCACCAGGCTTCTGCCTCAGCAACACCTCTCTCTCTTCCATTGCCTCCCCCTCTGATACCATATCCCCAGTATCCCCCCCTCACATCTCCACCCGGTACAAGACCGAACTCTGCCGCACCTACGAAGAAAACGGGACCTGCAAGTACGGGGCCAAGTGTCAGTTTGCCCACGGCATGGACGAGATGAGGGGCCTGAGCCGGCACCCCAAGTACAAGACGGAGCCATGCCGCACCTTCCACACCATCGGCTTCTGCCCATACGGCGCCCGCTGCCACTTCATCCACAACGCAGACGAGATGCTGGACGGCGGGGGCCCTTCACAGAAACCCAGGATGAGGCCCCCCCTGCTGCGTCACAGCGTCAGCTTTGCAGGCTTCTCCTCCTCTCCACAGACTTTCCAACCGGTGGAGGAGTCGCAGCCTTCCTCCTTCCTCTTCACCCGGGCCTCCTCAGTCTCCCCCCCTCCCTCCTCCACAGGGAGCCCAGAGCTCCTCTCCCCCCTCTTCCCTGAGCCGGGGTCCCTGAAGCAGTGTCCCTACCCCTTCTCTGGGGTCCCAGAGCTGGGTGGGGACAGCGGGGACTCGTCTCTGCGGTTCTACGCGGTGACCGACTCTATCAGCTCCAAGTTTGTCGCGTCCACTTTCACCTCCAAGAACCCAAACCTCCCCTACCTCCTCCCCCAGCAGCTGCCCGTCTCCCTGCACAGTCTGCAGCGCTGCTCCTCCGCGGAGTCCCTCTCCGAGGAGGGCTACACCTCCTCCTGCTCCCTCAGCTCGGCCTCCAGCGGCACCGAGTCTCCGAGCTTCGAGGGCCGGCGCCTTCCCATCTTCAGCCGGCTGTCCGTCACAGACGAATAGGGATGGTTTACTGCAGGGCTGAGTTTAATGGGGGACGGATGGTTTTATTGTTTGTAGCCTTTATTTAACCAGGTGAAAATCCCATTGGAGACCTGGAAAAATCTATGTGAAGAGGATCAGATTTTTTCTCTCCAGTCCAAAATCAACAAACTAGCACAATATTTGATGTAAATAAAGCAGAAACTCCATTATCACAACTAGACTTTTTAAACAGTTGAGATACAAGTCGCTTTCGATTTGAACATAGTGTTCCAGTTCCTCCCTGAACCCAGCCGGGTAAGAGTACCCAACTTTGTGCATATTGCATTTCTCATCCAAGCAGTTGTAGTGCTGCTCAGTGTTCGTCCAGTTTTAGCTGACTCCTGTTTTGTTATTTTTTTTAAGTTTTTTATTTGTTGCCATTGTTACTGCTGTATACTGTTGTATACCAATTCCCTGTACCCTGATGAAATCTTAAGATTAATGTTGTATGCCCTGTGCATGACTGGAGTACTTTTTTAGGATAGCAAAGTTATTTTTTCACAACTGGCTTATTTGTGTTCCTTGCAACAGTTTAGAGTGATGCCAGTCATATCAGGGCTCTCCACCTGTGAGCTTCTTTTCCACGAGTAAGAGGCTGAGTACTGTATGCTGTCACTGATTGATTGGTTGCATGGCTGTGGCCACCTGATTGTATTTGTCAGCCATATTAACTGTATGGCTCAGATATAGCTAAACTAAACATCAGCAACAACAAGTTTAGGCACCCCACTGACTCTCTAGTTACCAAAATTGGTGTTAGTTACCCTAACCTAGTATTGCTAACACCTAGCCTAGCCTTTTACCAACAGGTAATATACAGTTTTATGATATTGATATTATAGCTAAAACATTTCTAGATGTTTCTAGATATTTATTGTTTTTGTATAGGTTGATATGTGTGATCTGTGTCTGTGTTCATGCTGTGTTATAATGCTAGAGAAACGTTGCTTTACTTTGCATTCATGATGGCCATCTGCTCGGTTTATGCTATCCAGTAGCTTTAATGAGGCTAGCGGAGAGGAGACAAAGGGAGGGAGAGAAACATTTTTGGCATTCTATAAGTACGTATGTTGCCTTATTGGCTAAATGGCCAGCAGAAATCAAGTCTCACTGAGTTAACACCATGAGCAGCTCGATTAGTAAGTTAGTGGTTATCTTCCACGAGAGGAGCCTTCTGATGGTACTGCCTCTGAAACATCTGGGATCAGTAGCATTAGCCATGCTAACTGCTGATGGTGTCAGCACACAGTGAGTCTACTCCTCTCCACTAAGCCTCTGACTGTAATAACCTTGTTCAGTTTGTTTAGTGATGTTATCTCTATACAAAGCAAAATGGTGTTGAAAGAGTGGTTCATGACCTCAGAGTCAGCAGTTATAAATTAAAATATGTTTACACTAAGATCATTAGTTTAGGAGCAGCACAGCTATCAAATGATAAGGACATTATTTAGAAAAGAGTGTTAATATGTCATTGTGCATGTTTGCCTAATCTGAGACTGCTGTACTGCATTTGGTCGTGGTGTATGGAAATTCCTACACTCTTTAAATCCTGTGTGCTATCTACTTCTATTGTGATGTAAACGGAAGGTGAAAAGGTTACCTTTGATTACTGTTTAATTTTATCTATCAGAGTTGCCTTGATGACAATGTGTTTGTAGGTCGACCTTGCTGACTGAGCGGCAGGGGAAATCAAGACTTTTATGGTGTGTGTTTGTGGAGAAATAGTCCAGAGACGCTCTGTTGCTGCAGACCCGGCAGCAAGCAGCTTTTGTAACTTTTGTTAACTTAAAGTCTTATTTATTTTGCTTTTCAAAGCAAAACCTATATTGTGGTGTTAAATTGTGTTTCTTGTTTTGCATAATTTAAGTGCATTTATTGTTTACATTCCATGGGTTATGTTCACATGCTGGCTCTTTATCTTAATATATTTGTCCCATTTCATTTCAAAATAAAAGTCTTTGAAAAATGATTGCTCAGCTGTCTGCATCTCATCACACCTAAGTGTTATTTTTTGTCATGTTGTGTGCATTAAGTCTAAAGTAACATCCAGGGTGTTTCAGGATTATAGATATTCTCCTATGAATCAGATCATTTGTAATCTTGAGTAATTTCTGAGTTAAATAAACAATAAAAACTTGTTCTAAATATAATGCAACATACATTTTGAAAAAATGAAATCCAACACACAGCTCTTTAAATCGTTTCTCTAATTCTGATCCACATGGACTGAACAGAGTATAATCACATCACACCCTCTCTCAAAAACCATATATTTTGATCAAGTTTTCTGCACAGATTGTCTCATGACACAAAGTGATCCCTCGGACTCAGGTTAGCTCCGCTGGATGAGAAGAACTGTGGACCACATCTTTATATGACATTAAAGAATATGGATAATATGAGGAGATGCAGAAACAAAGGAGGTGTATATTTATATTAACTGTACACTTAATATAATTGATTTCTTTGGGAAACTCAATTTATATTTGGACTTGCTTTATTCCAATTTATACAAACACATACTGAAATAATTGGCCTTCATCTATTTGTTTTGTTTTTTAGTGCAACATGAGCTTTTTTTTGTTGCAAAAAGCTTTTTAAGAAATATTTTGTGGTTAACATTATGCTCTTACAGAAATGTTCATTTTTGGAAAAGCCTTCCCACCAGCATCCCTATACAATTCTGCCACTACTTCCTGGTTCTAAACGATCATGGAGACAAAAGAACAAACTTAACTCTTTCGTGTTCAGGGAATCTCCCAACCTTCCCCGCTGTGTGTGTTGTGTGTGTGTGGTGTGGGAAGAGGAGTGAGTTTGGTTACAACTCGTCTCAACAGACCAATTTAGAGTGAGTGGCACTGAGGAGAATGTTTGGGCAACAGATGCTCGAACAAAGACTTCCCAGAACACAATGGGGCACAGAGATACTTGTTACTGATTTCCATCTATTCACACAAAGTGGAGCAGAAGTTGATGTTCTCCAGTGTGTGTGTGTGTGTGTGTGTGTGTGTGTGTGTGTGTGTGTGTGTGTGTGTGTGTGTGTGTGTGTGTGTGTGTGTGTGTGTGGTCTAGCATTACTATACTTGTGGGGACCTAAATCTGTTTACATAGTCACGTGTGGGGACTCGCCTCCCTTATGGGGACAAATTGGAGGTCCCCATGAGGGGAATCATTCATTTTAGGGTGAAGACTTGGTTAGGGTTAGGGTAAGGGTTAGGGTTAGGTTAGGGTTAGGGTTAGGCATGTGTTGGTTATGGTTAAGGTTAGGATAAGTCTCCAGGAAATGCATGTAAGTCAATGTAATGTCCCCTGAAGTGATGTATACATGGTGTGTGTGTGTGTGTGTGTGTGTGTGTGTGTGTGTGTGTGTGTGTGTGTGTGTGTGTGTGTGTGTGTGTGTGTGTGTGTGTGTGTGTGTGTGTGTGTGTGTGTGTGTGTGTGTGTTGAAAAATAAGTACCATTTATGTGTTGGTGGAGGCGGAGCTTATTTGATAGACTGTTGGCTAGTTTAATCTTTTACAATAGGCCTACACTGTATTTAAGAATCCAATAATGTTTTTTGTTGTCAAATCTTGTTTTTTGTTGTCAAATCTAAATATGTTCTAACATCAGCTGTACTGTGTTATTTATTGGTAAGATGTAGTGTTATAAAAGTTAACTTGAGTTTCCTGAAGTACACTTAGTTATGACCAAGAAATAAACACTCAACTGAAACATGCTGTCACGCCCAAAATCACCCATCAATACAATCTCTTACAACAAACACATAGATCATTAAAACGTGGAATAACGTTTTTACATAATGAGGTAAAAATAAACAGCAAATATCTACAGTAGAAAATACATATCACACAGAATACACAATATCAAATATTCTGGATAGATTAGAATTCTCTCTAAAAGACCGATATACTACAGCAGCAGAAATGTAGACATAACATACAGTATATAACATATATACATAGGATGGTATACAGAAATAGTAAATAACAGTTGTGCAAGGTAATCATATGTATTCAAGTATTTTTGTTGCTGTTAAAATGTTTCTATTTTCTATTTTTCTTATTAGTCATTTACATTGTAGACTAAACAGTGACCTGAGGGACATACTGGAACCTCGGACTGAGCGTGTTACTATTAAAGTGAGATGAAAAAAGGTTTTAAGAGGCTAGCTCACAAAACATGTTCCTGTGTGAGCATTTGTTGTGTGTGTGTGTGTGTGTGTGTGTGTGTGGTGTGTGTGTGTGTATGTGTGTGTGTGTGTGTGTGATTGTGTGTGTGTGTGTGTGTGTGTGTGTGTGTGTGTGTGTGTGTGTGTGTGTGTGTGTGTGTGTGTGTGTGTGTGTGTGTGTGGTGTGTGTGTGTGTGTGTTGTTGTTGGCATTCAGCTGTGGGCCTGCTAGGGTTTCCCTCTGGTGAATGAATAACAGTGGAGTGAAGCAGGAGCAGACTCCCACAACCCCCATGGCTACTTACCATTCAATACCCATGGTAGTGTTTGTGTGTCTGTGGGTGTGCATGAATGTGTGTGTGTGTCTGTAAGACCTTAAAAAGGCCAAGGGCCATCCCTGTGCAGCCCCTCGACCCCTCCCTCCCCTCCTGGTCATGCAGGCCCCCTTTGTGTTTCCCTGCTTTCCCCTTTTCACTCCAACATCTGTATGCTAATGCTGCTCAATGGGAATGGACTAGAATCATCCTGGAAGAGAGGGTGAGGGGCAGCTTGTGAGTGAGTGAGTGCGTGTGTGCGTGCGTTGTGTGTGTGTGTGTGTGTGTGTGTGTGTGTGTGTGTGTGTGTGTGTGTGTGTGTGTGTGTGTGTGTGTGTGTGTGTGTGTGTGTGTGTGTGTGTGTGGTGTGTGTGTGTGTGTGTGTGTGTGTTGTGTGTGTGTGTGTGTGTGTGTGTGTGTGTGTGTGTGTGTGTGTGTGTGTGTGTGTGGATAGAGATGGGGGAATAAAGTGATTTGGCAGAATTCAGCAGCAGGGAAGGGTTTGTGGCGGGTTTATAGAGAGGGGAGAAGCATTATTGATTCAGGGCGAGCTCAGGGAACAGATGGGTTTGGGGAAAGGGGCTGTGTGTGTGGGAGTGTTTCTTATTTACAATTGTCTTGAATTACCCCCCAAATTAAAACACAGAGATGTGCTAAAGTTAAAGTTGAGGTACGATACAATCAATTTGTGGCCGTCTCCATGTAAGCATCCAGGTCAGGTACAGACAGTCCTACATAGCATGACAGCGTGGGAGGACAGATTAATATAGATTAGATAGGCTGGATTATTAGGCAGGGTTATTGGTACAATGGTGACTACTTGTTTTTTTATACCTGTTACTTATTCAGTGTCTCGTTCAAACCCTCAAAGAAGAGTTGATGATGCTTCTTAAACCTTTTCTGTTTTTAAATAAATACAAATTATGTTGGCATGGTATTGGCTTTAGGGTTGATCCTCAAATGTCCAGAGGTGTTTGAGATGTATTTCACTCTGGATCCAAAGTATTTGGCCAACATAGCAAATGACTACAGCTTAAAATATGAGAGATTGAATAACGTGTTGCTGTAAAAAGCCAAGCCCATGAAGGTGCCTGGATTAGAAACCCCCCAAAAAATCTAATATTTTGATTCAAGGCTTTTATTTACAAGGGACCTTTAACACATACAGAGGGTAAATTCAAAGTAGTACATTCACTGACATGAATGACATGGATATGGCTCCACCTTGTGTCATGTTTGCAATGCAGATTATTGACATTAGGTCGAGTAGCATGAAGCTGCAGCGTCGGAGACTGCAGTCTCAGGACCGCACTCCTGGGGTTATGGCTAGAAAGGATCCGTCTTGTGTAAAACTCACGCGAGAGTTTGCAAGTCACGTGGCTGAATGTTTACGTTTGGCAGGCAGCCTTTCAGTTACGATCGTTAACATCAGTGGGCCACAGCAAATGATGGTGAGAAGCTAAACTATCTATTAATTATGTCAATTACAGGGAGTGTGATTGTTGAAATAGGGTGTTAGCGGTCTTGCTGTTCAAAGAAGAATGACAACACTGTAGATCACTGTAGTGTTGTCCTTTTGTATGTGTATCTTGCTTTACTATAGACAACTCAGGAGACAGCGAGTATCATTAACTGTGCTTTATTCCCGCTCTGTACTACCTCATAACTGGTGTCACACATATAACATTCCGGGTATGCACAACTCCGGACCAAAGAGTATGTCACAACATTACATCCCTCCCTTATTTCAGATGAACATTGACTTTTGATATTAACGAAATGTAAATAAGAATTTCAGTAAGAAAGGTCTCTTATTCTTAGTAATCAAATGAAGAAATTAATGTCTCAATGTTTTAACTTAAATGACTGAGTCTTCTTTGTCACTAGCAAAAATGTCCTTTTTGTAATTGTTCAACTATCTGCAGTCTCTTGACTTCTTGAAGTCATATTTCAGCAATGAGACGTTGTGGTGGTCTCCTGTTTGTTCTGATTGAATATCTGGTTGGAACTGGACCTTCGGGGTTGATATTCTCATTTTGGAGCTGATGAGTTTCCTCTCTGGTGGGTCAGGAAGTTGTAGATCCAGATCATCCTCTTCGTCAGTCATTCCTGAGTCAGATCCAATAGGAAGTGAAGGTGGGAGCAGTTTGAAGTGTGAGGAGTTTCGTGTTATCTCATGTCCTGGGCGAGCTGCTGCCACCATTGATCCTCTGATCTTCACGATGTGTAAGGTTTGCTTCCATAAGGAGTCATGAGCTTGCCTTTGATATTCTGACGGCATAGCACAATGTCACCTGGTTTGAGGATAGAAGGTCGAGCTCTGTTTTTGTGGTCGGCATGCTCTTTCATGCGTTGCTTGGCACGCTGATCAATATCTTGGAGTTTGGTGTCAGATGTGTGATGGTGAGTCACATGAAGAGTGGGGAGAGTGGTGTTGAGTTTTCTCCCAAACATTAACTCGGCTGGAGTCAGCTGTGTAGTACCGTGTGGGGATGCACGGTAATTTCTAAGACAACTATAGAGGTTCTGTTTCCATGGTTTTCCTTCAGTGTGTGTGGCAGAGTTCCCGTTAGCCGGTAATTACCGGACTACGACCGGTAAAATATGCTGAAGACCGGCAAATCTAAATCTCTCCGGTCAAAGTGTCCATTCAAAATTATTTCCGTTTAGCGCAATACCACATCAGTTGCGCAACTTGCGCCATTTATGTGACAGACAAGAATAGTCAATTCTAATATCTAACCATAGTGTCTAACACGTAATGTGGAGAAAGAGATGTCCTGGATGGGTTGATTGTGCGTTGATCTGTTGGTAATGCCTCGGGGTTCCGGTGGGCATGTAAACAAATGCATAATGCTGCGCTATACTTTGCGGCCTCACCCGGTTGCATAGCGACGCTTATTGTTTAGGTGTCTTTTGATAAGCAGGTAGTCATATCATTAGCTAGAACTAGCTGGATCTGATCGATATGGACATAAACGCGAGTGAAGTCTAATCTGACGGGAGAGAGAGATCAGCTGCTGCTGACGAGTCGACACGCAGCTCTGCATGATCACATGCAGCGGTGATCACACTTCAGGTTAGAATATCACATGTAGCTATTTTAATGACCTCTCAAACTACCTAAACTAGTTATAGATATGTTTTAGTTTTACTGTCGGGTCACTCATTACTGATCCGCAAGCTGCATGATACTGACGGGCTGTCAGGAGAGGGGGAGAGCGCTCCGTTTATTATTCCTGTGTTATTGTAAGTTACTGTTCACTTTTGAATAATGTAGTTAATCTACTATGATTAGTTTGTTTAATATCGAATCATATCAATTTGTTTAAAAGCACAATAAATAACAAAGACCTTTGACCGGCACTTTTCTCATTTTGTCCGGAAGATTTAAACTTTAACGGACATGTTGACGGTCGAAAAAATATTCTAACGGGAACTCTGGTGTGTGGCTGTTATTGTTTTCTTCAATGTTTTCATGAAGCGTCAGCTTCTGCATTAGCTCTCGGCCAATACGGTGTTATTTTTCTGTGTTTGAATCCGAGATAGTGGCTGAAATCTTTGAACGGCTGTCCATTGAATGGAGGTCCATTATCTGTTTTCACCACATGTGGGATACCATAGAATGAGAAGATTCTGTCCAGTTTGGGAATCACTGTAGTGGCTGCTGTGGACTTTAGTATCTCAACTTCGGGGAACCTGGAATACTCATCAATAACCACAAGCAGGTAATCACCTGATGGGAAAGGTCCTGTAAAGTCAATAGAAACATTTTGCCATGGACCTTTGGGAAGTTCAGACATATTAAGTGGTTCCATGTGATTCTGGGAGGTTGCTGCTTGACATGGTATGCAGTGTTTTATCATATTTTCCACCATTTCATCTATGCCTGGAAACCATACCTTTTCCCTTACCAGTTGTTTGGTCTTAACAATGCCAAGATGACCGTCATGGGCTAGGCTTATTGCCTTACGTTGGAGAGAGGTAGGTAGCACAAGTCGTGTTCCTCTGAGAATGACATTCTCTCCAGCGTTGACTGTCAATTTGTTTCGTATTGGATAATTAGTGTAGTCTGAGTCCTGTGGTGCATGTCTCCAGTGTCCTGCACTCAAAAAATGCATCACTTTACATAATGTAGGATCATTCTTTGTTTCTGTTTGAACTTCTTCAAGTGTCATTGCGTTTGGAACAACATTGTCAATGACAAAGTTGACATATTCCTCAGCCATGCGAGACGATCTGCTTGGTATGTTTCCCTCAATAGGATGTCTGGACATGTAATCGGCAGGGTTATCTTTTCCAGCTTTGTACTTGATAATGTAGCTGTATGGTTGTAGTCTTAGCCGCCAGCGTTCTAACCGAGCTGGGGGTGTGGCTTTTGGGTTGTTGAAGATCAGTTCAAGCGGTTTGTGATCTGTGATAACAGTGAAGTGTGACCCAAAGAGATATAGGTGGAAGTGTTCACATGCCCAGAGGATTGCCAGAGCTTCTCTCTCCGTTTGAGAATAGCGCTGTTCCACTGGTGTGAGTGCTCGGCTGGCATATGCAACAATGTGGTCATTACTCTCTTTGTCAGGGCTGTGCTGGCTGAGTATGGCACCTAGACCAACAGGGCTGGCATCAACCAGTAGTTTGGATTTCTTCCTTGGGTCAAAGTAAGCCATTGTAGTGTTTTCCATCAGCTTTGATTTTAGCCTCTCCATTGCTGACTGTTGTTGTGGTCCCCATGACCAAGTAGTGTCTTTTTTTGTTAGTTGACGTAAAGGTTCAGAGATTGTGGCATAGTCATGAATGAAACGTGAGCAGTATGTTATCATACCGAGCAGACTGCGAACCTCTGATGCGGGGTGGAGGAAGGTTCTTGATGGCAGTGATCTTTTTAGGATCTGCAGATTTGCCTTTTGCAGAAAAAATATAGCCAAAGAACTCAAGCTCTGGTTTACTGTATTCACATTTATCAGCATTGAGTGTGATATTTGTCTCCCTCAGTCTCTGAAAAACAGCTTTGAGGCTATTGTTGTGCTCTTCTTGTGTTTTCCCATACACAATGATGTAATCACTCATGTTCCTGACGTTGGGAATACCATGTAACACTCCTTGAATGACATTTTGAAACACTTCAGCGGCAGGGTTAATGCCAAAGTTCAGTCTGGTGTACCTCCAGAGGCCAGTGTGTGTAGTGAAGGTGGTGATATACCTTGAATCTGGATGTAGCTCAAGTTGATGGTATCCAGCATTCAGATCCAGCTTGGAGAATACTACAGCTCCATTCAGGTCGTGGATGAGGTCATCTACAGTTGGTGTGATGTGGCGCTCTCGCTGTATTGCTGTGTTCGGCAGGCGCATATCCACACAGATGCGAACTTTGTCAGGGTTCTTTGGTTTTGGTGTAGCAACTATCGGAGACACCCATGGCGTTGGGCCGCTGATTCTCTCGATGACTCCTTTTTCCTGTAGCTGGTTTAATTCTGATTCCACTCTTTTTCTCATGTGGAAATGAATCCTCCTGTGTGGCTGTGTCACAGGTTGCACTGACTCATCAATGTGTAGCTTCACTTGAACATCTTTGAGTTTTCCTATGCCTTGAAAGATGTCTTGGTACTCATGGAGGAGCTGGTTTGGGGATGAAATAGGCATTTCTGTGGACATAGTTTTTACAACTTTCAGAAGTCCTAGTTCTGTTGCTGTCTTTCGACTCAGCAGTGAGCCATGGTCACCCTGTATCACATAGAATGTAACTGCATTTACTGTGGAAGTAGTTGAATGGACTGCAGCTTTACATTTTCCTCTCAAAGGAAGAGCAGTGGATGAGCCATAAGGATAGATCTTGGCAGCAGATGGTTGCAGTTCACAACTGGCTTTTAGCTCTTCATAGGAAACATCATCTAATATGTTCACTGTCGCACCAGAGTCAACAATAACATGTATTACTGTGTCCACAATTTGTGTACGTTTGTGTTCTGCTTTGTCTTGCAGTGTGCATACAACATACACATAGTCATCTTCTGCTGAGCTGTCTGGTCTCTGTGTCTTTTGCTCAGTTTGTTTCTGCACTTGATGCACTTTGTATGTTGGTCGGTAATGTTGTGGTTTTTCTGCAGCTTTAGGGGTATAATCTTTGTTTTGTGATCTTCAGCATCTTTGGAAATGATTTAATTTTCCACATGCTTTACAATCTTTCCCCTTTGCTGGGCAGTTTGCTTGTCCTCCCTCATGAGGAAAGTGTCCACCACAGTTGTTGCAGGTTTTGTATTCATGCTTCACATTATTATATTTATTGAATTGTTTATGACTTTGGAAGCTTTTCTTTGTACAGCATGCACTGGGAATTCTTTTTGTGATCTTCCTGTCTCCATACCTGCAGCTTGTTTGTCTGACAGTTCTTGAGCTGTACCTGCATCCAGTAGTTTTTGAAGTGTCATATCACTGTCCTTTAGCGCCGCCCTGCGGAACTGCAGCTTAGAATAATCTGTGACTTTATTTCCTTATCAGTGTCGGAAAAGTCACATGTTGACGCCAACTGTCTCAGTCGCGTGTGGAAAGCATCCAATGTCTCACTGTCATTTTGCCTGGCTTGTCTGAAAATATAGATCTCATATTCAGTATTTACTTTGGGGCAGAAATAGGTTTGCAGGCTCGCTATGGCCGTATCATAATCATCAGCGTCTCCCGTTCCTGGCAGCGTGTCAAATATGTCATACACGTCTGATCCAGCATAGTGCAGTAATAGCGCACGTTTTTGTGTATCCTCCTTTATGTCTAATGCCACTAGGAAGTTGGTGAATCGTTTAATCCACCTTTTCCACCTCGAGCCTACAGAGCTGGGTTCAGTGTGCACATCAAACTGCGGGAAATGTGGGAGATTGGCCATGGCCATCTCGTGGATGGCTTGGCTAGCTTGTTAGCCTTGTGTGTTAGCCAGCGTAGTTTGCTTACCGCTTATCCAGAATTGTGGATGTTTTATTTCTCTCCCCTCATTCAACGATGTGTTGTGGTATCCTCTTCACAGTTGTAGTGTTGTCCTTTTGTATGTGTATCTTGCTTTATTATAGACAACTCAGGAGACAGCGAGTATCGTTAACTGTGCTTTATTCCCTTTCTGTACTACCTCATAACTGGTGTCACACATATAACATTCCGGGTATCCACAACTCCGGACCAAAAAGTATGTCACAACATTACAATCACCAACACTATGGTTTATTTTGTATTCACAGGCAAGTCAACGTTGTCACAGTAAAAGTCCCAAGATAGCTCCTGGTGCAATTAATTTCATTTCATTTCAAACCTTTATTTAACCAGATTGGTCCCATTGAGATCATAGATCTCTTTTTCAAGGGAGACCTGCAGCATATAGGTTCCACATGAAACATAAAACAATAAAGGACATCATACATTATATTTACAGGATACATTTACATAGTTATAGACATTTACAAGTGCCCATAGTAGAATAAATAAAATGTTCCCTTTCAGTGTTTCACTATTATGTCTGATGTTTCTCTATTAATATTACTGCTGCATTAATGTGTATGTTGCATGTTACTGCTGTAGATGTGTTTCCGAGCCGCACCGATTACAACGAGAGTTACAACGAGAACGTGACTTCATATTTACACAAGACGGATCCTTTCTAGCCATAGAGTAGTGAAGTCCCTCCCCTTCCTCCCTCCTAAGCTT
Source organism: Gymnodraco acuticeps (assembly GCF_902827175.1). NCBI lineage: Eukaryota > Metazoa > Chordata > Actinopteri > Perciformes > Bathydraconidae > Gymnodraco > Gymnodraco acuticeps. Next base: position 392,076 of record NW_022991168.1, on the reverse strand, counting down.
GTTATTAGAAAGAGTCGATGTTTGTGTATTGTGTAGCCTCAGATATTTTGCCTGTTGAGTGAGGTGCTTTAAGTGTAAGTGTTGAAAATTAGTTTGTGTGTTTTTAGAATGGCCTCCCTTGTGTGGAGTGAGTCCTCTCATACTGGTTCTAAATTAGATGCCAGGTTGAAAGTGAGGTTAGCTCGTCTTCAGTGGGAGAAGGAGGAGCGTGAGCGAGAGCGAGAGTTTCAGCTCAGGAGGGAGCTGGAGATCAGAAAGTTGGATGCAGACACAGCTTTCAGGATGCGTCAGCAAGAGCTGCAGACAGGTTCAGTTGATACCTCTTCGGGTACACAACCAGTGTCAGGTCCTGCTGCTGCTTTTGATGTTGGTAGCAACATTCAGCTGGTCCCTGTATTTCGTGAGTCAGAAGTGGAGATTTTTTTTGGTGCCTTCGAGCGCATTGCTACAGCGTTGCGGTGGCCGGTTGAAGTTTGGGCTCTGATGGTGTAAATTATTTGGAAAAGCTCAGGGAGCAGTTGCGGCTCTTACGTTGGAGGACAGTCTAGATTACGCCTTGGTGAAGGTTGCCATACTTAGGGTATACGAGCTAGTCCCCGAAGCTTACAGACAAAAGTTTAGACACCTTAGGAAGGGTCCTCACCAAACTCATGTGGAGTTGGCCAGAGTAAAAGGGATGTGGTTTGATAAGTGGATTGCCTCATGTAAAGCCACTGATTATTCTTCTCTGAGGGAATTGATTATGTTGGAGAAATTCAAGAAGTGTTTGCCTGACCGCATTGCTGAGTATGTGAATGAACAAAGGGTAAACTCTCTCTCTGCTGCCGCGGTGTTAGCTGATGAGTATGTGCTGACGCATAAAACTGTGTTTTCCCCTGCCTCTACTGAGAGATCCCGCCGTGTGTCAGCCGCACGATTTACTCAGCCAGCAAGTGTGTGTAACATGAACGGAGAAGAGAGAGAGTGTTTCTATTGTCATCAACCTGGACATGTAATCGCCAACTGTGCAGCTCTGAAGCGTAAGGAACAGCGGCAGAATATGTCCCCGCCAAAAGGCATTGGCCTGGTTACACACGCACGGGCAAGTAAACGTGACCCTGATGTCTCATTATCTGATCCGGTGATTGTGCCTGTGCTTTCAGATGAAGCTGTGTCAGGGGAGAAGCCAGAAATTGTGGCTCCCCCTCCTCCTCGTGAGGATGTCGCGAGACCGGCGCAACACGCCGGCTCAGACAAGCCTCTAGACTTCTCGACACTCCCGGTATCCCGAGAGCGTCAGCTAGTTTATCGAATCCTGGTGTTGGTGTTAGCTCTACAACATCTTAAGATTCATGTTGGACCCAGCCTTTGGCCAATTGTGGTGTTTACCTGTTATGATCCCTTCATATTCTGCCCTAGCGTGTCCAAGCACAATCAACGGCTCCTGCAATGGGCTCTGATTGTGCGGGACTACAACAGTAGACACCCGTCATTAAAGGGTTCAGAGAATGTGGTGGCCGATGTACTGTCCCGTGGGTGAGATTTCACGATTTATGTCCAATAGTCTGAGTGTTTTTGGTAACTGTAGCCAAACACTTGTTTGGTTTTATGGGGGGGGGGGGTGTTACGTGCCGTAGTGTTTGTGTGGGTGTGTGTCTTTCTCTCTCTCCCTCTGATTCCCCAGGTGCAGCCTGATTGTCCCCAGGTGCAGCCTCTCCCCAGGTGCTCCCCATCCTCAATCAGGGCCTCCATAAAGGACCTGAGGAAGGCTGCAGTCGCTCTCTCCTTCTCCTCTGGCTGCATCATGTCTCTGTCTCTGTGTGAGGCCTGTGTTCTTGTCAATTGTTAGATGTGCTCCAGTTTACCTTTTCGTGTATTGTTTATTTTAGTTTGCAAGTTGGCTGGTGAGCCCTTTTGCTTTTGTCCATTAAAACATCACTTTGTGGCTTCAGTACACAGTTTCCTCTCCTTTTTCGCTCACCCGGTTATTTTGGTGTTTTGTTGCTTCCCTTTGTACCCCTAGTTAGGAGGGAATGTAACAAATGGACAATTTGTTACATTCCCTCCTAACCTGGGGAATCAGAGGGAGAGAGAAAGACACACACACCCACTCAAACACTACGGCACGTAACACCCCCCTATAAAACCAAACAAATGTTTGGCCACAGTTACCAAAAACACTCAGACTATTGGACATAAATCGTGAAGTCTCACCCACGGGACAGTACATCGGCCACCACATTATCTGCTCTCTTCTTGTATTTGATGATGTTGAAGTCTTGTGCCAACAGGGCCCAGCGCTTCAACCGCTGGTTGTGGTTGAACATCTGGGACAAAAATACGAGTGGGTTGTGGTCGGTGTACACCACCACTGGCGTTGAACTGGACCCAACATACACTTGAAAATGCTGCAGGGCAAGGAGCATGGCCAGAGTTTCCTTCTCAATGGTGGAATAATTCAGCTGATGTCGCTTGAACTTGATCGAGAAGTAGCACACAGGATGGCACACACCCCCCATCACCTTCCTGCAGCAGAACAGCACCAGCCCCAGAACCACTAGCATCCACCTCTAGTTTCTAGTCACACTGCTGACCATCAGAGGGCACTATCAAATCATCCTCAACCATCAACACTGCACAGGCTAGAGAAGTGGCCACGCTGGGAACAGCAGTCACCACAGTACCTTGCTGCTCCCCCTGGGAAAATTCCCTGGCATGATAGGACTTAAGCATGTTAACATGGCACAACCTTGTTTTTCTCCTACGCTCAGGTGTGTCAATGATATAGTTGGTGTCAGACACTTGCCTTACAACCACATACGGACCTGAGAAACGCGCGTTGAGAGCAGATCCGGGTGTAGGCAACAACACCAGCACCTGCTTGTTACGTTCCCTCCTAATCTAGGGGTACGAAGGGAAGTAACAAAGCACAGAAATGACCAGGCACGAGAAAAAAAGTGCGGAAACGGATCTCTGAAGCCACAAATTGAGGATTTAATGGACAAAAAAGAAAAACAGGCTCACCAGCCAACTTGTAAAGTAAACTAAAGTACCAATGTATACCGGAACACAAATCTTAACAATGCACAAATGTACAGGCCTCACACGGAGACAGAGACAGGCTGCACCCATGAAGCCAGAGGGGAAGGAGTGAGCGACTGCAGCTTTTCTCAGGTCCTTTATGGAGGCCCTGGAGGAGAAGCTGCACCTGGAGGGAGAGGCTGCACCCATGAAGCCAGAGGGGAAGGAGTGAGCGACTGCAGCTTTTCTCAGGTCCTTTATGGAGGCCCTGGAGGAGAAGCTGCACCTGGAGGGAGAGGCTGCACCTGGAGACAATATAGAGGGAGAGAGAGAAAGACACACACACCCAAACACCAGCACCCACTACGGCACGTAACACCCCGCTCCATAAAACGTGTGTGGCCACAGTTACCAAAACACACATTACATAGTTCACAAGCATACTATTGAATGCTTGGAAGCTGCCACCTGCTGCTTCCAAGCCACACACTCCGCCACTAAAGGACCAGGGTCAAGACAATAGAAACACAATCTCTTAGTGTCGGGACCTGGGAGAGAAACAGAATGAGCAAGTGTGACACGTCTGTTACGAGCCCTACAGTGAGGATAATTACTCAGAGGATACACTTTACCTCCGGCTATATCATTACCCATTATCACATCCACACCGTCGACAGGAAATTTGGGGAGCACAGCAACTGGAAAGAAACCAGTAGCCAGTTCAGACTGGACATGGACATTGTGAAGATGTGCGGGCACAAAACCCATTTCAATACCTCTCACCACCATATTCGCATCACAGGCAGACTCAGCACTCAGGGGCAGGGCACCGGCAAGGATGACTGACTGTGAGCCACCACTGTCTCGCAACACCCTGACCTGCCGCTGGTCCTCCAGCTTTCCTGACAGAGAAACAAAGGCAGTAGAGATGAACGGTTTCAAACACTCATCGGGCCCTTTGTTAACAGTGGCCCGTCCACTAGGACACACTGCTGTAACCAAACCCACGCCTTCTGGGTGCTTGCCATCCGCTGTCTGCTTTCTCTTCCAAGCTGCACAGTCTGCTATCATATGACCTGGGTCACGACAAAAAAAAAACAAGCTCTGTCAAGCCTGGGATCCAACACTGGCACAGGGAACGTAATTGTCAGGAGCTCTACGATAAGTGTCCCGCTGAGAAGGATCACGCTGAAAAAAACCGCTTTTGTGTATCAGTGCAAATTCGTCTGCCAGAGTGGCAGCCTGCTGAAGGATAGTCACTTTCTGCTCATTCAAATAGACTACCGTACGCTTGGGTACACAGTTTTTTAAATTCCTCCAACATCATTAGCTCACACACTGAGGTAATGTCGTCAGCATTACAAGCTCTACACCACCTGTCAAACAGGACTTTCTTCTCCCTCGCGAAGTCCACATACGTCTGGCCAGGAGTTTTCTCCAGGCCGCGAAAACGCTGCCTGTAGGCCTCAGGCACCAGCTCATATGCCCTGAGAACAGCACCTTTAACATTCTCATACACCAAACTGTCTTCGACAGAAAGAGAAGAGCAGGCCTCCTGAGCCTTACTGACTAGCTTGCACTGTACAAGTATGGCCCACACATCTTCTGGCCAGCGCAAAGCAGCAGCAATGCGCTCAAATGCACCAAAATAGGTTTCCACTTCTGACTCACGAAACACAGGGACCAAAGAAATATGTCTAGTCACGTTGAAGGAGGCAGCAGGACCAGAGTGTGTAACAGCAGAATTACCCACCACAGCTGCTTGGAGCTCTAGCTAACGCATCCGGACAGCAGTGTCTGCCTCCAACTTCATGATCTCCAGCTCCCTCCTGAGCTGAACATCCCTATCACGCTCCTCCTTCTCCCACTGGAGACGGGCCACACGTACTTTCATTCTGGCATCTAACCTAGAGCCTGTAAAAAAGGACTGGGCAGAAAGCGGGTCAAAGTGAGGCATGGTAAAGGGCTGTTCCTGTGCACTAGCACTCCGAATACCAGGAGCATCAACGTGGCCTTCACTAGGAGGTACTGCTGCAACAGCCCCGGCCACCGTGCCAGGAGATTCCACTGAATCAGGCAGACTCAAAACCCCCTGCTCAACTAGCCCATATACCAAAGTAACCTTGAGATCACTTTTAGTGAGAGCAGTGGAGACAAAAACATTATAGTGGTCAGCAATTAACCGCAAATCAACCTTCCTACAGCAGTCTAGCTGATACACAGTAGGATTGGCCACAAACTGCTCCGAAACAAAAACCATCCTGAACCACACCTAATTAGAAGATTTTAAAAAAAAAATCCTACCACTAATGCCTCACAAACATTGACGTCAGTCTTCCAAATAACGAATCCATGGGACCTTATTTCGGAACAATTATGTATTGAAGTCAATGGAGAGAGAAAGATTATCTTTCGATCCCGTTTGAATTGTGCCACGAATTACACATATGATGTTTGTCAATTTAAAAGATAATTTTGCAAGTCAAGAAAATAAAAATATGTGTGAAACGCTCCATGAACTACAACTCTGGTCTCGCAGACTCTCACAACAACACACGTCACCAAGATGGCCGTCACTACTGTCTTGTCAAAAAAGGCAATAGGCTTGTTTGAAACAAGCGAGACCTGCGCAGTTGCGATCAACGTCTCGCTAGTGCGTTGCATGAGGGTTAGTCATTTTGTCCGACTTGCTCTGGAGGCTCGCCTACATGAGACGTTGAAATCTCACGGGACAAAGACGCCCGCAGCCTTGAGAGCGAGGTGCGGCGAGGCGGCGCAGTTCCTCTCCACGGGCTGCGGAAGCGAAATGCTTGATGGGAAACGACTCGCTGGTATCTCGAGCTGAGCGCTCATTGGTGGTTTTTACCCCGTGCTGCTGATGAAACTCTCCAATTGGCTTGGCAAAAGTTTGTTGTTTTGTGTCAGTTTTACGTTTCCACTTCCATTCCCATTTCTCATCATTGTTCCACAATGTTTATCATCATGAAATTAATATCTATATATTTTATACTATACTTGCACTGCTTACCGTTTTCATACTTTATATATCTTAGCATATTCATACACTGTTCATACTGCTCACAGGCTGATATCTAGTGTATTCATAGCCCTCACTGTTTATTCATCATTCAATTCATTCTATATGTTATTCTGTAGATTGTGTACATTACTTTTCACTTTACTGCTTGTTGCACCTGGTTAGAAGCTAAACTGCATTTTGTTGTCTCAGTACCTGTAATCTGTGCAATAACAATAAAGTTGAATCTAATCTTGTTACGGTGTGCAGGAAGCAGGACCCAAATGCAGATTTAAGTGACAAAATAATTCCTTTATTTTAAGGCTACAATATTCAGAGACAGAACAGAACACTCACCGCAGTTTACTCACAACACAAGACGAACCGACACTGAACACAGGAAGAGACACGACTAAATACAGGGAGGGGTAATCACAAGACGAGACACAGCCGGGCAGGGGAGAGAAACACAAGGGCCACAGGTGAAAACAATCAGACAACTAGACACACCAGGGAAACTAACGACGGGAGGAAAAACACAGGAAGAAGGACCAGACAATATACAAGGATGAAAATACCCATAACCAGACATACAAAACTACAACACAGACAGATCCTAACAAATCTTGAGCAGGAACAAATGTATTTACTTAGTACATATCTGACATTAACGATTAAACACATGTGTGTATTCTTTATAAATGCAAACCGAGTCAAGCCGACTCCGGAGGTGGCAATATGCACCTTAAAGTTGTTTGCAATCCACCAAAAAACCGAGAGAAGAAGAAGAAGCCGACTCCGAGCTGTCCGACTTCAGGCGAGCTTTTTGAGACCTCCCCCGCCTGCGATCGGCTATTCTCGTCTACTTTCGAGGCGAGCCGCAGCTCGTCTCAAACAAGCCTAATATGGTCTAGCTGCGGCCGTCTAGTACACGACACTACACGACACGCCCCCTACACGACACGCCCACCTGACACGACACTACGGTGGTTGAGAGACCGTACATGGCAGATTAAAAACAAATTGCAAATGTTATTGTAGCATTTTAAGCAACTATTAGGCAAATAAATTAATAACCTAGTCTATCCGTTTGAGACACAACAGTATAACTTTCAACCCAAATCATTTTGTCAACAAAACCGTGGTTTAGTGAACTTTAAAAAAAAGAAAAAAAAAAGGTATTAAGGAGATAATCTATTAACTATTAGGGGTGTAACGGTTCACAGAAGTCACGGTTCGGTTCATACCTCGGTTTGGGGGTCACGGTTCGGTACGGGTTCGGTACAACAAGGAAAAGCAAAAAAAAGTCCCAAATGCATAATTTTTTTTGCTGTTATTTATTTGTAACAGTAGTGCACGTTTTGGTATGAAAATAAGGAACTCTAACATTTGGAATCATTAACTGTATTACACAGTTAAAAACAAACCACAAACAGTACCACACACACTCAGATGGCCATATTATTTATAATGGCTGATGTCAAACAAAAAGGTTAAATAAGCTGGACAACTAAAAAGAATGTCTTGAAAATATTAAAATAAATAATAAGAAAGTGTTTCAATCACAATCAATAAAAGGCAATACAGAACTGTATAACATCTCCTGATGTCAAAATATAAAATAAATACAATGATAAATATAAAACCAAAATAAAATCTGTACCTTTAGGAGCAATGTCTAACATGTGTAATTAACTTGTGAGTGTGTGAGGCCATTATGCCTAAATAAAGGTACTCAAGCTTTACTCTATTCTCAAGTTTTTCTTCAAAAAGATGAGTTTATCTACGTTGTCAGCAGTGAGGGCAGATCTGTTGGCGGTAACTATGTCACCTGCCGTCGAGAAAACCCTCTTGCTGGGGACTGAGACGGATGTGATTGAGCATGTTTGACGTGTTACCACTAGCATACCGCACCGCTATCGAACAACGCCGACACACCGTCCTCGTCCGATCCACAACTCGCACCCCATCACGGACCACTATTGCGGTAAGCATGTTGTAACTTCCGGTTGTTGTCATCTCCGGGTATCCCGTGTGCCTGTTCTGTTGCTGATAGCTTATTATCTTAACTTAATCGATCAGTTTAAAACTCTTGATCACGGCAGCTACCTGACGTTGTAATCACACGTTACTATTGCTTAAGCACTCACAACTCTCCTTCTCTTAGCGACTGTAACTCCACAGTTGCCTACACTCTTTTCGGGTTTGCTAACGGTAGCTACTTTAGCTTGATAGCTAGCCATGGCTCTTTCCCCACCCTCGGGTGCTATTTCCTGCTCTAACTGTCTCATGTTTGGTTACTTCCCTGCCTCCTTTACTGGTACCGGTACATGTGTTAAATGTAGTATAGTTGTTAGGTTAGAGGCGGGAATCATAGCCATAGAAGCCCGGCTCCGCATCTTAGAAAGTAACTCAGCTACAGTAAAGCCCATGTTAGCCGGTGCGGACCGGCAAAAGGTAGCTCCTATTAGCCGTCTCCCGGCAACTCCCGAGCAGCAGGGAGACTGGGTGACTGTTCAGAAGGGGCATAACGCGAAACCCGCAGGTCCCCACCAACCCGTTCACGTATCTAACAGATATTCCCCACTCAGCGAGACACCCGCTGAGAAGCCAACTCTGGTTATTGGTAGCTCTATTATGAGACACGTGAAATTAGAGACCGAAGCCTCTACAGTCACATGCATTCCGGGGGCCAGAGCGGGCGACGTTGAGGCGCATCTTAAACTGCTGGCTAAAAATAAACGTAAATACAGTAGGATTGTTATTCACGTCGGTGGTAATGATGTTCGTATACGCCAATCAGAATGCACCAAACTTAATGTGGAGTCGGTGTGTAGTTATGCTAAAACAATGTCGGACACCGTAATCTTCTCTGGTCCCCTCCCCAATCTGATCAATGATGACATGTATAGCCGCATGTCATCATTTCAGCGCTGGTTGTCTTGGTGGTGCCCAGCAAACAATGTGGGCTTCGTAAATAATTGGACAGCCTTCTGGGGAAAACCTGGTCTGATTAAGAGAGACGGCATTCATCCTACTTTGGAAGGTGCAAATCTCATTTCGGCAAACATTTCAGGGCTTTGTGGACTTAATCCATGACAAACTGGAGTTGAGACCAGGAGGCGGAGTCGTAGTCTTACACGCTTCTCTGCGCTCTCTCCTAGGCAGTCATCCATAGGAATCCCGAACCCAATAAAATACCCAATATTCGCGGTGTGTGTGTCTGCCCAAGGACAAGTTAAGGTAAAACCTAATAGAGGTGTCATACATAATAACCTAATAAAAGTAAATGTAACAACTACTACAGTGCAACAAAACAGGAATATTAAATGTGGTCTCTTAAACATAAGATCTCTAGCATCTAAAGCAATATTGGTAAATGATTTAATATCAGATTATAATATTGATATATGCTGTCTCACTGAAACTTGGTTGAGACGTGAAGAATATGTCAGCATAAATGAGGCCACTCCACCCAGCCATATCAATACTCATATTGCCCGAGGCACGGGCCGAGGAGGTGGAGTTGCAGCAATCTTTGACTCAAGTTTACTTATCAATACTAAACCAAAATTAAATTATACCTCCTTTGAAAGTCTCGTTTTTAGTCTTACGAATCCGACCTGGAAAACTTTGCAGCCAATCTTATTTGTTACAGTGTACCGTGCACCAGGTCCTTAATTCAGAATTATTATCTGAATTCTCTGAGTTTTTATCAACTTTGGTACTTAAAACAGATAAAGTAATTATCGTAGGTGACTTTAATATTCATGTTGACGATGATAAAAATAGCCTTACTGTTGCATTTAACTCTATATTAGATTCTGTTGGTTTTTGTCAGAGTGTAAATAAACCAACCCACTGCTATAATCACACTCTCGACCTTGTTCTGATTTATGGTATTGAAATTGAGCAACTATTAGTCGAACCGCATAATCCTGCTTTATCCGACCATTTCTTAGTAACTTTTGAAGTACTGTTACGAGACTACAAAGCATTAGTCAAAAGCTCCTGCAGCAGAAACCTATCTGTTAGTGCTATAGCCAAATTTAAGGAAGAGATTCCACCAATACTTAACTCGATAGCATGTAAGGGAGGAAACTTATACAAAATGTACACCACCCCAAATTGATCATGTTGTTGATAGTGCTACAGATGCGCTGCGAATAAAATTAGACTCTGTTGCTCCTTTGAAAAAGAAGAAAATAAAACAACATAGATTAGCTCCATGGCATAATGCCGAAACCCGCAAAATAAAGCAAAAGTCGAGACAACTTGAAAGGATATGGCGTTCCACTAAACTTGAAGAATCTCGTTTAATTTGGCATATTACTCTCAATGAATATAAGAAAGCACTGCGTAAAGCGAGAGCAGCCTACTACTCTTCATTAATAGATGAGAATAAGAATAATGCAAGATTTCTTTTCAGCACTGTAGCCAGGCTGACAGAGAGCCACAGCTCGATTGAGCCTTCTATTCCCATAGCACTCAGTAGTAATGATTTTATGTGCTTTTTTAATGATAAAATTGTTACTCTTAGAAACAAAATTAATGATCTCTTGCCTTTGACCAGTATAGTGTTATCAACAGCTCCCGGAAACGTAAGTTCTAATATTACACTAGATAGTAAACTAGAATGCTTTTCAGCCATAAACCTTGAACAATTAAATTCAATGATTCTCTCTTCTAAACCATCAACGTGTATGTTAGACCCAATTCCAACTAAGCTGTTGAAGGAAGTTTTCCATTAATTAGCACTTATTTATTAAATATTATGAATATGTCTTTATTATCAGGCTATGTTCCACAATCATTCAAAGTAGCAGTGATAAAACCGCTTCTTAAAAAGCACAACCTCGATCCAGAGGTTTTAGCCAATTATAGACCTATTTCCAATCTTCCGTTCCTCTCGAAAATTCTTGAGAAAGCGGTCGCAAAACAGTTGTGTGATTACTTAAAAAACAATGATTTATTTGAAGATTTTCAGTCTGGCTTTAGAACACATCATAGCACAGAGACAGCTCTGGTTAAAGTCACAAATGACATTCTAATAGCCTCTGACAAGGGACGTGTCTCTATTCTTGTTTTGCTCGATCTCAGTGCTGCATTTGATACTATCGACCATGATATCCTATTGCAAAGACTAGAGCACTTAGTTGGCATACAGGGAACTGCTTTAGGCTGGTTTAGGTCCTATCTATCTGAACGCTCTCAGTTTGTACGTGTCAATGATGAATCTTCCACGCAAACCAAAGTTAGCCATGGAGTGCCACAGGGCTCAGTGCTCGGACCTATTTTGTTCACATTATATATGCTTCCGTTAGGCAATATTATAAGGAATCATTCTGTACATTTTCATTGTTATGCGGATGATACTCAACTATATTTATCAATCAAGCCTGATGAAATTAATCATCTAAATAAAATTCAAGACTGCCTTAAGGACTTAAAAACGTGAATGACCTTAAACTTTTTGATGTTAAACACGACCAAAACTGAAGTTATTGTACTTGGCCCGAAGAATCTACGAAACAAATTATCTAAGGATATATTAACTATTGATGGCTTTAATTTGGCCTCCAGTGAGACTGTAAGGAATCTTGGTGTTATATTTGATCAGGATGTATCCTTTAACGATGCAGAGAAACTAGTCCATGCATTTGTTACTTCAAGGCTGGATTATTGTAACTCTTTATTATCAGGGTGTACCAAGAAGTCAGTCAAGTCGCTTCAGCTGATTCAAAATGCGGCAGCTCGTGTACTAACCAGAGTTAGGAAAAGGGACCACATTACTCCTGTTCTGGCTGCCTTACACTGGCTCCCTATAGAACACAGGATAGAATTTAAAATTCTTCTTCTCGCCTACAAAGCCCTTAATGGGCAGGCGCCATCTTACCTTAAAGAACTCATTATACCCTACTGTCCTACTAGGGCATTGCGTTCCAAGAATGCAGGGTTGTTGGTTGTTCCTAGAGTCTCTAAAAGTAACAATGGGAGCCAGAGCCTTTTCTTATCAAGCTCCACATTTGTGGAATCAGCTTCCAGTTTGTGTTCGGGCGGCAGACACCCTATCCGTTTTTAAGAGTGCGCTTAAGACCTTCCTTTTTGATAAAGCTTATAGTTAGGGCTGATTAGATTCAGCCCCTAGTTTTGCTGATATAGGCTTAGTTTGTCGGGGGACATCTTACTTCTTCCTTCTCTCTGTCTATACTTGTGTACTCTCATGTTCCGATTAACCCAGCTTCCCCAAATGTCTTTCTTTTTGGTGTCTGTATACGCCGGGATCCGGAGTCATGGATGATCCTGCGCTCCTCTGTCCTGGATCTTGAGTCGTGGCTGTGGTCCTGGATCATAGGTCCTGGATGGATATCCTCATGGATTCATCTTCCTATTATACACACATGCATTTCCAAACATTTGGACTACCTATGTTGCAAATGTATTATCTTTTCAATTTACACACGGCATCTATTGCACGTCTGTCCGTCCTGGGAGAGGGATCCCTCCTCTGTTGCTCTCCCTGAGGTTTCTCCCATTTTTCCCTTTAAACTGTGGGTTTTCTTCGGAAGTTTTTCCTTGTACGATGTGAGGGTCTAAGGACAGAGGGTGTCGTATTGTCATACTGATATTTTGTACAAACTGTAAAGTCCACTGAGACAAATGTAACATTTGTGATATTGGGCTATATAAATAAACATTGATTGATTGATTGATTGATTGATTGATTGATTGATTGATTGATTGATTGATTGATTGATTGATTGATTGATTGATTGATTGATTGTTGTAGTCCACAGGGAACCCAAAATGTTCCCACACTTCTGATTTAACCTCTTAAGCCCGAAGGTCCCCCCAGTGGACCCCTCCCACCGTTTTTTTACGAGACTATGTCTCAGGGCTTCTTAACATTTATGAAACTATTAATGTTTCATACCCTTTTAAAGGTAAGAAACTCCGCTAACTGACAATAAGAACAATTGTCAGCTAAAAAAAATACAAGAGTAATACCAAGCCTTTGAATTAGCATTGAGCGAAAAAATGCTAACTAATGCTAACGCTTTTTTACACAGAACTCACGGTAGAAATGCCCTTATTACTATCTTAACTGCACAAACAAGATATACGATTTAAAGCTGAGACTCCACAGATTCCACACATGTATTGTCATCACTGTCCGACCTCGAATTCCTGGAGCTATCAGCCAGAAAAGAGAAAGTAAACAACATCCGGTTTCAAAAATATTACAATAATTACGTCTTACCTTTTTTGATTTGTGATCAAAAGTTGTGTTCAACGGAATAAAAACGCCGCTCAAGGTTAATCCAATGTCTTTGTGTCACGTAGACATTTTTACTGATAATCCATCATCATATTTATGGCAATATACTGGGTATAAAGTTTTGCCGTCCAGGCTTGTACTTTCAGATATGTTTCGTTTGCTTCTCTATTACGTCCGCAATGGTAATGTTTACGTGGATTTGGGAACTGCCCGTCGATTCTATTGGATGTAATGGTTAAGAAAAAGGTGTAAATCACCCAAATCGACCAATGGGTTCCAGAGATATGGTCCTGCGTAAAGTATAAAGAATGCCAGCCAGCTTAAGTACATTACGCAGCAGACTTTACTTATTGTTTACTACGTAAGGAAGCAGGAATTGCAGCAGGACCCGCTCTGAGCACGAAGCGGACAGCAGATAACGGAATTGCAGTTTTATTGCTTATAGATTATCAGAACATTTCAAAGGGGACACAGCCACATTGGATATTAACCTATGGATTAACTACATCATCGTTTTTTATCGTTTTAATGCCATTGAAGACCAGTTTAGACCAGACAAAGAAGAAGGTAAACCATTTTAGCCTAACGAATTAGCGCTAGCGCCATTTGTTTTGATGTACGTTTTTGTTTATTAACGTCGCGAGTTTGTATCTTTCAGTGTTGAGGTGGGCACCGTTAGATTCTGTGTCTTTACGATCATAAACAATGTGTTGGATGTGCAGCTAGGATAAGTAATAAGGGAGCTAGGAGTGATTTTTGGTGCAGTAATAGGTTAGCATTTTTCGCTCGGGGCTAATTCAGAGGCTCAGAGGATAACAGGACTATGTTTTATTTTATTATTATTTTATTTTGTTCACAACAGTTGTATTTGGATGGAATGAATACCTATAGTGATAATTCAAAGTAATAAAATGATTTTTACAGTGAAAAAGTTCAAATGGAACTGATGGTTCCCAAATTACCCAGAGGTGAGTCCGCTTGGACTTTATTTTTCTAAACCTCTCTAAAAAGGTCAAATTTCACTTGTTTTGCATCAATTTTGATACAGGGTACTTATTATATGTTATGGTTTGGATTCCTAAAACTTTTAGTCTACTAGCCCATCATTCAAGGGTGGTTTTCACTATAAGTAATGGGGTTTTTTTAGGCGGACATTAGAATTTACATGTTTTTACTGTGTTCCATCTGAATTTACTTTAAAATAAAACATCTATATTGATTCTGACACTTCTACATACAACTCACAGATGTAACCTTGCTTTGAGAGAAAAGATTATTAATTTACCCCTTTTAGAAGTGAATATATAGTCTTTGTTGTGTTAGTGGCATTTTCTAGCCTGAAACCTGAAAAACAGGCTCAGGGCTTAAGAGGTTAAAATAAGCAGGTGGGTCTTCTAGCTCCTGTGTGTTGTGTGAACTCGCCGTAGCTACTAACTTTTCTTCTTCTTGTATTGTGTTCGTTTTGTTGTGTTTTGTTCTTGTTCTTCATTTGTTATTTATGGGCGGCTGGCTTTTAGGCGCAATACAGCCCCCTGGATTCTAAATAGTGTAATACTGCCCTGAGTGACAGACTTTTTTCCCACTCGTAAAAAAAAGGCGTATTCGCCGTGTGACTGCATGTGCCGAACCGTGACGTCCAAACCGCGACGGTACGGGACGAATACGGATACCGTTACACCCCTATTAATTATGTTTGTCTAACTGCTACACATGTATTTATACATACATGTAGATATTAGATACTAAATATAGTTGTTAAAGGTTTTAAGATATACATAATCACATCATGGGGTCATTAAGGACCAAATTAGGAGGGCCAGTCAGGCCACTAATGAGCTCAATCATTCACATGTATTATTATTACTTTACTTTATACCTTGGTATCTGGCTTGATGATTGTCTCTCTTTCAAACCTCAGGTCAATAATCTGCTTATAAAGCTGAGGGTTAGGCTAGGTTTCTTTTTCAGAAACAAGTCCTGTTTCTCGCTTGAGGCCAGGAAAAGGCTCTTACTGTGGCAGCGGAGTGTGGTTAGGGCGCCGGCTGCTGGAGTGAAGGGAGTGGCTCGGCCGGAGGCCAGACAGCTGATCGGAATCAGGTAATCAGTGCCGGAATAAAAGCGTGTCGTAACCTGGTTCTGGTTTGTTTTGCAGTAGGCGGGATCCTGGAAGGTGGCAAAAGGACCTGTGAAGGTTGCCACACGGGCAACGTTGGAGACCCGTGAATACTTTTGTTTGGAGCTAATAAACGCCTGTGTTACACAAACCTGCTCTTTCCGTCCATATTTGAACCCTGTGTGAGCGGAGAGGCTCACAGTGGCACCTGAACAGGGACATCATGGCGGAAGGAGAAACCCCGCTGGGGCAGGCCCTCCAACGTCTCGCTCACATGCAGGAGACCACCACAGCATTACAGCGACAGCAGAGCGAGGCTCTGCTCGGGATCGCCTCGAGCCAGCGCGAGGACCGGGCTCTCCTACGGGAGCTGCTGCAGCGTCCGACCGCTCGGGAGGTCGATCCCGCTACCAACCCGGCCCGACCGCCGTCAATTGCCCTCCAGAAATTGACGGCAGAGGATGATCCGGAGGCATACCTGGACATCTTTGAGGGCACAGCGGCGGCGTGCGGGTGGCCGGAGGAGGAGTGGGCAGCGCGGCTATTGCCTCTGCTATCTGGGGGTGCGCAGCTAGCCGCCCACAGCCTGCCAGCAGCCTCTCGGCATGTGTACCGGCATCTGAGGAAGGCCATACTGGACCGGCTTGGCAGCACGCCAGAGGGACATCGCCGCCGGTTCCGGCCCTCCCCTTCGAGAACGCTGACCGGCCCTTCTCCTACGCGCAGCGGCTCCTGGATGCAGCGAGCCGCTGGTTCCAGCCAGGGGTGCGCTCCGCTGAGGAAGTCGTCGGGCAGGTGGCGCTGCAGCAGTTAATCGCCGGCCTGCCATCTTCGACGGCGAATTGGGTCCAGTGCCATCACCCCGCCAACCTGGAAGCAGCCGTCGTCCTCGCGGAGGACCACCTCTCGCTTCCCCGGCGGAGCATGAAAGAGGAGCCCCGACCACCAGCCGTTTCAGCGGGCCGACCCGTCCCAGCCCCGAGGAGGAGGTTTCCGGGAGGAGCTGCCCTTCCCTCCCCACCACCACACGGCCCCAACCCCGCAGCCCTGACACTTTCCCTCCAAGCCCTACCTTACCCTCCTGTTTTTATCTCTCCCCAGGGTCCGGCCTATGCTTCTGGTCGTCCGGGACCACGGGGGGCTCCTCAGACGTCAGGGCAGGATTGCTGGCGGTGGGGGCAGCCCGGCCACTTCCGACGGGAGTGTCCTCTCATGGAGGTCGGACAGCTGGTTCGGGTTGTGGGACCGCCAGTTGCCTCCCCCGATTTGGAAGGGACGTACCGTATACCGGTATGTATACAGGGGGGTACACACCAGGCTCTGATGGACACGGGCTGTAATCAGACGATGATCCATCAGCGCTTGGTTCGGCCTGGGGCATTGATTGAAGCATCGTGGGTGAAGGTGAGGTGTGTGCATGGGGATATTCATCAGTACCCGGAGGTGACGCTGGAAATTTCTTATAAGGGGAAAAAGCATAGAGTCAGGGCTGGAGTTAGCACTCGCCTTACACACCCCCTGATTTTGGGAACGAATTGGCCGGGGTTTGCTAAGCTAGCGGGGGCTATGGGGGTGCGTTCACGGACGGCAGGGAAATGTGAGTTTGTGTGCTGTGTTTAGTGGAGAGTCAGAGGCGGCTGACGACGTCGAGGGGGGAACTGACACGGAGGGGGCCGCGGAGGTCCCTCTGGACCCGCTGGTGTTTCCCGTGGAGGATTTCCCCCTCGAACAGTCGAGGGACGAGACCCTTCAGCACGCTTTCGGCCAGGTGGTGAGTATTGATGGCTCCCAGCTACACCAAAACGCAGCACTCACTCACCCACATTTTACGGTGGTTAGGGACAGGCTGTATCGTGTAAGCCGTGACACACAGACAGGAGAGATAAATACCCAGTTGTTGGTGCCAAAGAGCCGTCGGGAAACGGTTTTCCAGGCGGCTCATTATAACCCCATGTCAGGTCACCTAGGGTACGACAAATCACTACACCGGATAATGGCCCGATTTTATTGGCCGGGCATTCGCGCAGATGTGAAGCGGTGGTGTACATCTTGCCATGAATGTCAGCTGGTTAACCCGCCGGCCATCCCCAGAGCGCCTTTGCGCCCGTTAACATTGATGGAGGTGCCTTTTGAGAGAGTTGGTATGGACCTCATCGGGCCATTAGACCGGAGTGCACGGGGATATCGCTTTGTACTAGTCCTAGTGGATTATGCAACGCGATATCCCGAAGCAGTGCCGCTGCGTAATATCTCTGCAAAGAGCGTCGCGCAGGCACTGTTTCACATTATCCCCCGAGTCGGGATCCCGAAAGAGATCCTGACTGACCAGGGCACACAGTTTATGTCACGCACACTACGCGAGCTGTATGAACTACTGGGCGTCCATTCAATACGGACTAGTGTTTACCATCCGCAGACCGACGGCCTGGTGGAACGGTTTAACAAAACACTAAAGAACATGGTTCGTAAGTTCGTTCACGAAGATAGTCGTAATTGGGATAAATGGCTAGATCCTCTGTTGTTTGCAGTGCGGGAGGTGCCCCAGTCCTCCACGGGATTTTCTCCCTTTGAGCTGTTATTTGGTAGGAAGCCCCGGGGTGTTTTGGACCTAGTTAAGGAAAACTGGGAGGAGGGTCCAAGCACCAGTAAAAACGAAATACAGTACGTTATGGACCTGCGAGCAAAACTCCACTCACTGGGGCAGATATCACGGGAGAATTTGCTCCAGGCTCAGGAACGTCAGCAGCGCCTGTACAACAGAGGGTCGAAACTGAGACAATTTTCACCGGGAGATAAAGTGCTTGTATTACTCCCATCCTCTAGCTCTAAACAACTCGCCAAGTGGCAAGGACCCTTCGTGGTCACACGACGAGTGGGGGACGTAGATTATGAAGTGGTGCGTTCTGACAGGGGGGGAGCAACACAGATTTACCACCTTAACCTCCTGAAAGCTTAGAGGGAGGTGGCGTCTGTTTCTCTGGCCACCACGGTGATTGAGAGAGATGAGTTGGGACCAGAGGTCATTAAAAGCAACAAATTAGCCCCGGTCTGTTGTGGCGACAATCTCTCACCGGGCCAGAGAGCAGACGTTGCTTCGTTGCAAAGGCAGTTTGCCGACGTGTTCTCTCCGGTGCCATGGCGCACCTCTCTCATACACCACCGCATAGAAACGGCCCTATCGGCTGCCTGAACATAAGAGGAAAATTGTTCAGGCGGAGCTTCAGGCTATGCTAGAAATGGGAGTGATAGAAGAGTCTACCAGTGACTGGTGTTGCCCCGTCGTGCTGGTACGTAAGTCTGACGGGTCAATCCGGTTCTGTGTGGACTACCGCAGGGTGAACGAGGTGTCCAAATTTGATGCTTATCCAATGCCCCGGGTCGACGAACTCCTGGATCGGCTAGGCACTGCTTGCTTTTACACGACGCTGGATTTAACCAAGGGCTATTGGCAGATTCCCCTTTCTCCAGAGTCTAAGGAAAAAACGGCCTTCTCCACTCCGTATGGTTTATACCAATTCATCACACTTCCTTTCGGGTTGTTTCGGAGCTCCAGCCACATTCCAGCGGCTCATGGACCGGGTGCTGCGTCCCCACTCTGCATATGCTGCTGCTTACTTGGATGAGGTCATCATTCACAGTGAGACATGGGAGCAGCATATACAGCAGGTGGGGGCAGTGCTCGAGTCCCTGAGGCAGGCGGGGCTCACGGCCAACCCGAAGAAGTGTGCGGTTGGACGGAGGGAGGTAAGGTATCTGGGGTACCACTTGGGCGGCGGGCAGGTGCGGCCACAGGTAGAGAAAACAACCGCCATTTCAGCCTGTCTGGCGCCCAAGACGAAAAAAGAGGTCAGGAGGTTCATGGGGCTGGCCGGCTACTACAGGCGGTTCATCCCATCCTTTTCGGAGCTGACCAGTCCCCTGACCGACCTGACCCGAAGGGGTGCTTCAGATCCGGTTCAGCTGGCGTTTGAGAGGGTTAAAAAAGCCCTCTGTGGTAAGCCGCTTCTGTATTCTACTGACTTCTCTCTCCCTTTTGTGTTGCAGACCAACGCCTCGAACAGTGGGGTGGGGGCCGTTTTGTCCCAGCAAGTAGAGGGGGTCAACCGCCCCGTACTGTACATTAGCCGTAACATCGCCCAGAGGGAGGTGAACTACAGTACGGTGTAAAAGGAGTGCCTCGCCATATGGTACTACCTCCTGGGGCGCCCTTTCACCCTCTGGTCGGACCATGCCCCGCTCCAGTGGCTCTACCGCATGAAGGATGCCAACGCTCGGATCACTCGGTGGTATCTGCTGTTACAGCCTTTCAACTTCAAGGTGATCCACAGGCTGGGTAACCGGATGGTCATGGCTGATTTCCTCTCTCGCTCAGCGGAGGGGGGGGCGGAAGAGAGTCAGCTTGCGGCCGGCGGGATCCTGGCCTGAGTCGGGCGGTGGGGGTATGTGGCAACGGGGTGTGGTTAGGACGCCGGCTGCTGGAGTGATGGGAGTGGCTCGGCCGGAGGCCAGACAGCTGATCGGAATCAGGTAATCAGTGCCGGAATAAAAGCATGTCGTAACCTGGTTCTGGTCTGTTTTGCAGTAGGCGGGATCCTGGAAGGTGGCAAAAGGACCTGTGAAGGTTGCCACACGGGCAACGTTGGAGACCCGTGAATACTTTTGTTTGGAGCTAATAAACGCCTGTGTTACACGAACCTGCTCTTTCCGTCCATATTTGAACCCTGTGTGAGTGGAGAGGCTCACAGTGACCTTTTGACCTGTGCTGGACTTTGGTGAACTGATCTATATGAATGCACCTGCCCATTACCTGAACAAGTTAGATGCCGCCTATCACAGTGCGCTGAGATTTGTTACTAACTGTAAAGTACTTACTCATCACTGTACCATTGCACGTTTCCAACTGACAGGTGATACCCAAGTTCAATTTTTGGACATGAATACAGTGCACAGGACCCTTAAAGGTTGTAAAGCGACCTTGGGTCCCTTGAAAGGCGCAATATAAATCCAAGCTATTATTATTATTAAAAAGTCCCCTTTTTTAATCTATGCGCTGTGATGTCCGATGTTTTGGATGAGTGGTGCCTTTGTATGTGCATTTGTAGGTTTTTCCTTTTTAGTTGTAGGCCACAAAAACAACATGTTGTGGTTTTGCGCTTTGACATCAAAATGTTGGGGGCTGTGGAAATATTGTGCCATGTTGCTGCAGCAGCCGGAGCCTTCACTGGAGTGGCCGTCAGAGCCATCACTGGAGCGGCCGTCGCGACCGTCGGGTCCATCACTGGAGCGGCCGTCGGGGCCATCACTGGAGCGGCTGTTGCGGCAGTCGGGGCCATCACTGGAGCGGCAGTCGGGGCCATCACTGGAGCGGCCGTTGCGGCAGTCAGGGCCATCACTGGAGCCGCAGTCGCGGCCATCACTGGAGCGGCCGTCGGGGCCATCACTGGAGCGGCCGTCGCGGCCGTCTGAGCCATCACTGGAGCGGCCGTCGCGGCCATCACTGGAGCGGCCGTCGCGGCCATCACTGGAGCGGCCGTCGCGGCCGTCGGGGCCATCACTGGAGCGGCCGTCGGAGCCATCACTGGAGCGGCCGTCTGGGCCATCACTGGAGCGGTCGTCGAGGCCATCACTGGAGGAGTCGTTGTGGTTGCTGGGAACGCCGCCAACGTAGTTGGATGTTCAGAGCAGCAGTTTTTAAAGTGACTAAAGAACATCGCCTTTCTCCCAATGATTCTTGGACAAAAGCCACAGTGATAATGGCTGCTGGCCACACATTTGAGATGGCATTTATAACCATTATAACCTAAAAAAGAGATAGAAAGTCGTTTAGAGGATTCTAGAAACAAACCAAAATGAATTTCTTGTAAATATGCAATTTGAAACAAGGTGTTTGTGCGAGAGCAATAAATAATCATGTCACCAACAATAATATTTTTGCCTATAAACTGAATTTTTGCAGATTGAATGTGTGATTATGCTCATATTGTGCCTACCCCAAATAAGGATACTATTCCAGCATTATTAATACTTCATAACCTGAATATAAATCTAATTTGTAATGTTCAATTTCTAATTCAAAATTAATTTACACCAAGGATGTTGTGCACCGACAGAAATGTTAGAGAGGTTCAGGTTCATGTTGTTTTATGTTTGTTTTCTCATTCACCAGTTATCTCTCATTCCAGGCTTCCTGATTGTTTTCACCTGACATCCTTCTGTGTCTCCTGTGCTCATCAGCGTCAGTCCCGCCCCTGATTGTTCACACCTATTTCTCATTGTCATGTGGTTACATTTCCCTGTCTCCCAGTGTTCCTCGTCAGTTCGTCTTGTCTCTTGCCATGATCAGGTCTATGCTCTCTGTGCTCTGGAAACGTTTTTGTTCCTCACTACGTGAGCGCTTTCATTTGGTTCTCTATTTTTGTCATCTCAAACTTGAGATTTGATAGTGACTTTTTTTTGTTTGTTATTGCTGTATTTTTACATTACAAATACTTTACCTCTGTCTCCCGGGTCGTGCAATTGGGTCCTACATCCTAAGTGTCTGAGTTCGTAACAGAACGAACTGACCATTATGGACCCAGCCGACCCAAGAACGATTCACACCGCCCTGTCAGCACAAGGCGTGAGGATTTATCACCATGAGGAACAGCTGGGCATAGCTGCCCAGGAAAGGAAAGAGCTGGAAGGACGCCAGGCAGATTATCAAGAAAACATTTCTACACAGATGCAACAACTGGTTGCCCAAATGAATAATTTTTTCACTCACCAACAGACTGTTCTTCCGGTGACGTCATCCACAGCTGATAGGTTGCCAGTCAATACTCCAGCTGACACAGTTTACCCAAATCAGGCTGTTTCTTCCCCTTTACGGCTGGCTCTTCCGGAGAGATTTTCCGGAGACTCCTCGAATTGCAGAGCCTTTCTGGTACAGTGCGATCTGCATTTTCAACAAAACCTAGGAGCTTTTTCATCTAAAGTGGCGTTTATCGTGTCTCACTTAACGAGAAGAGCTGCAGCCTGGGCTACTGCAGAATGGTCTAGAGACACCGAACTATGTTACTCATTGGCCAATTTCATAGAGACTGAGTCGCATTTTTGACCACTCATCACCTGCTACAGAGGCCAGCAGAAGA
Source organism: Gymnodraco acuticeps (assembly GCF_902827175.1). Lineage (NCBI taxonomy): Eukaryota > Metazoa > Chordata > Actinopteri > Perciformes > Bathydraconidae > Gymnodraco > Gymnodraco acuticeps. The sequence goes on along the minus strand of NW_022991168.1, from coordinate 369,538 downwards.
CTGTTTCAAATACATCAGCTCAACCGTCAGGTGGTTGATTATGCCATCGAGTTTCGTACAGCAGCAGCGGACAGCGGATGGAATGTTCCGGCTCTTCGTGACGCCTTCATGACGGGACTTTCGGAACCGATAAAGGACCAGCTGGCTCCACTGGAGACACCCCGGGATCTGGAATCATTCATCGCTGTGGCCATCCGGATCGTAACCGTCTTCGGGAAAGAGAGAGAGCGTCGACGCAACCGAGATGTTATTCCCAGCTTCCAGGATTCGTCTCGGAGGGTCGCGCCGCCAGCTGAGGATTTCCAGCCCATGTTATCGGACCGTCGGAGGACTACACTTCCGAATGACTCCGATGAACCCATGCAGCTGGGAAGAACCAGGCTTTCTCTGGAGGAGAGCACGAAAGCCTTATGGACTGGGGCATAGTCAATCAGCTAGAATTCTGACAATTCTGGCTTCACTGCACTGGCTTCCAGTTCGGTTCAGAATAGATTTTAAACTCCTTTTATTTGTTTTTAAAGCCCTAAATGGGCTGGCTCCTGCCTATATAGCCGAACTCCTCCATCGCTACATCCCAGGCAGAGCCTTAAGGTCGGCTGATCAGCTGTTGTTGTATAGTGCCTAAAACCAGAGGGTATTGAGCTTTTGCAGCAGCTGGCCCTAGGCTCTGGAATACTTTGCCCCTCCATGTGAGGTCGGCCCAGACCCTGGGGGTTTTTAAATCAACACTTAAAACTCACTTTTTCTCTTTGGCTTTTGTTTAATTATCTATGTATTCATTTATTTATTTAGTTATTTATTTATTCATTTAGTTCTTTATTTTAATAGTTATAACATAGGATTTCATAAAGTATTTTTAAAATAGTTTATACATTATTCAAATATAGGAATAGTAGATAGGATTACTTAAAATATTATTTCTTAAAAATCCTTACCCTTACACACCCCCCATTTTCCCTCTGCTGGTCTATGGCCTTGTAGAGGGTAACGGGGTACAGAGTCGTTTAGATAAGCGGGGGAGTGCATCTAATGAAGAGATAGGTTGTTGTGCTCCCTATCTCTGTTTCTTATCCTATATCCAATAGAACTGCTCGGGTCTTGATAGATTGAGTGGGGAAGTTCATGAGATCTTTCTAGAGAGTTATCAAGAATAACTTTTATCCAATTACCTTTTCCCTTAACCCAGCCAAATCTTTTTTCTTGTTTTGTATCTACGCCGGGATCCGGAGTCGAGGCTGATCCTCTTGCTGTAGTCCTGTGTCTTGGATCCTCTATCCTGAGTTCTGGATTAAGTCGTGGACTTCGGGTTGTGGCTGAACCTGTCTCTGCGGTCCTGCCTTGGGTCTCGTCATGCTGCTTCCCTGATGAATTCCACAGGATTGTAGTTGACATCCTCGTGGATTCATCTTCTTATTACAGACACATGCATTTCCTAACATTCGGTCTTTATGCTGTAAAATGTATTATCTCTTCGATTTACACACGGCATCTATTGCACGTCTGTCCGTCCTGGGAGAGGGATCCCTCCTCTGTTGCTCTCCCTGAGGTTTCTCCCATGTTTTCCCCTTAAACTGTGGGTTTTCTCTGGAAGTTTTTCCTTGTACGATGTGAGGGTCTAAGGATAGAGGGTGTCGTTTTTCTCATACTGATATTCTGAACAATCTGTGCTGTTGTATTTGCTGTAAAGTGTCTCTACTGTAGGCTATTTTTATTTTATGTACAGCACTTTGGCTCGACCAAAAATCGTTTATAAATGTGCTATATAAATAAAACTTGATTTGATTTGACGTACAGCCCCTCCTCCCCCCAAAAGTACAAGTACACAGTAAGTGAATACTCGTGTTACTGTGTAATATGTGGAAAGTGAGACCCCATATTGGGTTGACGGACACCCCCCCCATAAGTACAAGTACACAGTAAGTGAATACTCGTGTTACTGTGTAATATGTGGAAAGTGGGACCCCATATTGGGTTGACGGACACCCCCCCCCCATAAGTACAAGTACACAGTAAGTGAATACTCGTGTTACTGTGTAATATATGGAAAGTGGGCCCTCATATTGCCTTTGCAGTATAAGTACACACTAATGAGAAGAGCGCCATCTATTGTCCAATGCATGCATACACACTCATATGCTGTTTGTGTACTCATTTACGGCCCGTCCACACAGCGGCGTGCGTTGAAGCTTCCAACGCTTCTGCCCATTCACTTTGAATGGGATGACGTCACTTTTAGCCGAACTGCATTTTGGGAAGCGACGTGGAGCGTTGCTGGCGTTGCTGGCTTCAAAAGTTGAGCAATGTTCAACTTTTGACGCCTCGACGGAGGCGTCAGCCAATTAAATCCCGTTTATGCAAATCTGCCAGTACAAACGCTAGCCAATCAAACCACGTGTATGCTGGGAGAGACTACGCAGGTCATTTCCTCATATTCCAAAAAATGGAGGGAAAATTCATTATAGCGGTAGTGAATCACCCGGTGCTGTATGATCAGTCTCTGTTCATCAACCGGGATACAAACCGGAGGAGCGAGGCATGGAGGGAGGTGGCAGAGACAGTGGATGAAACTGGTAGGTTTTTGCCTGTTTGGGGATTTTATATCCAGTTTACTTCGTTTTAACATTGCTATTGCTTTGTATGTCGGGGGCGGGAGATTCATGTGATTGGTTGTTGATCGCGTTGCTCGCAAAAAATCCTCAAGCTTCAGATACGCCCACCTCCAAGCGTCAACGCACGCCGCTGTGTGGACGGGCCGTTAGACTGGCAAGTGACCGTAAAAAGCCAAGGCGGTCCCTTCGCCTCAATACATTGCCCACGAGTGTTTTATCCCAATGGGAAGAATGTCCATGCCGGCACTAGAGTACTTACCTCCAGAAGGACTTTTAGCGCGTTTCCCAGTAGACAGAGCTGTCAGAGCTGTCAGAGCGGTGCCTCTCAGAAGAGAAGCCGCTGGGCGGAGTCACAGAAATGTTCAACTGATCTTCACTCCTCGACCGTTATGGCCCCTACACACGGCGGCGTGCATTGACTCTTCAACGCTTCTGTCTATTCACTTTGAATGGGGTGACGTCACACTTCGTCGAACTGCATTGTGGGAGCAAAGCGTAGCTTTTCTCGCGGTGCTCGCTGCAAAAGTAGAGCAATGTTCTACTTTTGAAGCTTCGACGGAGGCGTCAGCCAATCAAATCCCGCGTATATGCAAATCTGCCAGTACAAGCGCTAGCCAATCAAACCGCGTGTATGCTGGGAGAGCCAGACCGCAGTTCATTTCCTCATATGCCAAAAAATGGAGGAGAAAATAATCGTAGCGGTAGGGAATCACCCGGTGCTTTATGATCAGTCCCTGTTCACCTACCGGGATACAAACCGGAGGAGCCAGGCATGGAGGGAGGTGGCAGAGACAGTGGGTGAAACTGGTAGGTTTTCGCCTGTTTGGGGAGTTTATATCCAGTGTACTTCATTTGAATGGACAGAATGCAGGCATAGACAGTATTTAGCCAGCATGAAATGTTGCGTAAAATAGCACCATAGACATTAATGTCATACATGTTCATCATATAAAGTGTGACATGTAAAACCTTTTATGCAATTGACAGGAGAGATTCATGTGATTGGTTGTTGGTCGCGTTTCTCGCGTAAATTCCCCAAGCTCAAGACACGCCCGCTGCCAAGTGGCAACGCACGCCGCCGTGTGTAGGGGCCGTTAGTGCCAGTCAAAACATACCACTTTGTTTCAACCACTGCCGTCTCGCCGTTCCCCCCTCTCTCTGTCTGTCTGTGTCTGTTTCAGTTTCGCCAGCAAGACTGCTGGTCGACCAGTATAACCAGCTTCACCAGCATAGACCAGCTAAAACCAGCATAGACCAGCAGGACATCAATGCTGGGCTATGTTGGTTTAGCTGACCAGGCTGGTCTTGAACCAGCAAGAACAGCCTGGCCAGCTTGTCCAGCCTGGTAAACCAACTAAACCAGCCTAACACCAGCTAAAACCAGCAACCATCTTAAGCTGGTCTATGCTGTTTTTTTCAGCAGGACAACACCACGCCGTTATCGTGATTCTGATTGGCCAGAAGACATTATCAAGGATGTTTTATTGAGAAGACGATCACTACGTGACAAAAGTTTTCAAAACCGTTTCTGGTCTTCGGTATTTCCAGACAAGTGGCTACTAAAATCAATCTTGCTAACTGCTGTCTGTGCAAGTTGGCAGACTTTATTTTGCTTACTTTAACATCATTTTTCATGGTGGGGCTAAGCCATTTCTTGGTATGGCTGTAGCCTACCCCAGCCATACCCTGTCTATTTATGTAATATAAAGTATAACTTACCTATAACAGAGCCTCTGTATGACTTTAGTAAACTTCTGAACTGAATTAAAAATAAGTGTAAACAACAGTGCAGTATGTCCTGCTAGCTAGTTAGCGTCACTAACGTCATGTATTTATCCGTATTATTGAACGAAAATGTACGTTTCAATGCCCCTTGGGTTTGACGTGTGTGACGTGAGTTAATTTAAAGTAAGTTAAAACCCAATACTCACATTTATTAGTGATTCCTCTGCTTGCTGCTGCTTTTAAATCCACTCTGCTGGGGAGACCGGACCACCATTTCATTTGAAAAAAACTCACTCTTCCCTGCGCGCATTGCACCCTGGGATATGGTAGACCGCGAAGGATACATCAGATGTATGCTCCAAATCTGGGAAAAGTAGGCAGCATTCGTGGGCCGCATTCGGAGGAGTCTCGTCTTTTTATAATTTATTGGGACAGCCTTCTTTCGGCGGAAGTGACGTACATGCTGTCACGATATTCATGTTATGTCACGTTTTTATGTCTAGGTTTGGGTGTTTTTCTGTTCTCCCTGTCATGTTTTCCTCCTGGTTTATTGTCTGGTCCTTTTCCCTGTGTTTTTCCCCTGTCGTTAGTTTCCCTGGTGTGTCTAGTTGTCTGATTGTGTTCACCTGTGGCCCTTGTGTTTCTCCTCCCCTGCCCGGCTGTTTCTCGTCTTGTGATTACCCCTCCCTGTATTTAGTCTTGTCTCTTCCTGTGTTCAGTGTTGGTTCATCTTTTGTTTGTGACCGAGTTCACCGTGGAGTGTTTTGTTTGTCCATGTGATATGTTAGATAAGAGCCCTTGAAATAAAGGTATTATCAGTGTTATCTGCGTTTGGGTCCGACCTGCTTCACTCCTCGTATCAGAACGAACCAACCGTGAAATGGGCCCAGCAGATCCGTTCGAGCTGGAATTATTGGATTTTTCCTTTTTTTTTGGCTAACTGCTCGGATCGATGGAAGGGAGCGTCCGGAGTTCAGCAACGAGAGGCTGTGTTGTCAGAGGCGCGCTATATGGCTATGGAGAAACCAGGTTTGGTGAAATTCTTACCAGGCTGGATTTTGAATATCCTCTCGGTGTGTGATTCCCGGCCTGCAAGCATGCTAGCTCCCTGCCTCCCAATTCCCAACCTGGCACCATACGCCTCGGTGGGTTCCATCTGGAGTCAACCCGTGCTTCTGCCCCAGTTCCTGCTCCTGACCAGGAGTTGTTTTCTGGAACTCATCTGGCTTTTGGAGGTCCACGGAGCCTTCAGGCGGCTTCTAAGAGAAGGAGTCGCAAGTCCAGGCTAGCAGCCCGAGCCCAAGAGCCATGATTCCGGCCCCAGTTCTGGCCCCAGCGGCCATGGTTCCGGCCCTGGTTCCGGCCCCAGCAGCCATGGTTCCGTGCTCCAGTACCATCCCACACAGCCATGGTTCAGTGTTCCGGTTCCGTGCCCAGCAGCCATGGTTCCGGCTACAGAACCGGCCCACACAGCCATGGTTCAAGTCCCAGTCCTGGCCCCAGCAACCATGGTTCCGGCCCCAGTACCGTGCCCAGCAGCCATGGTTCGGGCCCCAGTACCGGGCCCAGCAGCCATGGTTCCGGACCCAGTAGCCATGATCACGACTCCAGTTTCGACTCCAGGACTGGCGTACCGGCCGACTCCCGCACCTCGTCTCCTGTTGGCTCTCCAGCCAACGCCAGCTCCCCGAGTCCTGTCGGCGTACCGGCGGACTCCAGTACCTTGTCTCCTATTGGCTCTCCAGCCGACGCCAGCTCCCCGAGTCCTGTCGGCGTACCGGCCGACTCCAGCACCTCGTCTCCTGTTGGCTCTCCGGCCGACGCCAGCTCGCCGAGTCCTGTCTGCGTACCGGCCAGCGCCAGCTCCCCGTGTCCTGTTGGCGTACCGACCGACACAAGTCCCCACTCGAGTCTCTTCTCGAGTCCCCTCTCAAGTACCCTCTCGAGTTCCCTCTCGAGTCTCCACTCGAGTTCCCTCTCAAGTTCCTTCTCAGGTCTCCTCTCGAGTCTCTTCTCGAGTCCCCTCTCAAGTCTCCTCTCGAGTTCCCTCTCGTGTCCCCTCTCAAGTCCCCTCTCGAGTTACCTCTCAAGTCACCTCTCGAGTTCCCTCTCAAGTCACCGCTCGAGTTCCCTCTCAAGTCTCCTCTCGAGTCTCCGTTCAAGTTCCCTCTCGAGATCCCTTTCAAGTCACCTCTCAAGTAAACTCTCAAGTTTCCTCTCGAGTTCCCTCTCAAGCCCTCTCTCTCGAGTCCCCACTCAAGTCCCTACTCATGTGCCGTTGGAGGTTCCGCTGGGGGTCCTGCCAACTCCATGTCCTGTCCCGTTGGGGATTCTGCCAACTCCATGTCCTGTCCCGTTGGGGGTCCCGCCAACTACTCTTCTGCCGGGGGTCCTGCCAACCCTGTGTCCTGTGCCGTTGGAGGTCCCGCAGACTACTCTTCTGCCGGGGGTCCTGCCAACCATGTGTCCTGTGCCGTTGGATGCCCCGCCGACTACTCTTCTGCCGGGGGTTCTGCCAACCCTATGTCCTGTGCCGTTGGAGGTCCCGCAGACTACTCTTCTGCCGGGGGTCCTGCCAACCCTATGTCTTGTGCCTTTGGAGGTCCCGCCGACTACTCTTCTGCCGGGGGTTCTGCCAACCCTATGTCCTGTGCCGTTGGAGTTTCCGCCGACTACTCTCCTCCCGAGACCCCCTCCTCGAACTCTGCCTTGCCCCCGGGCCGTCCGCCCGAGACCCCTTCCTGGTCCTTTGCCGTGCCCTGGGCTGTCAGTCAAGGCCCGTCCTCCGGACCCCCTCCACCAACCCTGCTGGACGTTTTGGATTTTTTGTTTTGGTGTTTAGGGACGTCTAGTATCCGTCCCTTGAGGGGGGGGGGGGTTCTGTCACGTTTTTATGTCTAGGTTTGGGTGTTTTGCTGTTCTCCCTGTCATGTTTTCCTCCTGGTTTATTGTCTGGTCCTTTTCCCTGTGTTTTTTTCTCCTGTCGTTAGTTTCCCCGGTGTGTCTAGTTGTCTGATTGTGTTCACCTGTGGCCCTTGTGTTTCTTCTCCCCTGCCTGGCTGTTTCTCGTCTTGTGATTACCCCTCCCTGTATTTAGTCTTGTCTCTTCCTGTGTTCAGTGTTGGTTCGTCTTTTGTTTGTGACCGAGTTCACCGTGGAGTGTTTTGTTTGTCCATGTGATATGTTAGATAAGAGCCCTTGAAATAAAGGTATTATCAGTGTTATCTGCGTTTGGGTCCTACCTGCTTCACTCCTTGTATCACATGTGGTCTACAAATGCAGCCTCCGAAGGGTGCAGCCCCTGAATTGAGACACGACCAGTGTGTTTTGTAAAATGTGCCGACATTTTAGTGAGAGAGGCGGGGCCGGCGGAGAAGATACATTCAGTCGCCATTGTTACAGGGACTGGAAACATATCGACTATGCTCTCAGTAAACACGAATGCAGCGCAGCTCATGTAATAGCTATGGAGATAAATACAAACTACAGACAGTGCGAGAAGTCTGACCATGGAACCATCCTCCATCAATCACTGCAATACTACCTGGTACAAAATGTTTGTCAGCAGCTTTAAAATCAAAACTGCTCCACCTGTTAAAAATCTGCTCAAAGATTGTTGGTCAACCCTGTCAGAGACTCTATGACTCAGCAACCTCATAACAACCTAGTGAGGCTGTCCAACAACATCATCTCTGACCCAAACCATGTTCTGAACAGAGAATATGAACTGCTACCATCTGATCGGAGATACAGGGTCCCACGATTCAATAAAGTCAGACTGAAGCACTCCTTTGTGCATCAGTCAATCCTCACAGTAAATACAGAGCTAAATCCCAGATCCAATGCACGCTGAAGGCTCTTCGAGCAGCTTTTCTCTCACTGATTGTGCTGTTATGTTAAATGTTTGTTGTTTATGTTTCATGAATTTGTGTCTGGATATTTGTCTGTTGATGTTGGACATGGAGCTGCTGTGACGCAAGTCAAATTTCAGACTTGTTCTGACAAATAAAGTCATATCGTATCGTATATCAGCTACTCAATCCAGAGGGCCGACAGGGAGAGATCATTGAGAAAAATCGAGAACACGTAAAGTTTTACCGGACATAATTTCATAATTTCATATTGAGACTAGATATCTAGAAAAATTATTAAGAAACGTAGAGCTAAAATGTTGTGCCATTTGCAACTACCGGAGCACACCCTGGTGCAGGCATTCTCCAGCCCAAATCAGCCAACCTTATGAGTGTGAAGCAACAGTATCTCCTGCCCAGCTGCTTTAGTATAAAACGTACCTTCAGCTCATGAAATCTCTGCAGTATCAGAAGGAAGTAGCCTAATGATAAATCTGCAGTCAGAGAACCAGTGCCATTTACGCATGGCCGCTCACTTCGCTAGATCCGTGAAAAAGGTACACACATCAGGTACTCGGTAATTATTACATATTCTGCCATTGTATGCTCTTTGTTTCTAAATGTATCAATGTATTGTGAACAAAAATAACATGCAGTAGGCTATAACATTTAATTTCACTCATTGCGGCGTGCCGCTTAATCATTTAAATAATATTTAAGCTTATAAGTGAAAATGTTTAAAAGAGAAGGGTTTAGAAAAAGTGTCTTTACTATAGGAAATATGCATTACACAGTTGCCAATGATATGCAGGCATTCTATTAGAACAGGCCCAGCCAAAATTACATTGGCCCACCCAAAATTGAAATCCTGGCGCCGCGGCTGCTACATGAGCATGACAGGGCTGAGTCTAACTTTAACAGCAGTATTGGTGCTGGCATGCATTAAAATGTTGATGTTCCGTTCGAAACAGTGAATACAAGAAAAGTAAATAACACTTGCTAGTTAAAAAGCAGTAATTAATAACTAAGGTGGTATGCTTACTTGTTTTACGATGATTTGAAGTAGTTCAGAAGCAAGCACATGTACAGCTGCCGAAGAATAGCTGTAAAGAGGAACAGGAAGTCTCACACCGGTATTCTCGTTTGAGGGCGTGTCATGACCGTGGCGTTGACAAAAGCATTTTTATGAAGTTTTCCAAAACGTATTTATAAGAAAGTTCAGGAAATGTGACTATTAATTTATAAATTAATGAGTTCTTAAAACATGTACTCATTGTTACTTAAGTGTTACTTATTTAAACGCACATTGGACAAACAATCTATTTCGGGCAAATAAATTGCATTTTTCACCATCGGAACCGTTTTTACAGTGTGTTACTTATTTTTCTGCTTATTGTGGGCTGATTGCGCTCCTTGGTTGCAGTGCGTCTGATTGTTTGATGTTACAGTCTCTCTGATTCTACTTACAGCTGAATTGTGCCACTTTGATTCCCAATGGCACCTCCTGCTGCAGAGGAGCAGTTTGTCACATCCTGCACACACAACAGAACCCAGCACATAGCCCAGGAACAGCATCTCAGTATCTACAGTGTCTGTAGGGAACTAGAAAATCAACAGTTCAAGTCCCCTCATGGACAGGTACTAAATGTGAAGTGGAACCAGTTTCCCTCCTGAGGTTCTCTGAGCAAGGCCACGGAGCCCCTGTACATTTAATAACTTTACTGTGCTTCTAATACTTACATGGGTTGAACGCAGACTCTACATTTCACAATCTTTGCGGATTCAATTTAAAGCACCAGTGATGTAACTAAGTACATTTACTCAAGTACACTACTTAAGTACAATTTTGAGTCTTGTATTTTACTTGAGTATTTCCAAATTAATGCTACTTTGTACTTCTACTTCAATACAATTCAGAGGTAAATTATGTACCTTTACTCCACTACATGTATTTAATACCTTGAGTTACTTTAAAGATCTGGATGAATGATGTGAAATAAAATTAAGTCTTAAATCAGACTTTAGTTCCACCTGGAGTAAATTCTCAAGCTACCTGCAGTATACAAAGTCATTCAAACTAGCTGCACCTTTACCAGCTTTGATAACACTTTAATGATCAATAATTATAATCAACACATATCATATACTTTTACTCAACAAGATGTGAGTACCTCTCCCTCCACTGCAAAGCACTGTAATAAACTGTAATCAAACAGTGTTTTAACTGTTAGCTGATATAATCTCCAACCAGCAGTGTTTCAGTACATCCGGTACCTGCTAATACAGAAATGTCTCCTGTAACCCATGAGCATCTGTAGAAACAGTACAGACACTTTATCGAACTGAGCATAAACCTACTCTTTAGCTGCAATAGCATGTTACCTAAGGTTTTAACTGACAATAACTTTATTGCTGGTACATTTTTAGTTTTCTGCATAATTATAGAGCTTCTATAAACACATAACTAATTGTTGTACAAGTACTGATGACCACACATCAGCAATGAAGAGTAAAAGACCCTGAGCTGAGCGTCTGCCAAGGAAAAATAGAGGGAAGGAGGTCGCCATCTTGTGGAAGCTTTTATTATTTAAACATTGGTTGAAGCCACTTTTCCCCTCTGTTATAAACACACACAGTAGAGATGCACACATTCACAGGAACCACACACTTTAGGTCTGAATACACAAATCACCTGCAATCTTTTATTGATCGGTGTTTGAGTGAAAAGACTGCCATGTTTCCGGTTTTCCAGGGTGCAGGGTGTCTTGCTCAAAGACACCTCGGCAGGGCCCAGTTGAACTGGCATCTCTCCAGCTAGCAGTCCACTCTCTGTATATGTTTTGATGCGAGCCAAGTCCCTGCAGATTGAGCAACCGTCACTCCCTTTATTGAAGCTAGTTTGTCCCACAACAGTGCTGATACAGTGTCCAGACATGCTTTTTCAGCACCTAGGCAAATATTTAGAAGCCACCATTTTAGTTTAAAGAACACACAGTCACACACCTAAACCAGCTCTGCTCAGTGTTGAATGCAAGTTGAAAGGGTTTGTTGAAAATGAACAGCAGCATTTGCAAGTCCACATAAAGCTATACTACTCCAGGCTTCTTGAACAAAATGCTAACATAAACTAACCTATTTGTCAAAGTTAGGTAACGCTTCATACTCTATTTTTCCTTCATTTATTGAAGAAAAATATATAAACATCATATATTTGGTATACAAAAAAATACACATCAGAGGAAGAGATATAAATATAAATATGAAAAAATTACATTAAAGAAAAAAGAAAAGAAAGAAAAATACAGTTTCATATTAAATATTTGTAAAATACACAATTAGTTTTGATCACGCTATTGCTTTTCTTTTCTTTATTCAGAGTCCAATAAAGACAGGCTGACAGGGCAGGTCAGCGGGACAGCGTCGTGCCACATGTCTATGAAGAAGAGTGAGACACAAGCAGTTTGAGTGGGGGCAGGAAGCAAGGAAACTGTTCACCCCTGGGTGGGTTCAGTTTAGCATTAGTTGAATTTCTTCAAAGGGCTCCCCAACTTGAACGTTTCCCACGTCTCCCTGCTTTATAACAACTGATAAGTCACGCAAGTATTACATTAATAACATGGATGTGTGTGTTTGGATGATCAAATACAAATGTATGTCAAGTCAAAACTGCTATAATACACAATAAATCTGACTTCCCAAGGAAGGTTCATTAGTTTTAGTATTGTCGGGAGAGAGGGAAACAATACGCATTCAGGAATACAGGCTTCTACTAGGATATTAGTTCAGTAACAAACGTTTCTACTAATAATCACCTCCTGTCTCTTTTCCATGAGGAAGAGGATATCACCAGTATTGTTTTATTTCTTTCTTAGATGAAGCTTTGTGACTCATCACCAGTGGTATTAATGCACAACTAGTGGTCCTGTGTGGCAGGGCTGTGTTGTGCAATCACACACTGGCATTGAGAATCAGAATTCCTTTATTCGTCACACAAAGTGGAAATGTACATTGTTGACGCAAAGTATAGATATAAACCAAAACAATAAAACACTACTATATAAAAAGGCATGCACATAGTATTTAAAATAAAACATTATTACAAATAATCTTCAATCCGAATACTTTCGTCTTTATCGTTCTACTAGACAGGGTTGTCCTTTGAGTCCATTGTTATTTGCGTTCGCTATTGAGCCCCTTTCGATAGGAACCCTGCCCGTTTCTATCCCTGCTGCCCTTACCACTCTTCAATCATTTGTTCAAATCTCTGGGTACAAAGTGAGATATTTCCTATTAATACAGCTGCTAAGAATGATCCTTTGCACAACTTCCCCTTCAGAGTGGCCCAACATAGCTTTGCGTACCTGGGTATCAATATTACACATGGCTTGAGGATCTTTACAAAGCTAACTTTGGTCCCTTGTTGACCAGAATATGAGAGGAACGCTGGTCGGTACTCAATTTATCTTTGGTTACAAGAGTCAATTCCGTTAAAATTAATATTCTTCCCCGGCTCTCCTACTTATTCCAATGCATACCACTTTTTCTCCCTCAGACCTTCTTTAGATCTTTTGATATTGGACTTTGTCTGGATAAGAAGGTTCCTAGGATGCGCAAACAATAACTGCAGAGGCCTAGGTCACTTGTGGCGCATTTCCACTACAGCGCGGTTTTAAGCGTGCCGTGCCCGGCCCGTTTTTGGTTGCGTTTCCACTAGGCGTAGTTCCGGCTAGCGGGTATATTTCACAGTTGTGTTACTCTCCAAAATCCAGGTTCTTTCCGGGCCAACAACCGAGCTGAGTATGCTAAACTAGTGAGAGAATCGCTGGCAACTACAACTAAATGAATATATTTTACCGTGATTTAATTGTAATACACGTTTCAAAATGATGCCGAAGTAACAACATACTGATACCGGTTAGTAAAAACCATGAATTAATGCTTTGACAAGTCTGCAGACAGACGGCAGGCGAAAAACCTTTTAAAATGCGTAACGTAGCATATGCTCCGACCGTCCACACTCACAACAACGGCCTACAGACATAAATAAACCAGCGACTGTATTCTCCATGACACAGGCAGTCTGTGATTTGTACTTGTTTAACTTTTGTCTAGTTTCTGAACAGATATGAGGAGCTGTGAGCTCTGAGGGCTAACAGCTAACGGCTGATGTTGGTTTTGTGTTTCGCATTGAAGATGACGTCACGGCTCCGCCAAGACTGCGTTACTATAGATACTGCCCCAGCTACTAAACTGTAATGGAAACACAGCATAAAGTGAGCCTGGCCTACCAAGGCCTAACTATACCGTACAGTCTGTCCTCCTACAAAAAACGATCATATAGGCCAATTGTTCAAGCCCTTATTACGACCCAGAGACACGTTTTAAAGTGTATGTTGTTTCTTACACGACCACTAGAGGTGCTCTAGTGGTCGTGTAAGAAACAACATGCTCCTGACCCGTTCATTGCAAACGCTCCGGAGGGACGATTATTCACAAATAACCCTCTCTGGAAAATCCTAAATTGTGGAATAGTTTGGCCATTAAAATGCTTTTTGATTCGATTTCTGGCGAGAAGTGTATATTGTACTCTTAGAATCCACGTCCAGTCGATGTGTAGGATCTTATAGCGTGATAGATATTACGAAGATTATTTGAGGTCTCGCCAGGAGAACGTGTTTGCAGCTTCCATGTAAAGTTAGCGTGGGTGAAAACTGTTTTTCCGGTCTCTGAAGTTTTCATAATAAAACCGGATATATTCCCCTCACTGTCAAATGATTACACAGTGATATCTGCATTACTAATCCACTAAAAAACATCAGTTTATCCTTGTTAATTACACAATATTGATTGGTTTAAATTGTGTACAATGCTTTTGTGTTTTTAACCTTCGATTCAGAGAAACACATTTTTAGGAGTTTAGACACTACACTACCCAGAATCCCCAGCTATCGTTTGGGACTACAACATCCGCCTTGCTTTACAAACCCTGTGATTAGTCATCAAGCCCTGTGATTGGATGTTGGAGTGGCAGTGTGACAAGGTTACGCTGAGCGTCAAACAGCTCTATGAAATGGAATGGAACCACGGCAGACTTTCCAAAACTGGAATTGGACAGGTCCAGCCCCCGGGTCCAGAAAAAAAACTACAAAAAAATCCCTTTCTATCAGCTGTGCACCGTTGTGGTGTAAATATAGCCTATCTACCAATTGGATCAAATATAAAAGTCAGCCAAATTAGTGTTGATACTGCAAGGAGACCTATTGTGTGAAAATAAATTGAAGATGTTGTTTAATTGCTGATATATTTATGATCCACATCACGTATTCAGTTTTGGCGGCATTTCTTACAGTTTGTCAAAAGGTCTTCTGATCAGGGCTCTATAAATAAATATCTACGGCAGATATGTAATATTTAATGCAGCCGAACCGTGTATTACAATGCCGTTATGTGATGACTTCCAAAGAGAAAAGCAAGAAGACCGGGGGTTGGCTTTCTGCAGAGGTTTTGGGCCGAGCCAGGCTCGGTTCCAGAACAAAATGATTCAGGGTGCATCTGAGATTAGAGAGGGTGCAGTGGTAAAGTGCTATTTTTACAAGTGGGGAGTGGACCTAACCCTCCTCACCTCCTCTAGGTGGGTCCTCACCTCCTCTAGTGGGGGAAAAAAGATTTGTTTTTAAATATTGAAGTTAAAAGCATCAATCTGGTGCACTTTGAGAGCAAAATGAAGAGATCTATGGATACATCTCAACTTATGAAACAGAACTGTAAGCATATTTACTATTTCTTTATGGATATTTTACAAAGACCGAAATGTCTACAGGCATAGCAGAAGATGGCATCTTTTTTACAGGAATATTCCAGCCAATCTGTTTTGAAACCATGAGCTGCAAAATGAGCGCCTTACCCCACTGTACAGGCGAGTTGGGTACTTCTTTAAATATACCTTGGCAGGCTCTGTTTTGCCAAGGTCCTCTGGCACTTGCGGGCCTGCTCCGCCTCCGTGGGCGAGGCGGGCAAAGCTGACGAGTCGGGCGGGAGGACGTTAGTTTCCACGACAGTGGCCGCGGGTAACGTAATGTCCCCATGATCTGAACTGGCGATAAGGGCTGGTTGTTTTAACCATTTTCTGATGTCCATCACTGACTGCTGTGTAAGCACCTTGCAGATGACGAACGCGCAGCGGCACAGGTCACGCACACCTGACATAATAACGTTACTTACCGTTTAAATTGACCAAATAAATGCAGCAGACAATGTTATTCAACCACAATTACAATTAATTTTATTTCAACTATCTTATTATTATTATTATTATTATTATTATTACTACTATTATTATTATTGTTATTATATATGTAATATTTTTAACTTTTATTTTATTTTATTCACTTTTAATTTTTCAAATGAGGGTGCATAACGACTCAACTGAGGGTGCAATACACCCTTATGCACCCCCATATAACCGGGCCTGGGCCTAGCGCTCTGTGGCATTGCTGTATACCAAATTCAGTTTCGGACAGGGACAGTTCCGTCTTGATAAAGTTTTCAATAAACTGTTGCACGTTGTCCCCTTTAGCATCCTCTGGGATCCCGTAAATGCGCATGTGAGCGTCATTCGAGGTCTGTTTAGCTTGGATGCTTATCTGGACAGCTATAGCTTGACAATTAACCTCTTTAGCTTCCGTGCTCCACTTCTCTATGTTTCTGCTTCGTCCACTCTGCACACTGTATATTTTAAAGCTCACCTATTATGCTATATTTGAAAAATATATTTGTGACGGAGCGGGTCACAGAGTGACTGACTCCGCCACTGACAGCCGACACACGCACACACAGTCACACACACACACCAAACATTTCCTGCTCTCTTCCTAAAAAGGAACCATGCAATTTATTATTTATTGTGTGTTTGTTAATTTGTTAAATGATTATGTTAAGAGGTGGTTAACCTGTTTTATGTTTGGGTCGGATTTTTATGTTGAAATGTGGTTTGAAGTTTAATTGTTGTCACCTGTTGACGGTAAGCCTGTGGGAGGGGCTATGAGCTCAAAAGGGACGGGGTTTGGCCCTGGAAAGGATCACTCGGAAAAATGTTGCAATGAAGGCAACAGCTGGGACATGTTCAGGAGATGGTTGCAGAGAAGGCAACACCAGAGCATGTTTACTCTGATGAGTGATGGACGGTTTGATTTGGACATTTATTTATTTTGTTTAAGTTGTGCTGGTTCGTTATTTTTTGTTTTGTTGCTGTTATTAAAGTTTTGGAGCTTAACCCAACCGACTAGGCCAGTGTTGTGAACGGACAAATAGAGCCCCGTCACATATGGTGTCAGAAGTGGGATGGCTAGTCGGAGGAAATTGGGCGGCGTTGCGGAGCGGCGCACGGGACTACGATCCCGGCGTCAGCAGCAGGAGGAGAGCGTGGCTGACGGGTCGGAGCAGGCATGGGAGACGGATGACTATGATGAGGACGCGTCCTGGGTGGGCCCAGCGGCTCCTGTGGCCTCGTGGTCGGCCAGTGAACCAGGGCGAGAGGAGTTCCTGTTGGCGGAGCTCCGGGACCTACAGACTTCGGTTCCGGTTGGTGGTCCGTTTCCTCAATCGGACTCCGGTGGCCAGCCTGATCGGCCGGCCCCTGGGTCGAGGCACTGTGCGGTGCGGAGATTTCACAGTACCAGTGCGGTGAGGACATGGAGAACTGTTTGTTGCGGTTTTGGACGCATTGCCAAAGCGTGGAGGTGGCGGATTACCTTTCCAGGTTGTCGCACATCGCCAACCTTGGGGAGGGGGAGGATAATGTAACGGAGCGGGTCACAGAGTGACTGACTCCGCCACTGACAGCCGACACACGCACACACAGTCACACACACACACCAAACATTTCCTGCTCTCTTCCTAAAAAGGAACCATGCAATTTATTATTTATTGTGTGTTTTTTAATTTGTTAAATGATTATGTTAAGAGGTGGTTAACCTGTTTTATGTTTGGGTCGGATTTTTATGTTGAAATGTGGTTTGAAGTTTAATTGTTGTCACCTGTTGACGGTAAGCCTGTGGGAGGGGCTATGAGCTCAAAAGGGACGGGGTTTGGCCCTGGAAGGGATCACTCGGAAGAATGTTGCAATGAAGGCAACAGCTGGACATGTTCAGGAGATGGTTGCAGAGAAGGCAACACCAGAGCATGTTTACTCTGATGAGTGATGGACGGTTTGATTTGGACATTTATTTATTTTGTTTAAGTTGTGCTGGTTCGTTATTTTTTGTTTTGTTGCTGTTATTAAAGTTTTGGAGCTTAACCCAACCGACTAGGCCAGTGTTGTGAACGGACAAATAGAGCCCCGTCACAATATTATAGGGCAATATCTATAAAAAAAAAAAGTGTTTTGCTCAAACTATCAAACAGATTCCATGTAGTGAGCTGGACTACATACATTACCTGGTATCAAAAGCGGATGTCGGCATCGGAGCCAGCAAACCGCTGTAAGGCGAACTCTCGCTGGACACGTGACTCCTGCAGCTGCTTTTTCAGATCCTCTATTTCTCTGGACAGTTCCTCTGTAGCTGAAGAGCAGATGTCCAGTGCAGCCGGTTCATGGACTGAGCACAGGGATGGGTATCGTTTGAAATGTATCGATTCCGATTCCGATTCCAGTTCTGCTTATCAATTCCCCATTTCGATTACAAAATTGTAAAGAAAGAGGTAAAACGTTTAGATAACAAAAATATCTTTATTCTTTTAAGCTTTAACTGACATTTTTTACAAATAAAAAATATACATGCAATACAAATGTATTGCACAATAGCTGTGCTTTATTTTAACTGAGCTATGCCTTTGGCAAGCTATTAACAGGCGCCCAGTGGAGCCTCACTTTAGAGCGCTTATCCATCTTTGGTGTTAGGAAGTGACTGAGCTCAATAGTATGAAGCTGCAGCGTCGGAGGCTGCAGTCTCAGGACCGCACTCCTGGGACCGCACATACTGTAGCAGTAATCTATGCTGGTAAGTGTACTGTCATCCTCGTCACTTTCTCTCTGGGCATAGTCTTTCAGATACTTTGGGGGTTTATGTTATGAGGCACGTGACGTCACCCTAGGGTGCTTCTCGCCATCATCCTCCGGTGGCTGTTGACCGTCTGTCTGCATGTCTGTGCTCAGTACACTAGGCTGTGGCGTCTCTCTTTTCTCACACCCTACTCTGAAGTCCAGCTCTGGCTCCTCTGTCTGTGTCTCGTTCTCACATGTTGTCTTTGTGACAAACTTTACTAACCTGTGCTTTTGCACTTTCCCCTTACCGGGATAATAGACTAGAAAAGCGGGGCTGCCCTTGTCATGCCCTACAAAAAGTCCTTTCTCACACCTGGACTCGAGTTTTCCTCTGTCCTGTTGGTAAGCATAACACACTGACCCAAACTTGTGCTTCCTGGCTAGATCACACCTTTTTCCTGTCAGTGCTGTATATGGGGTGGTGCCCGTGTGCTTGTTAAAACACCGATTTCTGGTGTAAGCTTCTTCTTGGACCGCATAATGCCATAGACTCTTAGGTAAGTTACCGTCTATTAGCTTACACCTAGCCATTTCGAAAAGAGTGCGCCCTTCCCTCTCAGCTATCCCGTTCTGGTGCGGGGAGTAAGGACAGGACGTCTCGTGTCTGATCTTGCTCCTTCTCAGCAGTGACTGAAACTCTCTATTTGTAAACTCTGTTCCGTTGTCGGACCTCAGGCATTTTACGCTGCCATACGGAGCTACATCTGCAAGGAATTTCTCTGTGGCCTGAAGTGCGTCACTCTTTGCTTTGAGAAAGTAAACAAACACTGCCCCTGTATACACATCTGTGAAAGACTGCATATATTTAAAGCCACCTATGGACTCATTATTTACTGGACCGGCTAGATCTGTGTTAACTAGCTCAAGTGGTGTCTTTACTTTTTCTGTGGGACCTCTGTTCCTTGTTTGAGTGAACTTTCCCTTTATACACACATCACATTCTTTGTTAGGTCTATGCTTTTCACCGTTAATGTGCATGCCTACTGTTACCGCCTGCAGCTTCAGTATATCCTCGTAATTACAATGACCCATGATCTCATGCCATGTCTGAATATCGTGACTGACATTACACACATCATTTTCATTACATTCTGTTTGTAGATAATACATTCTCTTGTACACCTCAATGTTAAATCTCGTACCGTCAGGCTCCACAAGAACATCGTTACCTTCATTGAAGAACACCTTGGCACCATTTGCAGTAGCAGATTTTACAGAAAATAGTTCTTATGTATGTAGAGGGCGTTCTTCAACGTCACTGTACACCGGCGCCCCTCACTGTCTATGAGGCATACCTGTGCGTCTCCTCTCCCGTGCGCCAACCCGAAAGTGCGCTTCCCGTCTGCCAGCTCCATGCCGTGTCTCTCCGGCTCGAAGGTGCTGTCAAAGTTCTTGAATCGGTTCCTGTCGTTGATAATGTGGGACGACGCACCTGTGTCCACGATCAGTCCCTTCCTTTGGGCCTGCTGCTGCTGCGCTGACCGGCTGGCGTATGCTGTCTGCGCCCCGAAGGTGAAGTCCTCTCTTCCCGCTGCTCTCCGGGCGTTGTCTCGACTCGCCTCACGTCCACCGCTGCCGCCATCTTGTCCACAGCCGCCATCTTGCACGCGCGCGTACCGAGCGCTCTGTCTTTCTACACACTCTGTCTGCGTGTCCCGAAGTTTTACAGAAACTACACCAAACAGTTTTTGTGCAATTATCCTTTCGGTGACCCTTTTCTCCACATCGCCAACACGCCATCTCCGTCGGGGGTCCGGTCTTTTTCTTTGGCGCTGCCCGGGCCTTCATTACCCTTTCTCCCGCCTCCTCGGCGACCGGGTCTGAGTCTTCTGAGGCCTCGAAGTTCCGCAACTTGGCCTTGAACTCCCCAGCGACATGTCCGCTGAACCATGCGTCAACAACAGTGTGAACGGTTTATACATCTCCGGTAGTCCCCTCATAACCATCGCCATCATTAGTCCATCGCTCGGTGCTTCTCCTGCACTTTTGAGCGCCGTGATGATCTGTTCCGCCCTGATGACGTATTCAGTCAGAGTCTCTGTGTTAGCT
Organism: Gymnodraco acuticeps; assembly: GCF_902827175.1. NCBI lineage: Eukaryota > Metazoa > Chordata > Actinopteri > Perciformes > Bathydraconidae > Gymnodraco > Gymnodraco acuticeps. Next base: position 349,262 of record NW_022991168.1, on the reverse strand, counting down.
TTCTTCAGCGCGGTCAATGTTATATACAGGGATACAATCCGGGGCCTACCTCTGCCAATGCCAATGTCCTCTTAACTCTTTTAGACTCTCTCGGCCTTTGTCCTTTGTGTCCCGGAATATCAGCCCCAAGCTTGTGTTGTCTAGGAGTGGTGCTAGTTCGCAGTATGCGTCGGCGTTCAGCTTAGTATCCAGGGCTTGCGCAGCCTCCGTTATTTCTCCCGTAAGGCCCGTCAAAATGATCTTTTTCAGCCCCACTCCATGCATACAGCACAACATCCGCTCTTCCCAGAGCTCGTATTATTCTGCCCTTCTGTCAAACGTGGGCCACTTGCTTCTGCCTCTGGTCGCCATCTTTTGATTGTAGCTTAGCTTAGCTGCCCGTTAGCTTAGCTTTAGCGTCCCGCGGTTTTCCCGCCGCTAAACTAGCCTAAACTTTTCAGCTAACTAGCTATCGTTATTTCGCTCTTCCGTGATCTGGGCCCATAACCTGTTGAGAGAGTCACATGTATAGCAATAAACTGGTCATGACGACGAGGTCTTCTTTAGCCTTAACTGGCGTGGTTTATTTTCATATGTGCATTGCACCATGAGAGTTAGAGAGAGAGAGAGAGAGAGATAGAAGGGGAGGGAACAATCCCTTATACCTGATACCTGACGTTAGCTACAATAGCTGCGCCTCCTTACGCCTATAGCGCCCTCTTACAGTTATAGTGCAGTTACATGCAGACTTATTCATACTTACACTTGACAATAATATAATGCTCGACTGTCACAGCCACAGACTGAGCTGTAACTTAGCCAAAATAAGGGATTGTCTTAGTTGAATACATGTTCATTGCTCAAGGAAGTGTGTACGTGATGAAGCTACAGTTGCAAAACACATGTGAGTGTGTGTCTCAGTGAGATAGGTGAAGAGGTACGGTCAGCAGAGACCCTACACTTCAGAAGCAAAAACCCAAGTGAAAAACAAAACACGTCAACATTTTTACACTCAACAGTAATGTCCTGAGCTTTTACATCCACATAAGCCAAATGAAGATTGTTTAAGCAACTTCACTTTGTAACAGCAAACCGCAAGAGTGGCTACAATGACCTTAAAAGAATAGTTCGACATTTTGAGAGTTACATATTGCATTTTTTTTAAATTAGTTAAAAGAACATAAAAAAAAGGCACTTCAAATTTTAACTACGATTTAAACAATCAAACAAACTGTAACTTGGGCACATCGCCACATGCCATTGATCTTACTGTCCATATTCAGACATCACGCCACTCATGGTCCGAAAGTTCCTGTATCAAGGTGAGGACTTTCGGGTTCACCTGAAGACGGGATGCTTCTCCACTTTGGTGCCCTTCTCTGGGTTGATGGAGAAAAAACACCTTAAAATAAAAATACAAACAAACAACAGAATTAATAATAAAATAGCTTGCCTAACAACAAAAAACTTCACATCAATCTTATTATTTTGAAGCCAAAATGACAATTATCTTAACCCCCAATTCACTGAAGCAGCTGCTTTAGATTTGTTGCAGTTTAATAAAAGAAATTGTTGGATAAAGCCAATCCCAAAAAACACATACCTCTGGACAAACTCCAGGGTGGATGCCAGCTCTGACGGGTAGGCGATGTTGAAGCAATAATAGCTCCCAAACATCATGGACAGGGCAGAAACCAAGGAGGGGATGTTGTCCTGTACTATGTTTCGATCCACACTCAGCATGAATCGCCTTGAAGAATAGCATGATCGTCCTAAAAAAGAAGAAAAACACAATTCAAACTAAATTAAAACAAGACTTGTCTTCCTGAAACATTTCACAAAACAATTTTAGCACACATGTTATTACATTTTAAGGTCTGTTAAATTGCTCACCATCAATACAAAAATGTATGTATGTGTATTTGCAGGTTAAGGGGAGATAAATGTAATGTCAATTTGACTTGCTTTTAGGGGGTAGTTCATATTGTTTGAAGGGGGGTTGTAGGAGCTACAGTTTGGAGAAACAGAGAGGAGAACCAGCAGACAGCTAAGCAATGCACTGCTGTGGACATACACTGAACAAAAATATAAACGCAACGCTTTTTTTTTTGCTCCCATTTTTCATGAGATGAACTCAAAGATCTAAAACATTTTCTATATACACAAAATAACCATTCTCTCAAATATTGTTCACAAATCTGAAAAAATCTGTGATAGTGAGCACTTCTCCTTTGCCGAGATAATCCATCCCACCTCACAGGTGTGGCATATCAAGATGCTGATTAGACAGCATGATTATTGCACAGGTGTGCCTTAGGCTGGCCATACTACAGCTTCGACAGCTTCAAAAACGGTTTCCAAAGCGTCTGCCCATTCACTTTGAATGGGGTCTCCTGCTCTCTCCCAAAAGGAGCTTTTCCCTCTTCAAACTACCTAATTTCACTCCTTCCACCTTTGAATTCCATGCCGTCACAGTAACCCATCCTATACAATTAACCATTGTTGTTCTCTACCGTCCACCAGGCGCCTTGGGGGACTTCTTGGAGGAATTAGATAATCTCCTCTCACACATCCCTGAAACTGGCCCTCCCGCTGTACTTCTCGGAGACTTCAACCTCCAGACGGGGAAGATAGACGAACTAACATCTCTGTTAACCGCCTTTGCTTTCTCACTGTCTCCGTCCCCACCAACTCATAAAGCTGGCAATGTCCTTGATCTCATATTCTCAAAGAACTGCGCTACTTCTAACCTCTCTGTAAACCCACTCCACACATCCGATCACTTCTTCATTGCATTCTCTCTACCCCTTTCCAAACATAACAAACTAATCTCTTCTCATTCTGCACCTGTCCGCCGTAACCTTCGTTCCCTCTCCCCCTCTACCTTTGCCTCATCGGTGCTCTCAGCCCTCCCTTCCTCGGACTCGTTCCAACTACTACCTCCAAACTCTGCTGCAGAAACTCTCCTCTCTACTCTCTCATCCTCTCTGGACTCTCTCTGTCCTCTCACATCTCGGCAGGCTCGTCAGTCCCCTCCTGCTCCCTGGCTAAATGATGCACTGCGTGCTAATAGAACCGTCCTTCGGGCAGCAGAGCGGAAATGGTGGAAATCCAAACACCGTGACGACCTCCTAACCTATCAAGCTCTCCTCTCCTCTTTCTCTGCTTCGATCTCTCAGGCAAAAAGCACTTTCTTTCAAGATAAGATCCAATCTTCCTATTCCAATCCCAAAAAACTATTTTCCATCTTCTCCTCCCTCCTGGACCCCCCCAAAGCCCCTTCCCCCTCCTCCCTTCTGTCAAGCGACTTTGTTAACCACTTTGAAAAAAAGGTTGATGATATTCGCTCTTCTTTTTCTGACTCACCTCTACTCACCGCTGGGTCACCAGACCCAGACACACCAGACACACTGACCTACTTTTCCCCTCTCTCTCCAAGTGAGGTTCTTACCCTCATTACCTCTGCCCGCCATACCACCTGTCCTCTGGACCCTATCCCTTCAAACCTCCTTCAGACTATCGCTCCTGATATTCTACCGTTTCTCACCCATTTCATCAACACTTCTAACTTCTGGTCACTTTCCAAACAGTCTCAAGGAGGCAAGAGTAAACCCTCTCCTAAAGAAACCCACTCTCAACCCGTCTGATGTTATAAACTACAGGCCTGTCTCTCTCCTCCCGTTCCTGTCTAAAACACTTGAACGTGCTGTCTTTAAACAACTCTCCTGCTATCTCCATCCGAACAACCTTCTGGATCCGCACCAGTCTGGTTTCAAGGCAGATTACTCCACAGAAACTGCCCTCCTTGCTGTCACTGAGGAACTGCACACTGCTAAAGTAGCCTCCCTCTCCTCTGTCATCATCCTTTTGGACCTGTCTGCTGCATTCGACACGGTGAATCATCAGATCCTCCTTCGCACTCTCCAAGAACTTGGAGTTTCAGGCTCTGCACTTTCCCTCCTCACCTCATACCTCAAAGACCGCACCTACAGGGTTACTTGGAGAGGGTCCGAGTCCGACCCTTGTCAATTAACTACAGGGGTCCCTCAGGGCTCTGTTCTTGGTCCCCTCCTCTTCTCCTTGTACACAAACTCGCTCGGATCAGTCATTAGCCCGCATGGTTTTTCATACCACTGCTACGCTGACGACACCCAATTAATTCTGTCCTTTCCCCGCTCAGAGACCCAGGTCGTCGCACGCATCTCTGCTTGTCTAGCTGACATATCTCAGTGGATGTCTGATCATCACCTCAAGCTCAACCTTGACAAGACTGAGCTGCTCTTCCTCCCGGGAAAAGATTGTCCCACTCTTGACCTAACAATCAACATTGGCACCTCTGTTGTTTCCCCGACTCAGACTGCAAGGAATCTGGGTGTGACCCTAGATAACAACCTGTCCTTCACTGCAAACATCGCTGCTACAACCCGCTGCTGCAGATACACGCTTTACAACATCAGGAGGATGCGTCCCCAGCTGACCCAGAAAGCGACGCAGGTTCTGATCCAGGCTCTCGTCATCTCACACCTAGACCAGTGTTTCCCAACCGGGGGTACGCGTACCCCTAGTGGTACGTGGGTGGTCCCCAGGGGGTACGTGAAAAGATTTTGAAAAGTTAAAAAAATAAAAAATAAAAATTAGATTTTAGATTTTTTTTTATTAAACATTTTACAGGAAAACTGTACCCAAATAATGAATAATGCATAATCTGTAATAATGTAACCAAAATTGGGGGCATTCAAATTAAGTAATAATTTGCTGGCTATATATTATTATTGGCGCGGCGTTCAGCTTCCCGCCGGACTGTCAGGTGTTACATCATCATCATCATTGTAGTGGCGCGCTGGTTTTCTTGCTAGCTAGCAAAATATCAACATCCTATCAAGTGAATGCGCTGGTGTTTATTGAGATCAACATTTCTGTTAACATAATCATTATGCGGATACAAGCGGCCGAGATGGGTTTTCTCCGCAGGGTGGCTGGTGTCTCCCTTAGGGATAAGGTGAGAGGTCATCAGGGAGGGACTCGGAGTTGAGCCGCTCCTCCTTCACGTCGAAAGGAGCCAGTTGAGGTGGTTCGGGCACCTAGTTAGGATGCCACCTGGGCGCCTCCCTAGGGAGGTGTTCCAGGCACGTCCAGCTGGGAAGAGACCAAGGGGTAGACCTAGGACCAGGTGGAGGGATTATATCTCTTCGCTGGCCTGGGAGCGCCTTGGGATCCCCCAGTCAGAGCTGGTTGATGTCGCCAGGGAAAAGAAAGTTTGGGGCTCTCTGCTGGAACTGCTACCCCCGTGACCCGACCACGGATAAGCGGGAGAAGATGGATGGATGGATGGATAATCATTATGGATCAATGGCTGAGTCGAGCTGGTTCATCCAGAAACAACAGCACAGGTGATACTGCTGAATCAGGAGAACCCGTTCTCAAGAAAATGAAAACAGAGAAGGTGAAGAATCGTCAGTTTGGTGAACATTATGTGCTCTCCGGGTTTACGGTCACAACTACAGAGCCACCGCAGCCAATGTGTTTCATCTGTGGCGACGTGCTTTCTAATAATAGCATGAAACCATCCCATTTACATCGGCACCTTAGTACTAGACATCCCGCCTGTGTGGGTAAGCCTGCAGAGTTTTTCCACCAAAAGCTGGCTCAACCAAGGCCTTGGTGTCGCTACTCGTTGCTAAATCGAAAAAGCCATTTACCATAGCCGAAGAGCTAATCTTGCCTGCTGCTATATTTCTCGCAGAAACTATGCTCGATAAGAAAGCAGCTGATGTCCTGAAGAAAGTGCCGTTGTCAAATAATACTGTGTGCCATCGGATCGACGACATGGGAATTGACATCAATGACCAAGTGGTGGAAAAATGTAAAGCGTCTGGTACGTTCGCTTTGCAGTTGGACGAATCAACGGATGTCAGTGGGGAAGCACAACTGATTGCGTTTGTGCGTTACAAAGACACTTTGGAGATAAACGAGCACATTCTGTTTTGCAAGAAACTCACGGGGAGAACTACCGGACAGGACGTTTTTAACGTTATTGACAATTTTTTCTCTCAACACAAGCTGGATTGGAAATCCTGCTCTCATGTGTGCACAGACGGCGCTGCGGCGATGACCGGCAGAGTAAATTGATTAATAGCCCACATAAAAAAGGTAAACCCTGACGTTACATGGACGCACTGCATGATTCACCGAGAAGCATTAGCTAGCAAGAGAATGAGTCCAGAGTTAAACGATGTTTTGAATGATGCCGTAAAAGTGATCAACTTCATACAGTCCAGGCCTTTGAATCATAGACTGTTTCAGTCACCTTGTGAAGACGGTGGGTCAGAACATAAACAGCTCCTGCTTCACACTGACGTCCGCTGGTTATCCCGAGGGAAGACGTTACAGCGGCTGTTCGAGCTACGCAATGAAGTGAGGGCATTTCTGTCGGAGCACACACACCCACTTGTGGCTATGTTCGACGACGCTGACTGGGTAGCTCGGCTGGGATACCTCTCTGATATTTTCAGCAAACTCAACCAGCTGAATCTCTCTCTTCAAGGTAAAGACACACATGTTCTTTGCTTGTATGACAAAGTGTGTGGATTCATGGAGAAGATCAAGCTCTGGCAGAGCACATGTAAAAAAAGGGGATACAAGTTGTTTCCTGCAGCTGAACGCATACATTGCTACTGGTGAATGTGACAGAGCTCCAATTGTGAAAATAGTACACACACATTTGTCCAAGCTCAAGAATGAGTTCAACTCCTACTTCCCTGATATTGACAACAAGTCATCCACACTGGACTGGGTGCGTAATCCATTTGTGACGTGCATTAAAAGCAGCATTCCCCGCCAGACTGCAAGAAGACCTCATAGATGTGTCCTCAGATAGGAGCCTGAAGATGAGGTACTCAAGCACACCACTGACACAGTTCTGGTGTGGTGTGGAGAAGGAGTATCCTGAATTGGGGAAACATGCCCTGAATGAACTGTTGCCTTTTGGGTCCACATACCTGTGTGAGGTGACATTCTCCGCCATGATCCACATCAAGACTAAACACAGGAACAGACTCAACTTGGAGAATAACCTGGTCACAGCTGTTGCAACAATCTCCCCCAGACACACAAAACTGATGAGGGAGAAACAGGCTCAAAGTGTCACATTAATTGGTGAGTTACCTTACTTTTTGTTTAAAGTCTTTAAACAATGGCTATTATAATGTATATGATTAGTTATGATTGAATATGATTTAAGTGTCACATTAATTGTCGCATTGGGTCACACAGACAAAAATATCCTCCTCTTCTCTATCTCTCCTCGTCACTTCTCTCCTTCTTCCACTCCCAGGTTTCACCTTAGCTACACACAGGGGCCGTATCCAGGCCCCGCCCCGCCCGGCCCGGGTCTGATATGTGCTGCCACTGCACACACACACACCACAAACACACACACACACACCACACACACACACCACACACACACACACACACACACACACACACACACACACACACACACACACACACACACACACACACACCACACACACACACACATCCACACACACACACAACACATACACACACACACACAATATATATAGACTATAATATAATCCTGGTGGATCACCACGATTGATTGCGTAGTAGGGGGTACTTTAGGTTGGCTTGAAATGCTTTGGGGGTCACAGTACTCAAAAAAGGTTGGGACCACTGGCCTAGACCTACTGCAACTCCCTCCTGGCTGGTCTACCTGCATGTGCCCATCCGACCTCTGCAGCTCATCCAGAATGCAGCTGCTCGCCTGGTCTTCAACCTTCCTAAATTCTCCCACACACCACGTCCGCTCCTTCCCTCCGCTCCTTCACTGGCTTCCGGTAACTGCTAGAACCACTTCAAGACATGGTACTTGCTTACCATGCTGCGAATGGATCTGGCCCTTCCTACATCCAGGACATGGTTAAACCGTACACCCCAGCACATGCACTCCGCTCTGCATCAACCAAACGGCTCCTGCACCCTCGCGCGAAGGGGAACCCAAGTTCCCATCAGCAAAAACACGTGGGTTTGATATCCTGGCTCCAAAATGGTGGAATGAGCTCCCCATTGACATCAGGACAGCAGATAGCTTACACACCCATCCGGTGCAGACTGAAAACTCATCTCTTTCGACTCCACTTCGAGCGATAGAACTATTAACAAAGCACTTATATACTGATAAAGGGCTGGCTTATCTAAAGCCAGTTGAGTAGCACTTAAAATGTTTTGCTCTATGAAGCCTGATGTACTTATATGATTCTGTTTTCCTCAAGTTTGTATTTTGTTGGTCGAACGAACTTATTGTAAGTCGCTTTGGATAAAAGCGTCAGCTAAATGCAAAGTAAAAAAAAATTCTCCAGTACCGATAAAAAGATCGATAACGTTGGACGTTAACGGTACCACTCTTTAATAATTCAGCCCCGGGGCCCGTTTAATACGGGTCTGGTACCATCCCTAGTTTTAATTATTACATCATCAATATTACATTTCAAATAACCAAGTACTTGGTGTCTCACAAAGCGCAAGTGGCTAGTGCTGCTAAGAACATACCTGGTGATGGTGATGATGGTGGCTCTTCGCTGCAGGATCTGGTCGATGTCTTCCTAGCAGAAGCGATTGCCTTCGTTCTCGTCCATGATGGCGGCGTAGGCTCCTTTCCTCAGCAGGTCCTCGATCTCCTTCTTGGAGAACTGCTGGACCGGCTAAAGGCGACGCAGAGAGACATTTACACAAGTGGATTTAGAAAACTCTTTTTGAAAATAAACTAAGCGTACTGCAACAGCGACTGACCCAAAATGACTTGGCATCTAGAAATATGACAGATTTTCTTTTTCTCACCCCGTTGTTGTTGCCACTCGTTCCCTGCAGGACGGCACGGTCCAGCCCGAGCTTCAGACTAGCTTTATCCAGCATTTCCCTCTCATAGTTTCTAGTGATCAGACGGTACACCTTCACCGCCTTAGACTGGCCAAAACGATGACACCGAGCTTGAGCCTGAAATAAAAAATTAAAAGAGGGGTCAAAAGAGCATCATGTGCAGCTGCTGTTCAACGTTTTTAAGCATTAAATGGGAAAATATACACTTAAAGAAACGAGGGAATAAACGGAAAGACTGTTGTTGTTGTAGCCCTATTGAACTATCTTTAGGACAGACAGAGCAGATATATATATCGTACCTGCAGGTCATATTGAGGGTTCCAGTCAGAGTGGAATATCACACAGGTGTCCGCAGCAGTGAGGTTCACAAGTTCTTGATCAGATGTTTGATGTGGGCTGGCATGATCCTTTCTGCAGCGATGAATAAAGAAAACAAAGAAGACATTATTAATAATAGTAATGATGGTAACAACAATAATATTAGTATAACTATTTATATAGCACTTACACAATTGCAAAGTGATTCTCACAACAAAAATAAAGAACAAAACAATATCAACAATAAAAAAACTAATTATTATAGGAATGTTAAGATACAAAAAATTATAAACATTCTGAGAGGCCGACTACAAAAGGTAGACTCAATGGCTCTTGATGACATCAATGAGCAGTCCCAAAACATGCTGCTGTATCAAAAGAAATAGGTCAAGATTTCTTCTATTTAGTGTTGGATGATTTGTTGTATTGATTGCTGATGGATGTTAAGATATGTTTTACAATTATAACAAAAAGATTATTGTAATTGGAATCAAAAAGTTTACAAATCGTAGTTTTAATAAAATGACTAGCAATATAGGATTTATTCAACAGCGGTAAAGCATTAAGTTGCTAAATTAACGTACACTGAACTGTAAAACTTACCACTATTTAGGAAAGGACCTGATCAGAAGGATTGACTAGTAAGACAGCAAAGAGGGGGAGGAGGTCTCTGTCATGTACAACCATTGGTAGATGTTACACCTGAAAGAAAGATAAGGAAATAAGACAACACAGGAGGACAAACATTTTCTTAAGTAAAAGACCAAATAATGTCAAGCTTTACATCTTTCAGTCTTTACAATGCACTGTTGGAAATTACATTCCAAAAGCTAAATTCAAACTCAATACCATAAATAACTGGGTACCAAAGTGCTTTACCTGATAGAACACGTTCCACACGGAGCAGCAACCATCCGACTGGGCCGTATGCTGCATATCATCTCCCCTCTCCACTGTTTCCAGTAGATATCTACTGCCTGTCCAATAAAACTGAAATGCCCCAAAACAATCATATTTAAAAAGTTAAAAACAATAACTTGCTTTTGGCATTCAAATGTATTAATCTCACCTTTTTCCTGGATGTCAGGAAGGCGTTCCCTTCAAGTCCGCAACCAGTCATAGGAGTTCAAATGCAAAGCTGACTGAAGATGACAAGAGCGACGAGACTTACATGTTACAGATAAGTAATACCAGAGCAGTGTTTAGGACATGCAGAGCACAGATCAAATCCCCTGACAGGCTCACACACTTTGGTGATGTCCTCATCTGATAATGATGTTTCATTTTAGCAGCAAAGTAACATTACTCAAGGTATATGTTGGACCCAACTCATGTACAGTATGTTTTGCACATCCTCAATAATGGTCTGTATAGTTGAGTAGAAACTAACTGTCCCTACAATTTCAGGTAGATTAACAAAGAAAAGTTTTGCATTGCAATGAAGCACAAAACCCTCTTTGTATTAAGCCTAGCTGCCACAGAAAAGTACAGCTTAACATGCTAACTGGTAGAGTTAGCTAACGTTAGCTAACTTCATGTCCAACTAAAAACATCTAACGTGCATTACATTGACGTAGTTTAAACACAAACTTAACTCTCTCAACTTGTAAAATAACGTTAATTTAACATACCCTTAAATAACTACATCACGTTTTTTCAGGGGCAACACAACTGCAGAAAACGTTAGCTGCTAACTGTTGTTAGCTAAGACAGCTAGCTCGTAACAATAGCCTCCTAGCAAACGTAAGGTTACGTTGGTTAACATTAACTTAACGTTGTAAGAAAGCAAAAATAACCTTCGAGACATATTGTATTCTCAGACTGGGTGTAATTGTGTAGCGTTGCTTACCTCCAGAAGGACTTTTAGCTGTTTCCCAGTAGAGACTAGAGAGAGCTGTCAGAGCGGTTGCTCTCAGAAGAGCAGCATTGGGCGGACCAGATAAGACCAGAGAAGAACCAGTTATGCACCAGAAAAGCACAAGAATGGTTCTTGAACCGGTTTGGTTTATTGGCAGTTTGCAAACCACTTAAGAGTACTGGATTGTGAAACAAAAGCTATGAGTCAGTGTTGTGGTGCTTGTGCTTTGGTCTGGATCTGTGAGCTAACCACGCCCCGTTCATTTGCATATAAGGAATGGAAATGTCTCATCATGAAATACAAGTCACATGAAATAAATAAATGCGCCATTATGAAATACGAGTCATCTGAAATAAATAAATGTGTCATTATGAAATACAAGTCATCTGAAATAAATAAATATGTCATTATGAAATACGAGTCATCTGAAATAAATAAATGTGTCATTATGAAATACGAGTCTCTTGAAATAAATAAATGTGTCATTTATGAAATAAAAGTCTCTTGAAATAAATAAATGTGTCATTATGAAATAAAAGTCCCATAAAATAAATAAATGTGTATTTAAATGTACATGTATACATATGTATTGCCTAATTTATTTATTTCAGAATGTATTTCATAGGCATATTATATATATAGATATATATATGTATTTATTTAATTATTATGTATTTATTTAATTTGGCTTAAATGGCATTCCATACAGTTGCTTTGGTCTGGATCGGTGAGCGAACCATGTCCCGTTCATTTGTATATAGAGTGGCGAAGTCACACCCATCTACTTCCGGTCCATGGGACTTATTTTCGGAAAAAACTATGTATTGAAGTCAATGGAGAGAGAAAACGTATCTTTCGATCCCGTTTGAATTGTGCCACGAATTACACATATGATGTTTGTCAATCTTAAAAAATCATTTCCTGTCAAAAAAGTCACAGGTTTTTCGTAAAAACTGTTGAAATATAAGACTATGAAAAAATACGCAACTAGAAAGACTACAATCCCAGAGTCGCGTAACTGATGTCACAATTGTTTTCCTCCACTAAATATAAGAGATAGATAAGATAACTTTAACAAGATGACTGTGTGCTTAGTACCAGGTTGTTATCATACCAGCAATGGGTCTTGCTCGTTCTTTCGCTTCCCGTCTGATGAAAGGACCAGGAGTGGCTGGATCAAGTTAGCTACCTAGCTAGTAGCAAGCACGTTAGTTAGCATTACAGCCGGCTTAGCCTTGTCATTTTTATTAGCCTTAACATGAAGTAACATTGAGTAACCCAAAATGTTAAACGGTAAGAGTCGTAGTCATATTTCGTGAACCCTTTGAAGAGTACTGTCACGCCGGTGTGATCATTCTATAATACACCATTTAAGCCCGGGGTAGAAATGCTAACGCTACATTAGCATCTGCATTCTTTTGTACTTCATGCTTCACTTTATTTGTCAGACCAAGTCTGAAATTTGACTTGCGTCACAGCAGCTCCATGTCCAACATCAACAGACAAATATCCAGACACAATACATGAAACACAAACAACAAACATTTAACATAACAGCACAATCAGTGCATTTGATCTGGGATTTAGCTCTGTATTTACTGTGAGGATTGACTGATGCACAAAGGAGTGCTTCAGTCTGACTTTATTGAATCGTGGGACCCTGTATCTCCGATTAGATGGTAGCAGTTCATATTCACTGTTCAGAACATGATTTGGGTCAGAGATTAACTGCTACCAGCTGAAGACTTACTTTCCTCTTCTTTGAAGAAAATGTTCTTATGTCCATGTTGTCTGGGGGAGAAAAACATATCAAACCAAGAGATCGTCAGCTTTGATTTTCGCTGTATTAACAATGTCCCTGAACATTTGGTGTGTGTGCCTTTACTGCCTTACCTCCGCTACCCGGCATCGCTTCATACAACAGGTCTGAGCTGTCCAACTATGACAACACTCCTTGAACATGCGCGCGCTATGTGAGAATCTGCCTTGGTAACAAGTAGCAGTGAAAACATGGTACGGAGTTTCATTGATTTGGGCATTCTCTCAATAAGCAAGTGGAATGGATTTGATAGTGAAGCACTGACACATCGCTCTAAAAAGTGCGGCGAGTGGAGAGATCGATTCACGGACTTTCTACATGGTAAAAGTGGGGGGGTCTAAACTAATCCCTCATATAATGGCTGCGACGCCCATGGATGTCACTCATAAATTAACTGTAGTCACAATTGTTTTCCTCCACTAAAATAGAGATAGCTAAGATAAGATAACTTTAACAAGATGCCTGTGTGCTTAGTACCAGGTTGTTATCATACCAGCAATGGGTCTTGCTCGTTCTTTCGCTTCCCGTCTGATGAAAGGACCAGGAGTGGCTGGATCAAGTTAGCTACCTAGCTAGTAGCAAGCACGTTAGTTAGCATTACAGCCGGCTTAGCCTTGTCATTTTGATTAGCCTTAACATGAAGTAACATTGAGTAACCCAAAATGTTAAACGGTAAGAGTCGTAGTCATATTTCGTGAACCCTTTGAAGAGTACTGTCACGCCGGTGTGATCATTCTATAATACACCATTTAAGCCCGGGGGAGAAATGCTAACGCTACATTAGCATCTGCATTCTTTTGTACTTCATGCTATCTGCACACATGGTTGACATTAAACATTAAAAAGACCAGGCCGTTCAGAGAGAATCAAAGGAAGGCAGGTAGGCAGCTTTGCATGACATTCTTCTGGACGTGTTTCGTTGTGGTGATAGTAAGGGTAGTCAATCCCTTGTTTAGCAAGACAGTAGTGACGGTCCACGTGTGTTGTTGTGCAAGACCAGAGATGTAGTTCATTGACCGTTTCACACAAAAAAATGTGTTACTTCACAGTTTTACGACACATTATTTTATTTTTTGACTGGTGTTAGAAATTAGGTGGTGAAGTGATCATCACGGACCACTATTGCGGTAAGCATGTTGTAACTTCCGGTTGTTGTTGTTGTCATCTCCTGGTATCCCGTGTGCCTGTTCTGTTGCTGATAGCTTATTATCTTAACTTAATCGATCGTTTTAAAACTCTTGATCACGGCAACTGCCTGACATTGTAATCACACGTTACTACAGCTTAAGCACTCACAACTCTCCTTCTCTTAGCGACTGTAACTCCACAGTTGCCTACACTCTTTTCGGGTTTGCTAACGGTAGCTACTTTAGCTTGATAGCTAGCCATGGCTCTTTCCCCACCCTCGGGTGGTATTTCTTGCTCTCACTGTCTCATGTTTGGTTACTTCCCTACCTCCTTTACTGGTACCAATACATGTGTTAAATGTAGTATAGTTGGAGGCGGGAATCATAGCCATAGAAGCCCTGCTCCGCATCTTAGAAAGTAACTCCGCTACAGTAAAGCCCATGTGAGCCGAGCAGCAGGGAGACTGGGTGAATGTTCAGAAGGGGCATAACGCGAAACCCGCAGGTCCCCACCAACCCGTTCACGTATCTAACAGATATTCCCCACTCAGCGAGACACCCGCTGAGAAGTCAACTCTGGTTATTGGTAGCTCTATTATGAGACACGTGAATAGAGACCGAAGCGGGCGACGTTGAGGCGCATCTTAAACTGCTGGCTAAAAATAAACGTAAATACAGTAGGATTGTTATTCACGTCGGTGGTAATGATGTTTGTTTACGCCAATCAGAATGCACCAAACTTAATGTGGAGTCGTTGTGTAGTTATGCTAAAACAATGTCGGACACCGTAATCTTCTCTGGTCCCCTCCCCAATCTGATCAATGATGACATGTATAGCCGCATGTCATCATTTCAGCGCTGGTTGTCTTGGTGGTGCCCAGCAAACAATGTGGGCTTCGTAAATAATTGGACAGCCTTCTGGGGAAAACCTGGTCTGATTAAGAGAGACGGCATTCATCCTACTTTGGAAGGTGCAAATCTCATTTCGGCAAACATTTCAGGGCTTTGTGGACGTAATCCATGACAAACTGGAGTTGAGACCAGGAGGCGGAGTCGCAGTCTTACACGCTTCTCTGCACTCTCTCCTAGGCAGTCATCTATAGGAATCCAGAACCCAATAAAATACCCAATATTAACGGTGTGTGTGTCTTCCCAAGGACAATTTAAGGTCAAACCTAATAGAGGTGTCATACAT